>NC_068947.1:38208855-38516263 GCF_026419915.1 Harpia harpyja
GTCAGTCCTAATAAGTTTGCAGCATTATTAGACTGGGTGCAATATTTTTTATATTGGGTAACTGCCTGTCTTTAACTTGGTGGTGTTTTACTCCCAGTTACATGAGGTGTCCAGTGAGCATCTTCAAAAACTAATTCCCCCACAGCACCATTTTTCTTTCCATACATTACACACAGACGCTTAAGGAATAACTTACCCTGTTTTCTAATCTGATTCAGTTATCTGTTTCAGCCTTACTGTTCCCTACTACTACCTGGATAGATATAATGTCAAATCCTGTGGCTCTGAGCTAACAAGACTGAAACAAACAGTGGTTCTTTTGCATATAATGCCACTACCCACCTTTTTTATTCAACCTTTTTTTCCTAGAGAACCTTATTACCTATTTCTTAGCAAGATTATTCTTTAAATGAAATTAAAATTTATGCTCTTTGCTATATCATTTTATGCTTTCCTACACTTTCACAGTGCTCCTGCTATTTCAAAGCCAATATAATCATCCTTTTCGTACCTTACATGCAAACATGCATGTTCACCTGAGAGTGGAAGGCTGCTGTAATCCTCCTGCTGATCTCTCACTGGAATGTAAGACAACATTGTCATACCAAAAGCTTCAGTTTTACACTATCCTTTTTCACATTGCCTTTCTCCCATTCTCACTTGTAAAATCAACATGAATCCCTTTATTCTCATGTTGTATTATTATTATTAGGATTGCCAACCATTGCAGACCCCTCAGTTACATCAGAGTAACCTTGCTGGATTAAGTGTTGAATAGAAAAAGTGAGAAGAAGCTTTGATTTATTCTGTTCTTGTGCTTTTTTGGTGGAAGACTTTATTGAATTTGGATTATGAAATGCATATTTTTATGCGACTGTACCATGTAAATAAGCGAGATCAGTAAACCAAATGCTGTACTTTGTTCTTGCTACATAAAATCATAAGACACCACATTGAGAGATCTAATTTATGTAATTATTTAAAATGAAAGAGTAAATCTTGTACCTATTGAGAGAACTGATGGGGGCAGAGGCAACTGATTCCAGCTGTATCTTCAGTACCATTACTCCATATACTGTGAAACCCCTGTAGCTAGTGAAATGGAAGTAGCGACTAATGGAACCTCAGAATAATATAGTATTTCATTTAAACAATTAAGTGGATAAGACATATTGAAAACCAAAGCTTTGGTCTTCAATATGTCATTACATACCACTTTTTCAAGCTTATGTGTTCCTTTTTGTTTGCAATTCATTTGCCAAATATTTATTTTTTCAACTCCATGTACTTTTCAGCAATCAGACTTTATGAAGACAGAAGGAAAAAATAAGCCACTTGCTTCACAAAACATTTGGATATTTATATTCGTTATTCATACTATGTAATTGATCCCTGATTGTATCATCACATTAGTTTAGAAGAACAAGTCATGAACATTATATATGATTATATCTGTGGAACAGGGAGTGATATGAACATCCACTCAACTTACATTTGCATGAACAAAAATGCAATTTTACAATTATTTCCAAATAACAAGGCATGTTGCCATGGTAAGATGAAAAAAACCCTCACATTCTAAACAAATAATCTAATGCGTGTTTCAGCACCTCCAAAGTCTCTATAAAAAAAGTGAAATCTGAATTGAACTCAGCAATACCTGACACCCCAAATTCTACAAATAGGCCTAATTCATTTTATGACTTCTACAGCACCAAGGGATTAAGGTATTTGTCTCTTACCAGCTTCTACTAAGACTTTGTAAATGGTCTACTTCATGTCTACATTTTCTTTATCTAGAAATGACTGTTGAATTTATCACTGTAAATTTTGATGGATGGTCATAAAAGTCTGCCCTTCTGGAGAAAAGCCTTTGGTTTTCATATTCAAGGAACAATAGACACCAGTCCTTACGTGTTATTTCAATAATAAAAAAGACCATATTTAGACTATACAGTCAGCTAGTTGCCTATTGCATTTACTGCGGCTTATTTTTAGTATTAACATCTACCTTTCCGAAAGCAGGACAGTGGGTTTAAAAAAAGTGACAAGTCTGTGGCTACAGGCTGTCAAGCTTTAACTTCACTTCAGGGACTGAAGTATCCAACAACAAACATTTCTTATTTTAACAAGAGCATTTTTACTTCCTTCCTAATGCCACTTTATTGTAAAACAATTGCAATACTTTAAACACCTATCAAAATGCTCGGATAAGCAATTATTATCATTTACAATTTATAACCTGTACACAGCCCATTGAACATACCTGTATCTTGTCATACCTCTACTTTAAATGACATGATTGATACTTACAATTTTTTAATTTTAAGATCAGGAAATACTTGAAATACTGGACAAATTTAAGTATCTATTTTATAATGTTGGACCTTAACATGTAGTAAGATAAAAAAAACTGAGACAGACTTATTTTCAGGAAACTAGAATCCTTGCATCCAAAAGAAATAATAGTAAAATTTTATGTTCTGGTTTTTTGCATTATTTTTGTAGCCTGTTTTTAATAACATGAATATTACTTAGAATAGTGCTAAAATACTTAACAACACTCCCCCCAAAACAAACAAACAAACAAACAAACTAGAAACAACTGATTAATTCTGAAAATTGGTCAATTATGCCTAGATGCTTTCATTTAAATGAAGATTTTTTTGTTTAGACATCACGTAACAGGCAGAGTTCACTCCTGAATAGTGTCAGTACAATTAAAATAGAGACTTTTTGGCCAACTCTTAGCTTTTACAATTATTTAAGCCAAGGTATGAAATCTTCGTAGCAGCTTTCTGTACGAAGCATCTTGTGAAACTTGTTTCTTTGATGTACAAAAAAGAATAATCAGGTGAATGAAGGAAAGAGAAATTACCTTTACTGCTGTTTTACAACAGAACTGAGAAAAGACTCCCTGCATGACGACCTACAACAGGAGCTGCTTGTTGTGGAGTGTAACTAGAGATTCTCTTACCTCCACACCGATGCAACTGTCCATGCTTTAATGGTTTTTCTGCAGATGCATATATGACCACTCTAATGATGAACATCTCTCTAAAGCAACTTACAGAAGACAGAAGTCTTTAAATGGTTATTCTACTAGGATAACATGTTGACTTTCTTTTTTCAATATCAAAGTGTTGCCTTATCATACAACTTTAATCCCTGTTCATAATGCAGACAGATATTCCAAAGAAAGAGGAGAAATTAAACTATCTATCAGTCACAGGCACGTAGCACCAGTCAGTAAAAGATATGGCCTTTCCCAGTAAGGCAGGTTCCATGTTTCATTTCATGAATACCAAGCGGAGCCTTGGGAATCAACCCAATACATTCAGTGGCACTAAATGAACCAAGCATGTAGAGAATGTATCTGTCAGTGCAGAAATACATGACAATTTCTGCACTGAAATCTTTCTGGGATAATAGTCACAATCCCAAATTGTACACAGTTAGATTTTAACTATGTATTCTACTGCTTAGCAGGTTGTTTTGCCCTAAGACAACTGTAAACATTATGTATTTTGAGGTCTAACATAAGTGCTTGCTTCTCCAACATAGGTCTTATTCACAAGCATGAGAAAAAAACAATATTACTGAGGTAAAAAGAAAGCATAGTCACATCTGGAAGAAATGGGTTTACCTCAGAAACAGATGAGCCTCCAATTTTTCCTCAGGTAACTGTGGAATGGAGAATGAATAGGTAATATCCTACCTCTCCTAGCCCATAGCACAGATTTTTCCCCAAGAGCAGTGTCAAAGTGATTTCAAAGTGATTTAGTTGAACACTGCACTGCTAAACAGGGGAGCAAAACAGGAGGAGGTTCTCAAATCCACAGATCAGCCAGAAGGGATGAATTCCTACATTCGTAATGCATCAGAAGGGGCTGAGCACTGCAATGTCAGCCCTGCAGGACAGGCAGTGAACACAGAACTGAAGAATAAGTCCCGGTAGGTAGAAGCAGACTGCTCTACTTAAATGGACGCCAGAATGAAATGGGAAAAAAGGGGGTTAAGGTACCAGGGAAACAGTGTGTCCTTAACCATTGACTCAGCCTTCATTTCTAAGATATTCCTTTTCAGCAGGGATTGCTGTTAAAATTAAGTGAGATAAATTAATGTTGTTCACAGGTCCAGAAAATAACACCAGAGCTGGTTTATGTCACATAGCTGTATTATTTTCCTAAGCTTTTGTTTTCACAGGTGAGATACAAGGAGGTCAAGAGCTAACCCTGATAAAAACAGGAGTCACAAAATTATGATAGGAGCCCAGCTGCCCTATGTAATGATTTTCATCCTGACTTGAAAAAGCTAATTGATATTCAATTCACCATCATGTTCATGTCAACAGTAGATTATTGGGCAGATTTTTCTAAATGAACATGAATACCTGACAGTTTTGTCAGCTCTGTTTATTAACCTGAGTATATCTTCATTAGGGAAATTAGAAACAAGTGAAATTCAGACAAATGGATTTATCTTTCCTTGCACTGGTAAAGTACAAATGACTTGTGTGTTGAAGTCAATCCTATTAGACTGGGACTTGGTTTGTGGAGTCATGATGCTAGATTTAATACTCTTCACTTTGCTGTTAACCTTTTCTATTCTGCATTCTTACAAGCATTTGCTTTTATGGCTTTTACTATACTATTTTTTTTTTTGAATGGTGACAAAATGAACAAAAAGTTTATGTGACAACATCCATAAGTGAAAAAAACCATACAAAAGCTTTTGCAAAAGTATAACACCTATACATAACTGTCAGTCAGACTAATTACGAAGTTAGTAATTCCATAGCTATTGCTCCTATACTCTGCATTTCTTGGGATTTCCTCTTCAAGAGGGGTAGAAACTTCCCGCAGGAGTTCATGGGGATAATCAACCCCCGCGAGGCACCTGTTCCTTTTTGCACTGCACTGATCCAAAGACCTCGCCCCTCTATTAGTTAAGTATGAAATGGTATTGCAAAGGTTTGTTGCCTCTGCCCCATGCATAACTGGGGAGGTTGATACAGAGGTACCCTTCAACCTGGTCATCTGTCTCCCTTCGAGTGGAGTGAGAACTAGAATCAATACAGACATTTCCCACAACAGTCCCTTTAAAGAAAGAAGTTTTGAAGAGAACAGCTGATAAAATGACAAACGGGGACTGGGAAGACAGATGGCCACTGCTTACTCAAGTAGTTACTTAATAACCATAATGAAAAATTAGCTGTTTGGTGACTCCGAGGAACAGAATAGACAGATGTTAGGAAAAGTACAAAGGCTGAAGCAACTAAAGAGAGTTTGTGCTTGACTGGCAGCACAGCCCCATGAAGAGCTGTTCGAGAACCTCTATAGCTCAAGAACTGAGGCAAGGGACCAGTTCAGGCTTTTTGGCAGGGCCCTTGAGGTTGCTCTCACAGGTGCAGTCAGAGCTGCAGAGCATGCTGCTTCAGACAGGCTGAAAGCAAGAATCAGGAGTCTGAAACTCTGACATACAGGCAAATCAGACATGGGAACAACAATCGGGGAAGTTCCAGGCATGAAACACGAAGGCAGGCACTTCTGCAGTGGCACAGACCTGTCTGCTGAAGCCAAAGACTCTTTACTACTCTCTCTGTCTTCTACTACTTCTGTAGTTTAGCATAACTTCTTAACTCTAGGAAGCTAAATAAGAGTTTACCTACATTCAGTCCATATTTTCAAATCATAAAATGAAACGAGGTCATTGCTATTTTGTAGCTAGAAAAGCTACAATACAGAAAGCAAAGAGTTCATATAGGCCATAAATGGCAGATCTTGACTAACCTGCTTTCCCAAGCTAACAATAGTGCTAACAATGTCTGTATGAAGTGGTACAGAGGGTGGAAAATCATAGTGGTTCAATCCCCATCTGTTGCATTGTTGCAGCCTGAACTACCACCGAGAATTCATCCACGAGTCATATAATTCAGCCTCCAGAAGTGACAGGACATTATTATTATTATTATCCATTACAGATCTATGCCAATGCCATATAAGCACGATGAAGTTAGTATTTCATACTCAAGTAAAAGGACGTGCTCCCTTATCTCCCTAATGACCTAAGAAAGCAAGTGACATAGAAAGGATAGGGGAGGGTATCAAACCTACATTTGTATTTTTTCTGTTTGTTAAAGGTGACGTGGTTTGTAATGATTTTAGCTGTTAGCAGTTAAGGCAAGTCATCAGTAGAGCCACAAGCTATCAGCATATCAAAGCAGCAGCAGTCATGACTTTCAAAGGTGTCAATGCTCTCAAGCAAAATGATCAGTTTTTCTCCTTTGCTTCCTGAAGTGGCATCTCATTTGCATGATAAGTTATCTACTTTAGAAGTGAAATATTTAATATAGTTGGCCTTACTGCTATAGTCTAAAAGCGACCATGATGTACAAAAAAAGTTTAGAAGAACTCGTATGAAAAAAACCTTCCAGGAAGGAACATAAAGGCAACTCAGAAAACATAAGGTTAACATTTGGCTATATTAAATGTTTTCTTTTTTTAATGCAGAGCCTCAAAAATATACCAAAGTAAATGCAACTTATTAGAAAGAAGAGTTGTTCCACTCATGACAAATATTCCTAGAGATATCCTAGGTTTATATTCATGATGATAAAATGTTTCTTATCTCCTTTGATTAAATATCCACACAGCCAGTCAGTTTAATGTTTTTCAGCTTTGTAATTCTCTTTTACTGAGTCAGTCTGCCACTTTTTCCACTAGGTCTTTGTTTATAATTTATGGTGTCAAGCACCAAGCTTTCACAGCATGAACATTTTACAGGTGCTAGGTCAGGCTGTCAAGCTAAAGTACATGCTAATAACCGGTAGCTTTGAAAATCTTGGTCTCTACCAACAGTGGAACATCAGCATGAAGGCTCAATTGTTTTTACAAAATAATCAGGTTTTCAATACTTTTAACGTTATCAACAAATAAATATACAGCATCCTGTCATTTACTTGACAGGAAATAAGTTTTGACTATCTAACCAAAGATCAAATTGCTTTAAAAGATTGGACAGCACGGAGTACTCACCTCTGCTATATACAGACTTTGAGCTTTGAATGATATACTTTTAATGGACATACATGGAGATTAAAATTTCAAAGATAACTGAAGAGCATAAAATAGATCTGAGAATGCCATCATTCATGTAGTAAACTGTTATGCTTGGTCTGTTAAAAAATAGGTCTCATTCATCAGTATATAGTTAGCCTCTTTTTTTTCTTTTGTGACTATATGATGATCTAATTGGAGAAAACAAACTTTTTTTCCGATTTCACATCAAGAAGAGAAAGTAAGAAGACTGCTTTTCCATATTATTTTAGGATTTTTTTTTCAAATTTTCTAGAGTGCAAGAGGATTTGGGTATGACGCAGGGAACATTTTTCAATATATCTCTTCCTAGTCCACAGCTCTTTAAATGCCAGCAGAAGAAAAAAAACGTTGGAATCTAACAGCATAGCACTAAAACTTTTTTTAAAAATAATTAAACAAAAAAACCTTCCTGCTAAAACAGCGTAAAGTAAAAACAGTCACTACTGATATGACTGAAAATAGTATTTTTGGTAACAAGGGGCTGTCATGTGTAACACATATGAAGGTGGAAAGCATTTGTGAGACTTTCACTGACCTGAAATGAACACATCTTGGGCGTGATGATTTGGCAGGTACAGCATTGCATCACTACTGCTGGAAATGCAGTAGCACTCAGTGACTGACTTAGTTCAAAGCACGGCTTCGAAGGGCTACTTGAGACTTAAGTGCCTGTTACACAACCCAGTGATGCAAGAGGAATGTCACTGAGGATCGCTGGAGTGCTGCCAAGGGACTTTGAAGGCAATGCCAAATATAGACTATGTAATACTACATCCACAGGGTTACTGCAGAATACAGGAACCTTTATATTTGAATGATTATCACAAAGATAATGTTTGAATTAAAATTTGCTTTATACTATTTTTCTTCAAAACTTTTTTTTTCCTCTTTTGCCATTCTGTTTGAAATGTTTGAGCCCCGAAAATGTGAGAAGGGAACAAAGAGCACCACAACTGTGGAGATTAATTACTCTATTAAAGGGCAAATAGGGAAAAAAATTAAAAATTATTCTTTGCTCCTAACTGAAGACTACAATATAGTGAAAATGCTCAATTTGTTTGGGAAGGCTATCCAGTATATCATAGAATTATAGAACTATAGAATGGCTTGGGTTAGAAGGGGCCTCTACAGATTACCTAGTTCAAATCCCCTGCCACGGGCAGGGACATCTTTCACTAGGTCAGGTTGCTCAGAGCCCCGTGCCATCTAGCCTTGAACACTTCCAATGATGGGACATCCACAACTTCTCTAGGCAACCTGTTCCAGTGTCTCACCACCCTCATCATAAAGATTTTCTTCCTTATACCCAGTCTAAATCTACTCTCTCTCAATTTAAACCATCACCCATTGTCCTGTTGCTGCAGGCCATGGTAAAAAAAAAAAAAAAAAAAAAATCTTTCACCATCTTTCTTATAAGCCCCCTTTATATATCGAAAGGCTGCAGTAAGGTCTCCCCGGAGCCTTCTCTTCTCCAGGCTGAACAACCCCAACTCTCTCAGCCTGTCTTCACAGGAGAGGCATTCCAGCCCTCTGACCATTTTCATGGCTCTCATCTGGACCCATCCTAACAGGTCCATGTCTTTCTTATGCTGGGGGCCCCAGAGTTGTACGCAGTACTGCAGGTGGGGTCTCACGAGAGTGGAGTAGAGGGGGAGAATCACTTCCCTTGACCCGCTGGCCATGCTGCTTTTTATGCAGCCCAGGATACGGTTGGCATCCTGGGCAGCAAGCACACATTGCCAGCTCAGGTCCAATTTTTCATTCACCAGTATCCCCAAGTCCTTCTCCGCAGGGCTGCTATCAATCCACTCATCCCCAGTATGTATTGTTATTGGGGATAGTCCCCATCCAGGTGCAGGACCTTGCACTTGGCCTTGTTGAATTTCATGAGGTTCACATCAATCTATATATCTATGTATCTAGTATATACATCTATGATCTAGTGTGAAATAGTTTTTACCAACACAGCAAAGACCAAGCCTGAAAAATTACTATTGCTCCTGTACTTCTTCCCAAGAAAGTTTGTTATATGCAAGTACTTTGAAAAGCATATGAAGAATGCACTTTATGCTCCTCCTTTAGGAAATTCTGTAGTTCATGCAGACACCCTCCTTTAAAGCCTCAACATACACAGTTCCATAGAAATCTTTTGGTTTCACCTTTCATTGAAGATTTTACCAGATGTAATTAAAGCACAGAGAAAACTGGGTTACAGAGTGACCTACAAGAAACATCAACACAAGTTTTTAAATTCTGCTAATGAAGCCTTCCAAAACTGCATGTTTTGCTATTCTAGTTTCCTTTAAAAGAAATACATCATAGCATGGTTACATGCCTGCTTACTGGTATGGGGAAGGGTAGAGCCCTAAACCAGCTTCCTCCTCCTCCAGCTCCTCTTGGGAGCCCTTTGAATCAGTGGGCTGTTTTGCTGCAGTGCCTCTAGCGCTAGCTGCCCTAAAAGTCACAAACGAGAGAGACAGGAGAAGAATCAGCTAGTCCACCCATCCCTAGATTTGCTGCACTGCAGGTGTCACGCAAGCCTTACAGAGCAGATAATGCAATGGCTTTGTCTTGCCTAAAAATGGTCCCTCCCTGATTTTGAAGGGTGACATCTCTATCTGCGTCTAGTTGGGACTACAAAGGATTTGGAAGTAAAGCTGGAGAAATAGAGCGCAGTGTTACCTGCAAGAGATGCAAAGTAGCAAGAAGGAAGATGCACTGTGGAGAGGCAGCAAATCAGTTGTTTGTGGCAAGGCCAGGGGCCACCCAGATCAACAAACTGTAAGACCAAATGTCTTAAGGACAGTATTTTTACCCAAAGATCAAGTAAGTGGATTTGACAGCTAAGGAAAAACCCAACGAAAGCAGAATGCTGGGCAAACAGCAGTTTGATGAAGGTGGTTAAGGACCAACAGACTGGCAATGCCTACAGAGCAGAGAATGGATTGAGTGGGTGGACTAGAGCAGTCAGACAACGAATTTTGCAAGAGCATAATGTGAGTTGATAAGGCTACAATGAAATACAGTCTTATGGAGGTAGTGGTAGAGCTTCAGAGGGGCCCAAGATTGATTGAGGAATCTGAGGGAAAAATGGCTAGCCTGAAGACAAAAATTTGTATGGGAAGACTTGGTGGAAAGAAAGAGGAAGACAATGTGTCAAACAGCAAAGACAGAACTGGGGTTGTAGGAAAAGGTGGATTGGAGACTAGTACACAGTCAGGAAAGGCACTGAAAAGTGGTAATGGATAGACAGGCTGTACAGGAAGACGAGGAACACTGACTCTTTTAAAAGGAAACATGTTTATTATTCTTTGCACATCAGGAATGATCTACAAGTTGGAAAGGGGAGGCAGCTAACAGGTTTTGCACATATTTGCTTTCGTTAAGAAAATTTGCCACCAGAATTGTATCTAGAATCCAAAATATATTATCAGTAACTGATTTGTCTAAAATTCTAAATCACAGTCTTTCAAAATGTGGCAATTTACAGGACATACTAAAACAACTGAAGCTGTCTTCCCTTCTCATTTCAGACTGCATGATAGAAGCCTGTCTGCAAGAAACAAGGTTTCATTTTCAGTAATGATAGATTCATTCTAGAGTAAACAATATCCTCGATAGAGTTAGCATACATTAAATTAAGGCTGATGAATCTAAGAACAGTTTCAGGCCAAACTTTTTTTTTTTAATTGCATGTATTTTTTTCTACCTATAAAAAGGACTAGTGAGGTTATAATGAGAATTAAATAAGGAATGAGATGGAGAGAACCAGTGTTAAATGGAAATATTTTAGGGCAAAAATTAAGTACACAATTACATCCCTAGTTAAAAAAGCAACTATAAAGGGAGATAATAGCTAATACTGAATAGAAATTTATTACACATATTTCATAAACCCACATTAATCTAAGGTCTCTCTACCACCATACCTGAGCAATTTGAAATACTGTGCTTGTTACTCTCACTTTCCCACCTGTTCAAAATAGTTCCAAGACTATGAATATAATACTATCTCATGGCAGGTTTCTCTACCCTCTACATGAATGCAATCAATTATTGTTTAATGTTGTTTCCTACCAACAATAAGGAATGCCTTGATCAGAATCTCAGTGTGCTTTTTTGATTGTCCACAGTCCCTTCATTTCCAGTGCCTGCTCTCAGTCAGAACAAGTGATTTAAATCTCATACGTAATTTAAAACAGATGAAGGGAGAATTAAGACGTTTCATTCGTGTAAATGCCAAATTTATACCAATGAATATTATCTTTTATATTGCTATACAGCTTAATTTATTTCATCTAAGTGCAATAAAACAGAGTAAGTACTGAGCGATCCTAATAGCCAAGCAGAGTCAAATTATGGAAGAAAAAGCTGACATCTGAATTATAATGCATTAAGGTAAAATTACAGCTGAATTTGAGGATAATTTCATTCAATTTGACTTTGAGAATGCAGTACTTCTTTCAGCCTTATTTCAGAATTATACAAACTGAAAAGTGTTTTGAATCTACAGAAATTATGAAATATTATTTGCGTTTTTATAGTTAAGATATTAAATTACTATTTGTGTGGCAACACCATATTGGTAGTGAACATTCTAGTTTATCATGTACATTTTGTTGTATAAATGTCAGAAGTAAATCTGGGTTAGGAACTGAAACAAGTTGTAAAAAGAGTTTTTAGCTGCTTTAAATAGAGAGCAAAAGAGGTGAGGAAGTGCATAAAAGGCATGCTTTTGAGACAGACAGTATTTAACTGTGCAATTTGTAGTGCAATTCCTCAAAGATTAGTCATGAGACTGATCTTATTTAATATTTAAGTAATGTCCTTGGCCAAAGTAGGCTTGTTCTAATGAGATTTTTTTCATGGGAAAGTTGGGAGGCATTGTCAACACAACTGAAGGCTGGAACACTATGTGGGGTGCTATGGAGAGAGAAGGAATGATTCTTCATATCTGGGATAATAAAGGAAGAAGGACATTAAATATAAATCATTAGACAATCCAAAGGGAGCGAAGGAGAATTTCTTTTATGAAGTGGGAGCCTAGCGGCAGGACAGAGAAGATAAGACATGCATATATTAGCTGATGACAAGCCAACCAAGGACCAATCAAACAACATGGGAATGAAGGAGACAAATGCCATCATAGAAAGTGTCAGGTATTTCTAATAAAAATACTACTATTGCACAAAGTACCACCACAATCTCACCAGCAAAGCTGCACGCGGTTCTGGCCACCTTTGTTCAAGAATGCATGAATTAAAATGGGATGAAGAACAAGCAAAGTCAACTGTAACTGTCATAGTGATCAGAAACCTCTTGAATGAGAGATGAAAACAGCATGCCAAAACCCAAAAGAAGAGATACGACTCCTCCTACAATAGTGTAGCTGGATAAAAATCAAGAATGGAAAAATGTTCTGAAGCTTTGGGACAACGCCAACACAAGCGTAAATGAGTAAGCACCACCCACTAATAAATGCAGTTTATAAATGCATTTTAATTTCATAGCACTGAAGTTCAGAACAACCTTCCAATACGAGCAATGAGAGAACATCACTTAACTAGATTTAAGATGAAAACTAATCATTCTTTTATACAGCATCATAGGAGGCATTTGCTTGTGGTAACAGAGCTCTTTCCCAATCTTGTGTTCCAGTTACAGTCAACAGAGCCACTCAATGCAGTGTAAACAGTCTTAGCATGCACCAATAACGCAAATATTTTTTTCTGTCAAGAACAATTAAAAAGACCTTTCAATGCCAGTAATGTTACAGTAAAATATTTTCCTTCCCTCCAAGGAAATTAAGCCACTTGCTGAATGATAAACTGACTCTTCCATTGCAAATTTCCTTTCCTGTCTGAAGCCGATGGTAACTTCTCACCTCCAACCCATTTCCTTTTGGAACACAGTAAAAAGCACTTAAATAATTCTTGAACCCTCTTCACAGAACTACGATATAGATCTTTCTGAACTACTGCATTTATCTTTAACATAAGTCTCCAAAGGACATAACCCACATTATGGACTAATAGCCTGTAAAACTGCATTTTATGAACTGTAGCAGTTTTGAGCAATAAAAATGGAATCAATGGACTCAAGTTGATGACATTTCTTCCCTACCCTACACTGGAATGAATTTATTTTTTGTATTTTTTAAATTATGTACTTTTTAAAAAGCACTAGAACCTGCTTGGAGTCTACAAATCTGTATCCTTACACCTAGAGATGACATATTATTGAACAAACGATTTTTTCCCAATCAAACTAAACCCAAAATTTTGTAAATTAGAATATTCATGTAAGAGAGTCAGAAGAACTTGATTTTTTATCTTCTCTTCCTTCTTCCTATTTTCTTCTCCTCTCCCTTATAAAAAAATGTACTGTTCCATCTCATTATCTGAAAAAAAGGATAGCCCACTGCTATTTTAGGAGCTTTAGTCATAAATTGTATCACTTTACTGCAGTCAAAATCATACCTCTGTTCCTTACAGCTGCATAAATATGTTTAACTCTGTTCAAAGAATACTACCTCCATGAAGGTCACCAACAAGAATTTTACTTTATTCAGAAAGCATTTCATATCAAGACTATTTCTTAAATTTTTTTTCATAGTTTTCTCTTAAACCAGATCAAAAACCTTTTAACATATGTTCCACGCAGTAAAGGCCCCGAAACCCAAACATTCAAAGTAATTTTTTTGTGCATGCTGAATAACTGTGAAGTTAACGTGAGCTACTACCTGGCAGCTCAAATAATCAGGTCATTTGGACAACGTATTCACTGAATTTGGTGTAATCGCATCTCATTTGGACATTAGAACATTGGATATCAGAAAAGAAAGAATCCCTTAGGTCAAAGACTCAAGCATCCATAATCACAGTTAAAAGTTTAAATACATTAGTGCAAAAGAATGAACCGTTCTTCAATCACTCTATGCACAGCTTGAATATCTACTCACTAAGTTTTTCCTTTCCTAAACACACTATAAAAAAAGATGACCCTTCACTAAGCAGATGCTTAACTGAAGGGTATTATGAAGAAACTGCCCGTAGCAGGACTTTTTTTTTTTTCTTTTTTAGGATAGCAGTCCTTATGAACCTAATAAGTGTATTACACGCTACAGTGAAGGAAAAAAATCTCCAACCACAAATTACTTTGGCAGTCTCATCTGACCTGGAGAGGTAGAAAATTCTCATCTGCTTAGATGGTGGCAATTGGTTTTACTCTGAGAATGCAAGACACACAAACCTGTCACCTGCAAAGAGGTTTCTCCTTATATAACACATCAGAACACTCCACCCAACCCCAGTATTAATTTTGACCAATTTTCAAGGTTTCAAAGGCAAAATAAGTCCTACAGGAGAAAGGAAAAAAAAAAAAAAAAAAACCACCTAACAAGCTTCTGCTTAACAGCAATAACCCCAAACAGACAATTCTGCTCCACTGTCTTTCTCTTCCATTCCCAGCCTTTGACATTGCTTTGATACACTTTGATATTGGGATCATTCACACTCCATAACATCAGCACGGTCCAGTAAATATCTGCTACTTAGATCTGAGTTCTGTGATGCAGCAACTCCATTTCTACCCATTCCCTTTATGCCTTTTATATAAACCAAACATTGCACCTTTGAATTACAGTGTATCCTGTAAATTTTATTTATGTAACTGAGTACAGTTCCATATGACTCACTTCAGCCATCCTTGATGCAAATGGACATATAGTATGTTATTTTTCTGCTGTGAAAAAAATTTTGCTACTTGGGGAAAAATTTTGCTACTTTTGCTACTTCATTCATTCCTACTTCTGGAATTTCAGGTGAATTAATGGGACCTTCCAGCTTCATAGGGCGAGTCCCTTACATAAATGAAATAATCTGACTCCACCAACACTGACATACATAGTTATTAAGCTCACTGGGAGCTGGTAAGGAGACTGTACAGAACACTAATGTAAATTATCTGCTAACAGAGCACATTGTCAACTCCTGTTCTGAGGTATCTGTACAAGTGAAGAAGATACTTAGGCCAGACATCTCAACAGGGTTCTCACAATGACTTTTTTCTCAAAAGGACACATTTCACTTTTATTCAAGTAACACGGAAATAATACTGACAGCTAAGGAGAGAAAACAAAGAAAATGACCAGGATCTATATTAATGCAACCAAGTCCCAAGTCATGATTTAGTGATTTTCTCAAAACCCAGCAGCTGTAGTGGGCTATTACCCAAGAACCTTGGTTTTTTATCTCTGGCTAGATGGAAAAGTTTGAAACCATCTACCACATTTTGCAAGACAAAAGAAATAAAAAGAACTCTACTGCAGGCTCTACTTCTGACTCTACCTCACAATATTTGGAAGTTTGGGTTTATTAAAACCTACTGGTATGTGCATTTGATTTCTATCACCAACCTTGGCTTGGCATCATTATAATATACTGGACATTATAAAATTCCCATTCTCTATTGTGTGCCTTCTGATAACTTCTTCAGTCACAGTTCATCTAGAAGCCATTGTGTTTCTCTGGGGCAATAAAATGAATATATAGGATGTATATTCATTATGTGATTATTATCTCTCTAGCTTTGGTCTTGGTTTTCTGCTCTGATACCCAAATGGTCCTGCTGTCCTTTCCTAAACCTCCCTTTAAGAAAGTCACAGTGCCTTTCATTGACACACAAGCCTGTTTCTATTGAATCTGCACACCTTAATAGTGCGTAGTACAATTATGTCCTAACTGATTCCTCTTGAAATGATCCTACAGAATGTGTCATAGTGCAGAAATACCTGGGAGAACACTGATTATTCACAGCTTCATTTTTACCAATGCAGATTTTGATGCTGAAATTATTTATCAATTCAAAATGGCACACATCCACCTATGCCAGTCCAGACACAAGGTTGAAGAGAAGAAAATGGATGAAAGAAACCAAACATACTATTATTTGTTTTTTTAAAATATCATTGCAGAGTTACAATTCAAAGAAAAAGGTTTAACTCACTCTCAATTTCTAATCAACTTACTTTCTTCCTCCATGGATGTTCTTTCCCTGTCCAGGTCCTTTAAGTAAATGCAATGGAAAGCTACTACAGATAATGCTGGGGCTAGGAAGAGACAAGCCTGAGTGAAACAGAAACATTCACAGCTCAAATTCAGATTGCTTAGTGATCTGTTTTGTTGATTCACAGAATATTTGAGGTTGGAAGGGACCTCTGGAGGTCATCTTGTCCAATCCTCTCTGCTCAACCAGGGCCACCTACAGCAGGTTGCCCAGGACCACGTCTAGACAGCTTCTGAATATCTCCAGTGTGGCAGACTCCAAAACTTCCCTGGGCAACCTGTGCCAGTGCTCAGTCACCCACACAGTGTGGTGTTCTCAAAACCACCATAGTGTGGTTGAGAACCACCAGAGTATAGTGTTTCTCAAAACACAAAGAAATGTTTCCTGATGCTCAGACAGCACCTCCTGTGTTTCAGTTTGTGCCTGTTGCCTCTGCTCCTGTCCCTGGGCACCGCTGAAAAGAGCCTGGCTCTGTCTTATTTGCACCCTCCCTTCAGGTATCTATATACACTGATAAGATCCCCCTAAGCCTTCTCTTCTCTAGGCTAAAGAGTCCCAGCTCTCAGCCTTTCCTTATAGGAGAGATGCTCCAGCCCCTTCATCACCTTCATGGCCCTTCACTGGACTCTCTCCACTATGTCCCTGTCTCTCCTGTACTGACTGTTAAGGGAGAAGCCGCTGCCCGAGCATTCACACACCGATCAAGGTGTTGCACGTACACCACCCCAGACTTTAACTGCAGCAGGCGAGTCCAGTGAGCCGACGGGTGCCCCTTCCGACTCCTCACACACACACACACACACACACACACGCGGGTGCTGCCTCTTCCCTCAGGCTCCACCCTAGGTTGCCTGAAGCAGAATCTCTAACCAAGGCCTTCAAAATAAAAAGCATAATTTACTCTATCTATGGCGCACAAATTTAGACAGCTCAAGCTGGGTGCCTCCAGAAAGGGGCCCCAAACACTAAAATCCCTGGGCAATTATACCCTTACAATCTAAGTTTTCACCCCTCACACCATATTCTGGTCCAAGAGTAATATTTGGGTCCAGGTTCTTCTCTGTCATTGGGTCCTCTTCCTAATCTCTAGGTGGGTTCTTTTTCTTTCCTGTTTTTTAGGCCAGGCTTTTCCTGGCTCAGACTGGGTCTGGGGCTTTCTCAATCTTCTTATTCCTCCAATCAGAGAATAGGTCAACACGAAGCAAAAGCATTAAGCAAGCTACAAGTTCTGCTTCATCATGAATGACTACTTTTAAGAGCTAAACAAAGTCCTTAAAGGCCTCCAAAACATATTAACAGCCTCTCTAATTTATATACATTTGTCATGGTTTAACCCCAGCCAGCAACTAAGCACCACACAGCCGCTCACTCACTTCCCCCCCACGCACAGTGGGATGGGGGAGAAAATCAGGAAAAGAAGTAAAACTTGTGGGTTGAGATAAGAACAGTTTAATAGAACAGAAAAGAAGAAACTAATAATGATAATGATGACACTAATAAAATGACAGCAGTAATAATAAAAGGATTGGAATGTACAAATGATGCACAGTGCAATTGCTCACCACCCGCCAATCGACGCCCAGTTAATCCCCAAGCGGTGATCCCCCGCCCCCACTCCCCCCAGTTTATATACTAGATGTGATGTCACATGGTATGGAATACCCCTTTGGCCAGTTTGGGTCAGCTGTCCTGGCTGTGTCCTGTGCCAACTTCTTGTGTCCCTCCAGCCTTCTTGCTGGCTGGGCACCAGAAGCTGAAAAAATCCTTGACTTGAGACTAAACATTACTTAGCAACAACTGAAAACATCAGTGTGTTATCAACATTCTTCTCATACTGAACTCAAAACATAGCACTGTACCAGCTACTAGGAAGACAACTCTATCCCAGCTGAAACCAGGACAACATTTCTGTGCTATTACAGTCTCACAATCTTATCCCGTTATTGCCATGCGCTGTTTATGTCTCGTTCGGTTGTGGTCCACATGCTCAAGTAGCTCAGCTTTGCCACCCTCCACAACATGAGGAGCCCAAAACTGGACACAGTACTCCAGGTGCAGCCTCACCAGTGCTGAGTAGAGGGAAAGGATCCCCTCCCTCAACCTGCAGGCAATACTTTGACTAATGCAGCCCAGGATACCATTTGCCATGGTATCCTCACCCAGGGCCTTTTCTGCCAAGCTGCTTTCCAGCTGCGTGGTCCCTAGCACATACTGGTGCACGGGGTTGTTCCTCCCCAGGTGGAGGACTTGACAGTTCCCTTTGCTGAACTTCAGGAGGTTCCTGTCAGCTCATTTCTCCAGCCTGTCCAGGTTCGTCTGGCTGGCAGCACGACCCTCTGGCGTATCAGCCACTGCTCTCAAGTTTCGTGTCATCAGCAAACTTACCGAGGGTGCACTCTGCTGACAAGGAAGTGATCCCCTCACGCTGCAAAAGTGAGGTTTAAATAAAAAATACAAAAAAGTGCAAATACCAAAGAATCTTCAGTTCTTGAGCAGTAATAACAACACACAGTTATTTTCCAAGCTATTATTTGTAAAAGAAAAAGGTATTTATTGGAATTGAAAGGCAGAGAGGCAGGGTTAACAAACCTCTTGGGACTTTTCAGTCACTTTTAGTTATGAACTGGAAAGGGCTTAAATTTTTGCAAAGGCCAGCTGGGTGAAAAGATCAATTTGGTAATCCTGTTGAGGGAGGTAAAAGTACTGTTCTGCATTAAAAACTGACTAGGAGGCAAAATGAAATAGGAATAAACAGCTAGATACTGCTGACAAAAACTACATAGCAAGATGAAACAATGCTCTGTATTAGGATCACTGTTTGATATATTTATTAAATGGAAAGGAAGTAACTAAAGACCAGGATCTTCACTCTCTTCTCCCTTAAAAAGAAAGCAAGTCAGGTAGAATTATGCTTAAATTGCAGCAGAGTAAAACAAGTGTATGGAGGAAGGCAGGACAGAAAATCAGTTAATAAATTATTTTGGACTCATCTAAACATTCAAGCAATTCAGAATTTCATATAACAAAAAAATAATTAAACTAATCAAGTTCCACATAAGACAAACTAGACTGTAAAACATTCAGCCCTCCAGGCTAAAGCCTGAACAATCAGATGAGCTATATGGTAATTTGATCATTAACCTTTACAATGTATGTACCATGATCCACCTGAACCAAGAATGGAGGTACAAATGCAAATCAGGAAGAAGACTGCTTGTTGTCAGTAAATTTTAACATTATCTATGTGCAGTTCTAAATGTCAACATCTAATCAAGCCTAATCTATTATTGATTTTCTTTTTTTGTTTTCAAAATATCCACCTGTGGCACCAATTTCAATCAGCTTTTACTTCTTGAGGTACATCTCTCAAGTATAAAAATACATCTATCAGACTATAGCTATTAAAAATAATTTCCTAATTTGCTCTAATACAATGGGAACCCACTAATGCTAAGGCTTCAGGACATTACTTAAAATCAAAACTACTTGTTACAAAATTAGTAAGGAAAATCATTATTAGTAAAGTGAATAGGCTAAGCATTACCAGAACTTTTGATGTACTGTGGCAACAACAGGTGTGCCATGAGAAAGGAACAAAACGGGAAACTAGCTACAAGTGTGACCTCCATTCTAACTATGGTTACATACAGCTCATGTTACTTAAGTCTCTCATCTTACAACATAGTCTTTTGCCTTTTCAACATTTTCCAAACTCAAATATTCTATGTCAAACCCTATGTTTGAAACGGGCTTCTACAAAAAAAAATTCAAACAAAACTGTTCAAACATTTCCAAGAGCAAGAGAGTGAAAATATGGTTTGCATCTTTACTTAAAGAACACTAGCACTTCTGTAATTTGAAGCATCTTGATAGACATTCACTGATGTCCTTTACTATAAGCTTACACATACCTAAGCTCAACACGTTCACTATAGCAATTTGAAATTTTGGCAGTGCCAAAGCTTATCTATGCTTAGTGGATTCCATCCTCAACTGTGCCGATACTGTTACCACAGAGCAACTAAGCATACTCTACACTAAGATTGCAATGCTGCACAAGATGGTCCTTTCATTGTATCTTCTGGCTTCCAAGTCAACAAGTACAGAAAGTTTTCATGTCTATTGTCTCATCTCATTCAGGGTTCAGAGAGAGTGGAAGGACAAGGAAGACAAACATCCCAAACCAAACGCAGCAAAATGAGGAACGGAACCATGAAAAACAGAAATAAAGAAATTGTGGGCAGCGATGGACAGAAGCCATGTAGCAGAAGAATAAGGTTAAGAAAGGTAAAAAAGAGGAAAGAAAGGAAAGGACAATTGAAGTGATAAAAAGAGCCACAGAATGGGAGGTCATGACCATTAGAGCTCTTATGCAACCTAGGGAGGTCAACCCTGGTGTGTTACCTGAAAATGAGCCTATTTTACTTGCAAGTTTCAAAACTCCTTTGCTGCTTAACATAATCTACTGGCAAGGTGCATACCTTCATTACTGTCTAATGCTTATGTCATGGAAGACAGCATCTCTCTTACCTTAAGAAATTCAGATCATTTAGTAGAGGATTACACTGTCAATCTAAAGAAACCATCATCCTATGTGAATGGTATGTGAAGAGGGAGAGAAAAATGGAACTTTTTAAAATATAAAAATTGCAGTAGGAAAGGAAATTTCATATGAACTATGTTTTTACACTAATAGGATTAGCAAGTCCTATGCTTTAAAGTTAGGAAAAGCCAGAACTGAAGTATTCCCTATGGCTCACAGTCTACATCAAAGATAGCTGGTTCCCAAGGCTGTGGGAGTCAAACAGCTCCACGGGCCAGCTGGCCAAGGCTTCTGCTGTGAGGTTGAGGCTTTGACTTCAGGAAGGCTAACAGACCAGGTACACAAAATGGCAAGAAAGTTTCACATCTTTAATTTGTGTGGTATAAATCCACTTCATCTGCATTCAATGTTTTGACAAACTGAGGTTTGATATATCATGAATTTTAAAAATAGGAACAAAATGTTCCTAGCAGAGAACAACTTTGTTACGTACGGGAAGAAAAAAATAACAATGAGTTTTGCTGAAGACTACACTGAAAACCAAAGTGTTATATCTACCTCTGCCACCTACAGAGCTCTGAGCACATGAGAAACTAATTCCTTGGAATATGCAGTGGGTGTCACAAACTGGTCACCTAAGCTAAAAGCTTTGGCCTTTAACTCTTCTCCTTAGTTCAGTGGCTATGAAGACACAGAAGGCTTGCTCAAAAGAATATTGTGAAAAATAACAGTTTTGAAGAGACTCAACACTGAAAAAATAACTCTGCATGCAGGCTACTGTTTGCACAGAGCCATGTTTTAAACAATGGCCACAAGAAATGCTGGACTCCTTCCAACCACTAGCATTCATTTCTCTACACTAGATGAGATGCCCTTTAGAGAGCCTATAGAAAAACAGAGTATATGATAACATCATTATATTCATCTGCATCAAGAGGAACCATTAACATGATACGGAATACCACCTGATTTCCTGGTTGACTGTTACAATCCCAGATTTCTTCAGAAGCAGTTTTTATAGAATACCACTCTTTAGTAGACCTTTTTTCTTTGTGCAGTATACACAATCATTCCTCTTCCTTTGAATACAATATATCGCTTCTAATATATACCATTTTACAAAGGCAAATTCTTACCTTTAGCATGAGAAGTTTCTCTGTATTTCTTAAAGAAGCAAATTAAGCTAATTCTTTCTGAAATTCTTGGTCTGGAAATCTGTAATTTAATGACGTTTTTTATCATATACCAAAATCACAGGGTAAATGTTCATACTATTGTCTCAGCAGCAACAGAGTTTGGGTTCCCATCACATCTAATGGCAGTCTGAGTGAGAGTTTGGCCAAGAAGCTCGCGTGCGCCACACCTCTCATCATGTTTCTTCATTCCTAAATACTAACAGCATTCCTATTTACCTAAATTAAATATTCCTCTAAGAAATAAAGTCCACTAAACTGAATGATTAACTCTAACATAACCCTCTGAGTCGGTGTTCCTACTGTATCATTCTGGCATGTAAGCATTTAGCAACTTCAGCAACACAAACAAAAGCAATCTAACAGACAAAGGTTTTACATTTCCCTTACTCTCCCCTTCAAAGATCTTCAGCAGACAGACACAACAGAGTATGAAGGACTGTAGAATTTTATATGGTCCCACTTTGTTTAGCAGAAAGTGCTGGATTCAAACCACATTTTGAAATATGAATCCCTCATCCAAATGCTTTTCATGCAATCCATTTCCAGACACAAAGAATGGAAGCACTACAGAAAAAATGGCTAGGTCTCCTTTCATATTTTTTTAATATGTCCAAAATATATTTGAACAATTCTAAATTTTAGCAGATTTTTTCCTATAGAATCTTATTTTAAACAAGCATCTGAAACTCACTGGCAAAACCGGCCTGGGAAGTTTCAGAGAGATAATCACTTTTACCAAGATTAAAATGCTAGTGCATTATTTTATGGAATGCTTTCTAATTCATTCTTTTATTCCTTTATTTTAAGCTAAGAAGCAACCAGCAGCCAGAGAATACAAATTACAGCAGCAAGTGTACTCTAACCAAGGGTCCCCAGCCAAGACAAATCACTCATTACATGCATCAATGATACTGTTTGCTATATGTGACTTTTCCCCTTTTGTTCTAGGTGCAGAAGCCATTAAATGGATTGAGACAGTAGAGCTCCCAGTAAATACACCTTTTACTACCTCCTCATTCTGTGTGTGTACCTTCACAGTGGTTTGTTACAGATGGTGCCTACTGCCCACCTTTCTTTTTGCATAGACGTGACACAGCGCTGATTTTATTCTAAGTTAAAACCTGTATAATTTCAAAAACCTGTTGGCATGAAGGAATGTTGTATTACAAATGCAGTTAACATATCTGTATATTAAAGTGTTCACTCTGGATTGCTATGCTTATGTTAGTGCTTCTCACATAAGTATTGTTCATGCTAACCAACAGAGCTGCACTGACCTATGAGGAGCTGCTGTGAATTTAGCCCTCATTAATCCAGTATTGCTCTTTTTGGAGAACCTCTCAGCAAACACTAGACACCTTCAAAGACTGTCTAAAATTCAGTCAACTTAGAACAAATAAAACCACCTATCTTCGGAGGAAAAATCTCTATCAGCTTCTTACACATCTACCTAAACACAAACCAAGAATTTCTATTAAAATAAAGAGTATTACACCCTTAAATTCTTGTTTCTTCCTAGAGACTTTAAGTAGAATCTTAAAGTACAAACACGTACAACATGGGGGACAGTGGAAGAGGGAAAAAGGGAAAGCAGGTGAAAGGAGAGAAGACGACAGACCTTTTCCACGTTTCTTATGCTGGGACTGTTTTGTATGAGCTGGTGCAAGGACAAGAGATCCATGGATAGAGGCCAGCCCTGGTCGTCTATCTCCCCCTACAGCAGTATCCTGGAGACTGTGTGGGGGCTTCTCTGTTGCATCAGCCCCCCTCAACCCCCACGTTTTCCAGAAGAGTATTTCAAGGAACATTAACATTACAGTTAATGAAACGTTAAGGGTCATGAAGCTGGTGACCAAATGAATGAAGCATGGCCTTCCCTGGTGGGTAATACAAACAAAATCAGGATTTAATCTTTGCTCAGAATTTCAGTTTGTTGTCTTTGCATAGAGATAAATCACAGTAAAACAGAACTTTGAAACATGGTGTAGGGTTTGGGAGAGAAGTGTATGTGGGGGGAGTTAGGGATAAAAGCTTGAAAACATTGGGATCATTTAAAAATAGATTTTATAATATCCTATTCCTTATAGATGTTCAGAAAACAGGAAAAAGAGTCAAATCTAAAATTCTTTATTTTGATTCACTTTGTTTCAAGTCTGTTTGACATTCATGGTTTGTTATGATTTTTAATAATGAAATGTTTCTAGGGTTTTGAATCAAGATTTCAGAACTGTTGTTAAAAGTGAATTTCACTTTTTTATAGAGAGAGACAAAATACATTTTAAATCCTCAGATTATTCTACAGAAAGGAAATTTTATTTTCAATCTAGATGTAATTTCCTCATAAAACATGTTTTTGAATTTTAAAAACCTGACTCTACTGGACTGTCAAAAGAAATGTCAGTGAAGAACATTACAGCATTTTTTAATCTAGTCTTAGTTTAAAGATCAAAATACCCCTACTTTCTTTAAATCCACATAATAAAGCCTCAATAATTATGTGTTTAGAATGTGAATAGATTCACAAAACAAAGCAATAGTATCTGCTGGCTTAAAGGTTGAGGCATACTGTGATATACTGTAAAACAATTGTTTAAAGAGCATTAAACTACTTGTACAGTATCATAAGGGGGGGGGAGCCACCCATACATTGTTAGGGTAGTGGTTTTTTTATTATCTATAAAAGTATCTAAAGCATCATAAAAATACCTTCATTGATTAAAATTAATAAATCTCTAATTATTAAATTATCACCATGAAGGTGTTCAGCAACTTCATGGTTTTTTACAGGATGATAGAATTTAGTCCAAACACAGAGACTCAAGACAGTAAGTGATAGAAATACTAGCATACAGAAGTATTATGTTGTGGGTAAGGTAAATCAGCAAAATTTTCTTACTGACTAGGAAAAACTTTAAGGGTTTTTGTTTTGAGTTTTGTTGGGACGGTTTTGGGTTGTTGTTTTTTAATACAATGGATTAGCAAGCTTCAGATATCCATATAAAACATGCAGTTGATTTAAAGCCAAGATTCATCTCTAAGCTGTGCTCTGTAACACATTAAAATTAGTACTTATGTTACAAATGGATGCTGGATTAATTGAAGTGACTTGTCTTTAATGTCTATCTATTTTGAACAGACTTGTTCTTAAATGTGGGAATGATCAATAGCCTACCTATAAAAAAAAAAAAGGTGTTGCAAGATTGATAATGAAAGCATCTTTGGAACTAGTATAAGGATTGCTGGAGTAAGTGTACACTGCAAGACTAAGGGGATTACAAGAGAAATGAACCAGCTGAACATAATTTCACTATTAAATTTTACAAGCTTTTGTATGGTCTGGAAATATTCTGGCATCATTACAACAGAAGACATAGTGATGATTACTTTAAGGAGTAAGTACAGAAACGGAAAGGAGTGTTTTCAAATGCATTTTAAAAGCCCTAAAAATAATTATTAAAAAAATATTTAGATCTTTAGGTTTTTAACAGGTCATACAAACCTATTCCAAGTAAGAAAAGCAAACATTACTAGAAAATTCCTGAATTTTACACAAGTTGCCAAGATAGAGGTTCACAAACCCAAAAAAGATAAGGAAGTGGCACTCAACAATTAGAAAGTAATCTAAGAGAAAGGTCTGGGGAATCATTTTCTCATGAAGTTGAGTAAGTTGATTTGTATAGACCAGAAAAAAATCCTGCAAACAATTTCATGTTTTTATCATGCAACAGAAATCTTCTTTTCAGTAGTAATTCTCAGTTCCAACACCTTACCACAAAGATTGTCGTATCATTTACAAGTTCAAAACCAGCTTCTGAAGATGTATCGTTCACAATAGATAGGGGGTTTTGTTGACCTCCCCTGCATAACATGGTTCCTGGAGGTCAGGATAGATTTTTGGACAAATAATTCCTTTCCCTACTTGTCTATTTCCATACTATTTACCATTCTCTCTCTCTCTCTCACCAAATTCAGCATGTTAACGGGCATAACAAAAAAAAGGCCAGCCTCTTCTTTGTGTCAGTGTCAAGTTAGAGAAATCCAGCAATCCTAATGGAAACATTCCGTCTTACACACACAGCTGGAATAAGAATATATCCTAACATAGCTATGCCATATTGGGATAAGGCCAATAAAATGCTTCTCATATTGCACCTGCATATCAGTTTCTAAATATTGCTAATCAGTTAAAGGAGATTTTAAACATGTTTGGCTTTTCATTTAAAAAATATTTAGCCAACAAATTGGACATTAACTTACTCTATATCTTACTGACATACAATTTACCAAACTTTTACACTTTTTCTAAAATTCTCAAGTGGGAAGTCTAACACCAGATACCCTAAACAAACTGTCAAGCAGAGTTCAGATCCAAGTAACTAGATCTAAAAATACGTATCTGGAAACACAGAGGAGATTTCTGTAAGAAAAAAACCCTCAATTTTCTGCATGCTTTTTCCTTCTCTCATTTGTAAACTATTTGACTTGCCAACAGAAGTGTTGTCTGGCCAAAAATTAACTGTTAAATTCATAGGAGGATAAGAATGGTCATTCTGGATCAAACCCAAGGTATATCTGATCCAATACTGAAGGCCAGCTTGAGAGAAGCCAGCGGCAGATGCTTTGAAAAGGACCTCAGAAGAGCAGGCAGATGCAGGACAGTCATCCCCTCTGCGCTGGTGTCAGTCTGGTTTCCAGGAACTATGCTGGCTTATTTCCTGATGCAGGCAAGATGCTGGCTGGAACTGAAAACACTGCTCTCTGAATAAATCGTGAGAGATGGAAAAACCACTGCTCACTAACTGTCAACTATTCTCTTCAGTTTGTTTTTCCCATACTTCGTTACAACATTTAGCTTAGATTTTTACTTGCCTCCTTTCTCAACAAGGCCAAGTTGTATACTTTTGGAAACACTTTAGTTCCTCTGTGGTGTTTTCACACCCTCAAATTACATGAGAACTACTGTACTGACTTGGTTTTAAACCATATCTCCTTAAGCTATACATTTTTAATATTTCCATACCAATCATTCTCATTTGTCCAAAACAAATTAACAAAATATCCAAACAGCAGTCAGTACTGCCAAATACAACACCAGGAATATATCATGAAGCATTAATTGCAAAACTGTTCATCACATACCTATGGTATACAAATCGAGCCTTTCGGATAACAAGTCATTTCATGCATATCTAAAACTGCAGACGTTCCAAAGTCTTCATTAGCACTCAAGTCTATATGGATGTGGGACGCACAGGTAAAAATATTTTTTAAAAGTTCTTAATAGCTTGAAAGTAAAATATGATTTTGCTTATGACTATCTACACACTTAAAAGGGAATGACACACTTTTACTGCAATAGTTTTGTTTATTTAATTTTCTCATTTTTCCATAATGACGTAAATGCTCACGAAAAATACTAGCTGGACAACTGCAAAGCAGAATCCACCAGGACAAGTACCATACAGGCAGCAGCACAGCCTTCTTCTACCTTAAGTCCTCAAAGTAAGAGATATCCTCTAGCAGTAAAACACCATTCTCATTCAGAGAGAAGTTCAGTCTCTACAGACACTTAGTCCTTGGTCTCCTTATTGCTACAGGAAAATTCTGAGTGCTGTATTCAGAAAGAGTGCTTATCTGTGATGGATTGCACTTATGTAAAAATAAATATGTGAATAAAAATAAGCCAGCTTCTTTGAACTGATGAATAACTCAAGGTCATTAGTAATCTGTCTGAGATTTTAATACCAGAATCAAAAAGCTTTATTACCTACTTTGAGCTACCTAATTTACATTAAGTGTAATCATTGTGAAAATAAAGGCTATACAAATTTCGGAACTGACATTTGACATTATTTCTTACGTCAATTTTTTTGTAAGAGGAAGAAAATGAATGCAGGTGCCTTTTAGAAGGAAGCATAAAAAGACCAACCTTGCATAACCTGACAAGATGTATCAGTACCTGGCAACTGAAAAAGCAACAACTTCCTTTTACAGTTCACTGATAGACATGACACATTATAAACTCCGCAACTTCTATAGTTTACTTCAGAAATTAATTGTCTGGTGACACATAATGGCAGATACAGTTTGCAAGAAGCCAGGGTACAAAAATGCTTTCTGGTTTACATATACATGGAAACATACATGCATGTATGCTTAGCACAGGATACCTTCGAACTGTTACCTGATGTGACCTTTATCTTAAAAGCTCATACATGTCTTACCCAAAGAAGTTCACAGCTCAGATGCTATTATCTGTATTTTTAGGTTTGAGAGTAATTGTCCAATTCATTGTGTTCTGGCAACCAAACACCAAACCTACAACATAGGCTGAAATCTCGCATAATAATGCAACTTGTTCATAACTGGATGTCATGGACAACTAATGAAAATTTAGATGAACGTGCAAGCACTCACCCTACACCATTAATTGAGGCTTATGTTTCAAGCAGTTGTTTCAGACTGCAGCGGTACATTGTTCCTATGCTGCTCCATGGCCTTGCTTACCTACAGGGTTTTTCTTAGCAATAAAAAAACCAGCCCTTGACATGGTCATAATTTGTTTGTTAACTTACCACTCCATTAAGATGAATGAGTAAGTTCACTTCCTTGTCAATAGTATTGTTTGTGTCTGCTTTGCTACAGATACTGTAAGACACCACGCATTGATTTACTGGGTGAAGAATGACAACCTGAGTGTCTTGGAACTATATATTAAAAAACAAAACAAAACCCTCTTTCTTTCTGTTTGAGGAAAACAAAAAGATTAGTCCCAACATAGTAATAATAATAATTTATAAGACTGTAGTATATTAATTCTCTGAAAATCATTCTTTGATAACAAGAAATAAGCCATTAAGAATGAAGTGGAAGGGCTGTCTGTTTACCAAGTCAGATTAATAAACTTATTCCCCTTCCATCTTTTTCACCCAAACTGTCAAGAAACCCAAACAAAACATTCCTTTGCAATTTAGTATTAATGCTGGTATGTTTGTAAATACAAAATAGAAGACCAAATCTATCAGATAGTGAAGCCAAGCTAAGTTATAATTATTAGTGAAAACCCAACAGCAATTATTGCAAACATGTTTCCAAGAAATACATTCTGAAAATATCACCTTATGAAAATTTAAGGGATTTTTTTTTTTCCTCAGTTAACTGCACAAGCTTTCAAAAAAATTCTTCACAAGTGGGATTCCAAATATTAGTAACTGGCATTTTAAACTTATACATTTAAGTGTTTACACTATGGGCAACTTCTTTATTATACTCATTTTCTTTCATCCAATTCCTGGATTTAGAGAAAGTCATCATTAAAAGTAGACTCTTTTGCTAGCATTTTATTAATCAGGTGGGGGGGTGCGTTTTGAAGCACCTGTATTGATTCAGTAAATTTTCAGTTCACCTGTGTTTTGTTGAGTTACACTTATCATTTGACTTCTATGGTACAATGACAGTACCAAAGATAAGAAGTCTCTCGCTTTATTGGAAGTTTTGAAAGAAGGTGCAGAAAGATAAGTTATTCAGAAGTTAGGTAATTCATCAGTACTCTATGCAGCCAATATCTCAATACCTGAACTTGTTGGGAAAAGTTATGTCACCATCAAAAAACCACTTCATCCTTGACAGACTTTTCTTTGGGCTAAACTGTTTGGTAACTATTTTCCCCATTTTTCACCTGCTTTTTAAAAATACTATTTAAATATTACTAATTTAACCCCAGGAATACAAAATACTAGTTTAGAAACCTAATCTAAAAATTCTTTACCTTTGATGCATATAGGGAGTCTTGGTTATTCTATAACACACGCAAATAGATTTTTTTTTTAAGCCGCATTCATGTGTCCTGTTAGGCCTTGCGGTAAGGTAGCAGACATTAGCCTGCACTAATGAGAGTGACATAAAAGGAAAACTGTTCTCTGCTACTCTGAAACTGATGCCTTCAAATCATGAGTAAGGGCAAAATCTAATACAGCATTGATATGACTATGTTATACAATCACAAACTGAAATTGTTCATCACATTTAGTGTAGAAGAGGTAAAGGTATAATACTAAACTTGGAACATCCCTGCCATAACTGACTCTGATTGCTCAGGGTATTTGTGGCCATACTACCATATTTTCCTATTTTCTAGATATTTTATTCCCTCTTCTTACTGTTAACCCATATAGATACAATGAACACTGAAAACAGGTTGTAAAACAGACATGTGAAAATATATGAGCTATGTATTTCACAGTACTCTACAACTAGAAACAGTTTGTTTTCTCTGATCATTACTTTCCACCCTAGCCATTTTCAGCACTCCTTTCAATAACAGCAGGTAAAATAATTTCTGTCAGAAGCATCATTTGGAGCTGCCATTCAGGTCCCATATTTTCACTCCTGTCACGCTAAAACCCCATAACTCAAAAGCTAAATTGTACAAAAATAATATTTTTTAATAAATAATAAAAGTAGGGAAGCCTCCTCTAATCTGGGAATAGAGGCATCCTACATCCTCCACAACTTAAGTAAAGAGATGTACATTAAACGAACACTTAAGGAAATGCTCTGCTCTATCCAGGTGTTTGATAAAATATAACATGTTTCACAAGCAGCTATGGGGTTTTTTTCAGGTCTTCCTAATAAAATTTGATATCCTCTGGATGTGCTATGCATTTTTATTTCTATTTTTCTAAATAGGATGATTCCCTTCTCAATCTCGAGGCATTTTTCTTAAATGCACACATTACAACCTAAAGAATTAAACTACTGTCTTCAGTAAGACCTGATGATCACGCACCTCCGACAAAGACTTTAAAAGGGATTTTTTTTTTTTTTTTTTGGACAATCAGACCGCAGCACGTGAAAATTAGTTGTTAAGGACAGTCAGGCACCTTTGGACAGTTCCCTGACTAGCAGCAATTTCTCTTAACGCGCCGTGAGCTCTCTCAAACCCTTTCTGAAGATGCTTTGCGGTCGGCAGGAGTAAAGTAAACCTTAAAACCACATTTCAAGTAAAAAGGTGCTACCGCTCCACCTCGCCGGGAGGTAACTTTCGGTTACCCGCTGTTCAGCTGCTCAGTCACAAGCCCCGGCGGCGAGGGGTGACTGGGGAGAGCCCGCAGGCGCCCCGCTACTCCCGGCAGCCGCGGCGTTACCTGCCTGCCCCCGGCGCCGCTCGGCGGGGGACGGCACCTCGCCCCTCCCGGGACGCGGCCGGCGGAGGGGGGGGCGGCAGCAGAGGCCCCCCCCCCCCCCCCGCTCGTCTCTCACCAAACACCCAACTTTTGCGGGGTCGCGGGCACAGGCGGCAGGAGGGGGCGGCCGCCGGGCGGCGACCGTCCGCCGCGCCCAGCCCCGCGCAGCCTCTGCCCCCTCAGCGGCCGGGAGAGGCCGACCTACAGAAAAGGGCCGGCGGCAGCACCGCGCCCCAACGCCCCGCCACGGCCGCCACCCCGCTTCCCCGGGCCGGGGCGGCGCCGGCGCTGCCGGGCGCACCTGCGGCCCCCCCCCCTCGCCCCGCCGGCCCCTCGCGCTCCGCGGCCGCCGGAAAGTTGGTGGGAGCCCGCCCGCTCCGCACCCCCCGGCCGCCCTTACCGTGGTTGCTGGCGACGTGACCGGCGGCGGCGGGGCGCGCTGTCAGCAGGGGGAGGAAGAGGCCGACGCTCCAGAGCAATCCCCTCACCTCACAACACCCCATGGCTGGTGCCCGCCGAGCGCCCCGCGGCCGAGCGCCCCGCGTCCTCGACCCGCCGAGGCTCCCCGTCCTCCTTCAGGCCAGCAGGGAACGCCGCCGCGGCGCCCCCGCCCGCCGCGGTCCGGTGCGGCCCGGCGGGCTGCGCTGCCTGCACTGCCGCCGGGGGCTGCGCGGGCCGGGGCGGGCGCATCCACCGGCGGGGTCCCGGGGCAGGGCGGCGGCGCGGAGGGCGAGGGCGGGCGGGGGCGCCGGGAGCCCCCGCTGCCGCCCTGCCGCGAGGGGCGGCGGCACTGGGAGCCGGGAGAGCTCCGGCAACTTCGAGACGGCGGCGGCCGGGAGGGGGGGGGGGGTCGCGCCCCGCTCCCTCCGCCGGCTCCGGCCGGTGGCACCTTCAGTCCCGCAGAAGGTCCTTCAGCAGCCTCCTCCGCGGGAGCAGCCTCCTCCCCCGTCCGCGCCGCACGGCCCCCCGCATCCCCGGCCGGAGGCAGCGCCGAGGGGCTTCGGTTTCCCACGGTGGAGCGTCTCGCCCCCCGCCGCCGAGCTCCTGAGGCGGGAGGGGGACGAGGGCCGGGCGCCTCCTCACGCTCCCGAAGGCATCAGGGAAACTTGCGGGGCGGCGTTCCCGACCCCTCCGCCGGCGTCCCCGGCTCTGCCGCTCGCCCCTCTCAGTCTCCGTCTCTCCCCCTCCGCCGCGGAGCAATCAGGAATCAGGCGGCTCTGGTGTGATGTTCGCTGCTCCCTCCTGATTTGCGTGCCGCGCAGCCGGCTGCAGTTTTTTGGTGCCGCCGCTCCCCTGCCGCCCGCGGAGCGATCGCCCCCTCCAGCGCGGCCGCGGGGCCGCCCCGCTGCGCCCAGCCCGGCGGGTGCCGGGTCCGCCGGGAGGCCAGCGCGGCCCCGCGCCGGGGGCGCTCCGGCACACGCGCCCCGCCAGCCAACGGGCGGGGCGGGGGGAGGAGGGCGAGCCGTTGGAGCGCGGCCCCTCCTCAGCCGCCCTCCTGAGGGGAGCGCGGGGGTGCGGGGCGGTGCGGTGCGGAGAGTGCGTGAGGCAGGCGAGGAGAAGCGCCCCCTCGCCTCGCCGCTGCCGGCAGCCCGCAGGTCAAATGCGGCCGCTTCAGCGCTAGAGGGGGTTAGTTGACAAGGCAAGGGGAAGGGGGAAAGAAGAAGAAAAAAAAAAAAAAAAAAGAAGAAGAAAAAACCCAAACCAGCCCGGCCGGTGCGCTCCGCTGAGGAAGGGCCGCGGCGGCGGCAGTGGGGCTCCGCCGTTGCTGCCGTTTAAAGGCGCGGGGGGCGGGCGGGCTGCGGGGCGGGGGCTGTGCCCTGCCCTGCCCTGCCCTCGCGGCGCGGGCCCGGGCCCGGGCCTCCACCGGCAGGTAGCGGCGTGGGCGTCTCGCAGGAGAGGGGGACCCGCCCGCGGCGTCACTAACTGGCGCGAAACGCAGCTGCGGCAGCGGCTGCCGGCTGGGCGCTGCTTCTTGAAGTTACGCCTAGGGGGTACGGGAGACCAGCACGCGTGAGCCGGCCGCGTTTGGGCATCCCCGAACATTTACTCTGGGTTTTTTTGTTTGTTTCGGGGGGGGGGGGGGTGGTTTGTTGGTTGTTTTGGGTTTTGTTTTGTTTTGTTTTTTTTTTAATTTCTCGGTCAGGTAATAGGAGCGTGTGCCGGGCTGGGGGTGGGGAAGCCGACTCGGACAGGAACGTGAGAGTGTGTGTCCTGGTCAGATCTGCCGGCTCCTGTCACCCCCCGCCAGGTCTCCGCGGCGGGCGGGAGGCAGCGCTCAGGCTGGGGATGGGCTCGCTATTGAAGTGCCGCACTTCCAGCGCGCCCCAGCCACGGGGCCTCTTCCTTTTTTTCTAATCCACCGAGGATTTCGGTTTCAGGATTTGTACAAAGTCGGGAAAAAAGCCCATAGGAGGATACTCATATCCGTGTTTCTGAATACGAGTTCCTGAAATCAAGTGTCTGAATCCCCACGTAGCTGAAAAAAAGCTGTCCGATTCCCAAGGCTTCTGAGTGTCCATGATTCCCACTGAAGTCAAGGGGTAATGCAGCTACAAGATCTTGCACCAGAGAATATCGAAGTTCCTGCTGAGGTGCCTCAATAGATGTTCAAAGAAGCTGTGTATGCAAACAATTCCTTCATAATGCAAGAATAGAGAATATTTTTTAAATTATTAATTTAAGGGTTATTTTCAAAGGAGTTGTTCAACGAGCAAAGCCAACACAGAAATATGTATTTGTGCTTTTTTAGAGGGATTTTTTTCAGATTACAGCAGGCCTACAATAATGCAGTGTTTCCCATATTTAGCTGTATTAACAATGTTGTATAAGGAAACAGACCTTTATTCAAAAAGAAGGTTAATGGGAAAAGTTTCAGGAAATATTTATAAATAGTGAAATAGTCATTAGTATTTTGCCTTAGTTTCATGGGGTAGGTAAAAGGAGAAAGTCCAATTTTTAGAATTTGAGGGTTGGGCTAGATGACCTTTAAAGGTCCCTTCCAACCCAAACTATTCTCTGATTCTATGTGTCAGAATACTGTTCTGTTTTATAATAAACATGGTCAAAAGAAAAGTACTGACATTACAAGATTAACTTTTTGGGGTAGTGAGTGAGAATTCAGATTTTTCTTCTTTTCCAACTCTCGGTTCAGTTGTAAGATGCTTCCCAACCAGACTGCCAGAAAAAAAACTTGTGCAGGACATCATATAAAGATCCCCCGAATTAAGATGAGTCATTTGGACCCCATGCACACTCAATACCACTGCTTGTCAGCAGCCTCTGTAAAAGACTCTTCATGTGTTAATGCAAAAGGACAATTCGCACAGCAAAAGTAAAGTGAGATTCCTTCCCTCACGCCTGATGTTGCGTGATACAAATTTGGGCTTTTTATAATAGGCTTTCCTCAGACAGCCCCAGTAACGCATGTATATATGTGTTTATATGTGTGCATGAACTCTCCATACACTTACGTGCACTTGTGCATCTCTGTGTACACCTGCATACACATCAGGTGGGTGTGCTGCACGTTATGCATCCTTACTTGCCATTAATGAAGCCAAATTAGACTTCTTCAAGGAGCTTAGAAGGTCTGAGTTACCACTTCTTTTACATGTTGTGTCAGACTATAGCTGAATACAAAAAGAAAGCAGTGAAAGATGTGATAGGAGCATAGAAAAAATCTTCTTATGCTTCCTCTCACATGCAAAGCACAGCTTTGCCTCCTGGTAGCCTTGAACTCCACAAGCCACAGGAAACTTAGGTAACAAAACAGCTAAAAGGGATGGCATTTTCTCTAAAGTGTCCCTTCACCAACTTTTAACTGGCTACAGAATTTCCGGGGAACAACTTTGAAAAAACACCGCTCATTCCTTTACACACAGATTAAATTTTTATAACCTCGTGTATTATGAATTCTAAATTAAATCTTAACCACCATGCTTTAATCTTTCAGGTGTATGCAAACATGCTAAATGTAACAGAGGACAGCAAAAAAAAATTAAATACAAAAAGGTAGAGTCCTATTTGTATATCCATTTTTGTCTGAAATTTAAAGCCACTTAGTAATGTAAACAGCGCAGCAATAAATTTTGTAAGGGATAATTGCACCAGGTAAGACAAAGAAGAGGAGCCACAGTTTGAGTACCTTCATCCTCAGATTTCTAGAGAGTATGTTTTTGTAGAAGCAAGGAAATTCACATATTCCCATTCTTAAAACAAACCAGAATTTGGTCTGTCCTTGGAAGAGAAGAATACCTTTTCTATTTTTACTGTTATTTTCTTAAATAAAGGTATCATCTTTCTGTTAAAAACAAGCAAACAAGAAAGGAAATATAGCATAGGCATCGAATCATACGTAATAGGCTGTCCTTTCTTCTTTTGGTAGTTACCTTTACATAGTTTATCTTTAATGTACTGCAATTGTGTTAATTATAGTAAAACTGTGAATTCCTGTAAAAAAAGAAAAGCCATCCCTTTTTTATTAAAATTCCACATAATATAGTGTTGTGTTGTGTGTTAGTCCTTTGAACCATCATTCACAACTGTATGTGGTTTAGTATGATCAAAGTAAGCATTTTAATTCAGACAATGACAAAGAACAGATTTACAATAAACTTAAAACACATATTCCATGCAGCACTCAATAGGATTCACTGATGTTAAAATTACTGTAATATTTGGACCAAGATGCCTGCATTAGGATTTTTTTAGAAGAGTAACACTAGCACATATTGACCTTAACTATAACATGCATACTAAGAAAAAATACAATGTAATATTGATCCCTTAAAGTCTGAGCCAATAGCTTTTTTAGTTAATAGAATACACTGCCGATTTGGCAGTCTAACCAGAAATGAACCCTTTGATAGGATCTGTCTTATTCAGGGTTATAAATTACACTTTCCCATAAAACTGAAAGTGAATTCTGTTTTGTTATACATTATATTCTTGATTCTGTAGACTTACACACTTTTTTGTTTGTTTGTTTGTTTGTTTGTTTGAGTGGGCCTTTTAATTTACTAACATCTTTAATTTTTAGCATATTTAATGACAGGCTGACACTAGAACATGTTTAATTTTTAGCATATTTAATGACAGGCTGACACTAGATTGCTACTGATACTTTTCCTTCTTCCTACCATGCCCCCACACACATCAGGGGAAAAAATTAGAAGCTTAATAAGGTCTCAGGCTTATTACCTTCCCTATTTATTATTGATACAGAAAAAGATAATGAAACAAAAAGGGATGATAGTCAAAAAGAAAACTGTATATTCAAAGAAATCTGCTAGAAAGATAGGAGTACTAAAAATAGGCTGAATAAGTATTTGAATTCTGACATTAAAAATATTATTTGAATTACAGAACTAACATCAACACTTTAGTCGTGAATTTACTACACTGCAGAATATTTTCTTATAGGCAACGATTCTTACACATATAGGATCCAGGAAAGTCATTTGCCAAGTCTTGCCTGTTAATTACGTAAGTTATGTTACCAGATTACATTTTTCTTTACAGTTGGCTTGTATACAGTTTGCACCTATTCTGAGCACACAAATTCTAATGCTCTGCACCGTGTAAGAAGGTGCAATTTAATTAAGTGACAATGAACCAATTATACTGAACAATGTTTTAGGGAAATTACTGACAAAATGTGCAGTATAGTAGTTTCATTCCCATCTTGTTACATGCACAAGCTTTGAACTGCCTCAAATTATTTTTACACTAAAACTACTAAATCACAATTATAAGATTATGCGATGTACAAGATTGTGAAATGTTACACATTTTTCAAAGTTTACACGTTACAGTTACAGAAGAGCCTATACGACAACCCTTTCTTCATCTCCAGTATTTCTGTTTGCATTTCCATATTAATTTGTAAAACAAAATATCCAAATCTTAAAGGGGTGATACAGGCAAATCAGTTACCATGTTTTTCACTTGCACTTTCTTCAAATAACTCTAAGTATTTGGATTAATAGGCAAAGCAAAAGATACAGTCTAAGAAGTTTATGTTTTGCAGAAGGGTCTAATAGTAATAGAATTGTCCTGGATATCTTTCAAGAATAACAAATTGGTTGGCACTAAGTATTTTCAATATTTAAATTTAGTGAGTGGAATCTTGCTGCAGCGGGGCAAAGGGATTCTAGGTAAAGGCAGCAGAATGAATTAAATCACAGATCCTGAAGGAGAGGAATGGAACATCTAGACCACAAAAATAAATATTGTGGCCTTACTGAAAATGGAGGAGCCAAAATTTTGCTTATAGTGTTGGCAGAGGTATTGTCAGAGATGTAGATATGACATCTGAATTAAAATACAAGAGAGAGCAGAATTACATACTAATCAAACCTGGGAGTCCAAGACAGGTAAGCTTTTATATAAAGGCTTTATCCATCTCAGTCAATTAAATAATTCCAGCTGAATTAATTGCAAATTGAGTTGGGTCTCAAAATGAGAAAGTAATTTTATTCACGAACAAAATGCTTTGGAAAAAAGAGAAAAAAGCTCTAGTTACTGGAGAGTGAACGAGATTCTATTCACACTGCCCAAATAGTCCCCTTGACATAACTGAGAGTGATGAAGTGAGGGCATACTTCAAGGCTGTGTCTAAACTGTTTATCTCCTGGAAGTTAGAAGACTTACATTGCATTCTTAACAGCACATAAATCTTCTTAGGTTCTTTTCTAAGAATATTTAGAACCAATTAATGATTGCAGTGGGATATTTCTTTAGTAATTAGAAGTAACAGTAAATAAACCCATAACTGAATGTGTAATGGTAGTGCTATAAACATTCCAGGTTACATTAAAAGATTATATGCCCAGTTTTAATGACTTACGTTTCAAATTGCCATTGAAATGTTACTGCTAAAACTTAAAAAAACATATTTAACAGCTTTAAAAGAGACTTAAATTTAAATTTGTACCCTTTTATGAAGTGACAAGAACTTAAATTTTACACCATACTCATAAAAATGGTGAAACCAAAAGTGAGGTCAAAAAGATTAATTCATTTTGTAGGTTGTGATAAAACTGGAGTTTTGCTTTTGAATGCTGTTAGCTGTGGACAAATTGGAGCTGTCTGTATCTAAATATCTACTTGAGTTTTATAATACTTTAGAAAAATGGAAAAAATTTCACATGCTTTAATATATATTGCTTCTGAAATCAAACCCTGTGGCTATATACCATTTTACTTGAACTAATACTGTATCTACTTAAAGATTTGAATCTTCCTGATTGTTTTTCCCTTTTGGTATTGCTGCCTTGTAGATGAAAATGAGAAAACACCAAGGTTGGCTCAGTACAAATAACAATAAAGGCAAACAACCAGACTTATTATAAAGACATATCTTTTTGTCCTTATCCAACTACAGCTTAATGCAGAAATTGCTTCAGGCACTAGAGCAGACGTGTTTATCATTACCACAGATTAATGTTCTCTTTGAACAGTAGCTCCTATTCATGCTTGCATTGTCTTACTAACTGGTGTGATGTGATGTATACATTTCTGCACATTAAGTTGAGCTAATCCCCTCTATGAGAAGCAATTGTTCCCATGGAAAACTAGCAATAGGATGTAGTAACTATATCATACGTGAGACATGGGTGGCAATTACGTCAATGTAACTGATATAATCTGAACTACTCCTGGAAATGATGAGTCAAATTATTTTCAGTTATATGCAATGGTCCTTCATACCACCACCAAACTAATCTAGTGCGATCACTTAGTCTTAAATTCTACACAAAAGATTTTAACTGTAACTAATTTTGAAAAAGTGTTAGCATCAAACAAACTATTCTAAGTCTGAAGACGTCTGTCCTTGGCGCACACGCAAACTGACATATAGGAAGTAGCCTTTCACAATAACTTCAGCAAATTTGGACTTCTCAGGCAACCTTTACTTTGCCCTTAAAACATGAAAAAGACATCTTGGAACACAGTCACAACCTATTAATGGAACTTTGCAAAATAGCAATGTGTCATCAAGTTTACTTAAAATATTCACAAAATGTCTAACACTTTTAAACACAATTAACATTTATTAGTGTCAGAAGCCCTAAAATTGCAGTTTTGCTTGGACATCATGTTGCTTTCCACCAGCAATGACAACTCAATTATTAGACATTTGAGGAATACATTTGGATGTCCAAGGGAATCTTGCACATAACTGTAATGACACACGGGATTATGCCTTCAGACCTACCATTAAATATTTATGTATGTGTGTATAAAAGTATGTATGCACATACATATTTTAGCACATATGCTAAGTTTTTCAAATATGTGACCTAACACTGCAGTTCAAATGGTTGCTCTTGATTTTGGTAATCATAAGAAATTATCTGTTTTGTGAGGACATCAAGTAGCCTGCATATTCTAACGATGCATTTGGAAAATTAACATTTAGGGATTGTTTAATTTTTAAATATTTTTAAATTTTAAAGATGATAAAATTGATAACAAATTGCAGGCTGGTATGAACTACTACAGGAACATCCTCAAAGTCTAGCTACTTACATAATTTTCATATGTGAATTTCCCGGCTTTTTACATTCTTATAATTTTTATGAATTATGTATTTACATTATTAGGTGCTGGGTAGTGACATTGCGATCAGCAGACCCTTTTCAATATCTGTGGATACAGCTGTATTCCTAGAGACATCTCCCCTTCAAACTTAGCCTGATTGAAGGTCCCCTGTATCTGTCTAGAAATAAAGCACATCATGAAGCGGGACTGGGCTAGACTGCACTACAGGGCAAGTTCTTAGGCTTAATGCTTTGAGTGGACAGCCCTGACACCCTGAAAATGCCTACAAAATCTCTGAAATTTATCTTCTACGCTATTCTTTCTCCCTCAGACTACAATGGCCTAAACTTCTTAGGAAATGAAGTTAGGGTTGCAGGGCAAGGGTCCAAATGCTGTTCATGATAAAGAATTAAGAGAATTGTTAAAGAATGCTGTTATGTGCCAACAAGCCTTATTTATAAAACCTCAAAAATTCCATTTGTATTTTTTAAAAATAATTTCAGTTGAAACAACAAAGACTCAATTGTTAAAAATAAAGATTTGAGACTTTTGTCTTGTGAATAACTATTGCAGATTTTTTTATATTACTAGTACAAAATGTGTTTTAGTGCCTGATCCCTGCTTCATTCATTGCACGGTATCAGTAGTGTTCAGGACTGCAAAAATCGAGTGAAGCAGCAAGGTATTACAAACATAACTTATTGTATGAGTTAGAATATAGCCTTCAGGAAGACAAACAAACCTTTGCTACAGCCTTTTGCTATGACGCCAAAGTCACGGAAATCAATGTTAATTGCAGGTAGCTGAACTGATCCTGTAGGTGGGAGCTGTCAGTAACAGGTAAAACAGGTAGTGACCAAAGGTTGTGAAGTTTAAAAACAGTCTCATCCCTTTGTCCTGACTGTGAATGCCCCTCTCCTCGTCTGTCTTCCTATAACCTTCCGTTCTAACTGCAACCCACTTTTCTTCTATGAGCATAAAGGTTTTCAATATATTTCTTGGTTGCTTGATCAGACACAACATTAAGAAAACATGGGACGTTACTGATGGGAAGTAAGAAACAAAAGACCTTTCTAAGTTCTGCAAGGCCAAAGCCATTATGATTTTAACTAAAACTTTGGTAAATGAGAAAGAAATTGCTACACATTTTCTGCTTTGACCCACACTTAGCAACTAGTTTATGGTACAATGTGGTATGTCAGATTGCAGGTTTGCTTCATCCAATTTCCACCAAATTAGAAGGACAGATATAAAAGGAGTCTTTGTAACAGGAGGTTTGCTTAAACCTTGAATAAAAAGCAGATGCCACTTTCCACTGTAATATATTATTGTTTAGGTCTCTTCAGACAGGTGTGACAGGTTGGGCTAAACTAGAACAGAAATTGGAAAAAGAAATTGTTACACTACTGCTAAATCTGGCACAAATGAAGTGAGATTCATCCCATAATATATCACTACAGAGGGGAAAAGCCCCAGAATTACTAAAACAGGCATTTTTTAAAAGTCATGGGTCTAAGAAGAAATCAATCAAGAAAATGCATATCTTGTCAAAAATCTATGGGAAAGGATTTAAATTCCTTTTAGCAAAAAGTCAAGTAATAATAATAGTAAAAAAATGAAAATCTAAGGTGTGTGTATGACTTAACTTCGTGCCAGTAACCCCTTGGAGGGCTTACTTTGAACTTTGAAACTTCTCTGCTTACAGTGATTGTCTCTGCACAGGTATCTGTTACTTTATCTTTGCTATGATTCATTATTTCTTAAGAACTTCTGCCTGACTTTGCTAGCTAAGATCCTTCACTGCCACAAGGTCAGCTGGCCACCTCTTACTAAGCTTTGCAGTGTTTTCTGATAATGTGGAACAGGATTTTAACACCTACATTCTACATGTATGGTTGCTTCTATTCATCAGGGTTTAATTCATAGTATAATTTACTACGGTGCTGTGTAAGTTATATAAAAAACACCTGTGTGCATTGGCTGTTTAAAAAGATCCTATCCAGGCTTAGAGGGACTGAGGGTAAACAAACAATTTTCTTTAAAGGCTTTGAGGAACAAGTGTTGTCAACATTTTATTCCATACATTTTATCTCCAATCCACAACACACAGCAAGACTCGTATTGGGACCATCCTGTCCACTGAAATTAGTGGAAACTGACAGTCTTTCAGTAAGACTATGCTTTTGATCTTTAAAATATGATTTAAAATAAAATAATTACCTCATATAAAACAGAAAAGGTTCCACTTTGGTTCCTGAAATCTGTTAATTTGGATCGCATTAAATACTTTGTCAGCTTTGTTAATAATTGTTAGATAACAGAAGGATGAACATAAATTATAATGCCCTCCAAAAAAGTTTCAAAAGAGTCTGCCTGGATACCACCAACATTTTAGTGAAGAATAAGATATTTCTGTAAATACACAAAACTAAATATATTTGTTGTAGTCATTGACTGCTGATGTAATAGGGGAAAACTATGATAATAAAGGGTAGCTGGTATATCTGGGAACCTAGCAACTGAATTAGTAGCTTAAATCTTACAATATTTTATAGCATTATACAATATATATCTTATCATCTTTTGATCTGTGATCTTTATTTAATTCCAGAATCTGAAAGAGATATATAATCACCGGACATAAAATGCAATAAATGGCAATTAAATAAATATACAACTATACATTTCAATTTAGGAAAGTAGCTGCTTCTGAGAAAAAAGAGGTTTTGGAAGAGAGCAAATCTATTTGAACTGCTGATCGTGGGATAAGCGGTCCATCACAACAACTCAAGTAAACATCTGAAATATTTTGGTACAGATGCTTTTAATAATCTGAACCTAAATTTCCAAAACGTCTTTTCAGGGTGGATTGCTGATAATTATGAAATATTTACTTGATGCTATATTGAAAGTAAACAGTAGGCAGAAGTTAATGCTTTTTGCCCTAAGAAGTGTTAGGGTAAATGGTGTTCTCATGGAGATGAGGAAGGTGAAATAAAATAACGCTACTGACACTGCTTTAAAAATTCTATCACTTCTAACTAGTTTGAACAAAGAAGACTATTTTCAAAATGCAGAATACTAAACCACTTTAAATTGTTTTATAGTTAGAAGCCAGAAAAGGGTGAGAACATGGAGTCCTTAACTTCTTAATATTTCAGAACTAACAACCAACCTAACACACCTTACTCCAAATACTGTTTTCTAAGACTGAAAGGCCAGTGATATTAACAAAGCTAATTTTTCAGGAAAAGAAATTAATCTTAAGCGTGCATAGTATGAATAACATGAACACAAGCTGAACTCTTATAGTGACTATCAAACGAGTTTAAAGCTGAATGTTGTTCTACTTGTTCAACTGACAAATTTTAAGTAGTATATGGATAAAGCATGAGAAGCAGAACTAAGCTTTTATGATTATCTATTACATACAAAATGCCACTAGAGGGACTTGTACAGCCAAGAGTAACTTACATGAGCTTCAGAAAGAATTGTGGATAATTTATTAACAAAAAAGGAAATATGAATAAGAAGTAGTTATAGCTATATTTTTTAATCACACTTAAAAAGAACTCTGCCTTTCCATCTCTGTCTTTTCTTGTCAGCATTCTAATTTTTTTGTAATATTGATATCCTGAAAGACAACATCAGGAGCATACCTTTAAGATTATCTATATCACATAGCTAAAAGTAGACTTTGTTTTGACTTGGTTTAAGTACCTTTAAAGTTATTCTCACTCCCCGGGATTAAAATTCAATTTGTGCAATTTGAACAGTTCATTTGTTTCTCTGCAAGTGAGGCCATGTAAAACAGTGTGCATAGTTCTCGTGTATATAGACAATGAATATTCCATGAGGTGAAAGGATTGAAGAAATTTCAAATGAATTTTGAGAAGAGGTTTTTACAGTCATCTACCTCCACCACACGAGTAAGCTGCTAAAATGGAATAAGGAATTTTCCACCCTGCATTTATAAAATGAACACTTGAACTGCAGTAAAAAGGTATTTTTGTCCTTTCAAGTTTTTCTACGCATCTGTTTCAGGTAGTAAAATATGCAACATTAGTCCAAGAAAAGAAACATTGTATTGCTGTAAGAAATAAATAAATTGACAGTAAAGTATGTAGCCAAACTATCACAAAAAATATTTGTGTAATTGCCTGCTGTAAAATTCAAAGTGTGGTTAAAATACATTGATAGTTGGCTTCATGTTTATTCCAGACAATGTCCCAATTTATATTAGCAGATAGAAAATGAAGTGGGTAACAATTTAAATTTATGAGAAACACATTTCATGTGACTGTTTACTTTGATCATTAAATGGGATATAGCCAACTGAAGTTTGACTATAATTTTAGATTTTATAAAAGTACACTTCCAAAAACTTTAAAATCGGTATTCTGAAAGTCCGGACACAAATGAGTTGAGGTATATAAGACAACGATAATTTTGTGCTACTGAAATGGCTGGATCTAATTCAAAGCAGAAAGTATCATCTCTTTCTATTACCTTTCTAGTTGATGCAAGCTGTGTTTATTATATCTAGAAAAATATTTTTGGCAGAAAAAGAAACACCTTGAAAACTTTCCAACTCAAATTTGAAAGTAATGTTATATTGCACAAAAATGCATGTTATCTAATGCCTTTAAAGCACACGTTCTTATTTTCAGACTGAATCAAATGGTAAAAACTTGAGAAATTTTTTGTATTAGTGGGAGAGTAAAATATTACAGTAGAGAAACTATTGGAATCAGTCTACAAAACTGTATTAGTTTAAGAAGAATGCAGAAAACTTTAACGTGGTTCTTAAAATGGAACAAAAGAACTCAGAAAAAAATATTGCTAGTTTGATGAAAAGTTTGGTTTTACATAATTATCTCCTCTTCATATTTTTTACAACAGTTTTATTTAAATTATTTTTTGCTCATGAACTATCTAATGACAGATCCAATATTTTGTGTGTGTGTGGTTTTTCTGTTAATTCTTATAAGGAGAACTGCAAATTTGACAGTAGAGCATTAAACTAAGTAGATAACTGACCTCATCATACTCTATGGAAAGAAAAACAATGAAAAGAAAAATCCTGTCAAACTTAATTTAGAACATTTTGATTAAATCAACAGCTAAGTAAAGCTTTCCCACAAGGAGTTTCCAGTCACATATGCTAATACGCAAGAAGCATACAACATGGCAAGTTCTGTACTATGGTGATTACATGAATCCAGAGGTGATAAAAACAAACTTTAAAGAAGACAGACATTTAAAATCAGGAGTAAAAATTGCTACCATTTCCCTAGCAGGGCAGTTACTTTTAGGGAAACAACTGTGTCTAATTTATCTTACCAATGAAAGTACAGGAAAATCTTGAGCATTGGCAAATGGGAATCTCTAACTTAAAATTCGTTAAAAGACAGAGGAATGCAGTCATGGTGCACAATCAAAAACACAAAAATCTTAATGCATATAATCTAGTTGGATATGACTGTATCATTGTACCCAAAACTGAATACAATAATATATATTTATTGGCTACTGGGCACTCAAGTGGTTTCTTCTAAGCTTTGGTCCATGAAAAGTCAACACTCACCTTTACCTCACATCTTGTGTACTTCCTGAGGATGTAACATACACTTAGCCTGGAAAGATAAGTTGACTTTTGCTGCCTGTAATAGCTACTTACATATACTAAACTACTACACTGTCTCTGATGGTTATCATATATTTTTCTCTGTATTATCTTATTCTATCTACTAATACCTGGATTTACTAAGAGAGGATTAAATGACAGGTCTACACTCTGACAAATTCAGATTATTTTTTCAAAATTACAAGGCACGGTGGATAAATGTATCTCCTGAAAGGTTACATAAACCAACTGTATCTTGTAATACTTCCACTTCTGTTATAGTTTCAGGTTTTGGCTATAATTACAAGAATCAAAAAGAGTATGAAACCAATTATTTGAGAGTGACCAGGTAAGGACAAACTAAATAAGAAGACCTGGTGTAAGAATATTAGCAATACAAACTCAGGACTTAACTAAATCCAGCCTGTCTTAAAACCATGTATAAAAAATAATTTGTTAAAAATGGTTCCTATTGAAGAGAAACATTTTTTTTATATTTTTTGCACATCTTGAAGTGAGCATTTATTTGAATAATTCCACAGTGGTTTAGAACTTTGAGTTCACTATTCATATATGCTCCAGTTTATGCTTTTCATGCCTGATTATCTAACCAAGTAGGATAAAAAAATGCCCCAGGAAGGTACTATTTTCCAAAATTCAGCAGGATGCTTTGATTAACAATCTCAGGCAGTTTCTGTACCACTTTGTCAGGTCACTTTTAAGGGTTGCACCAGCAAAGGCTACTCAGCCTGATGTTTTTGTTTGTGTGCAACAAGGCATACCCCCGTCTCACGCATGCAGCGAGTATTGCGTGCCACAAGCTACATCACCTGTTCAGTCTGGTTTACCCAGCCAAAAGCCATCATATCTCAACATCCTTCAATGTCTGTATTTCTTTGACATCCATATGGATATTATTTTATCAGTGTAGGCTATGAGAAAGATACTGGAGAGTTAGGAAACGACAAGGGAGGAAGCAGAAAGCAGAGCCAGTGTTGAAGCACTAGAACACCTTGTTCTCTTCCTTTACACCTCTAGCCTTCCATCACCTACTTATCCACATACCATCATTTTTAACAGCTCATCAGTATTTGAGTTGCCAGAAGTCAGGCCAGAAATGGCAGGTTTTGATGGTTCTAGTCAAGTAATATAAGCACTTGCTATGGAATTACCGTATGGCTGCAGAAAGGCATCATGGGCTTGTGCCACACATTTCTAAGCTCATGCATGGGTGGGTATACATTACCTCAGAAAGCGAGGTGGCATCAGTAAGGCACACCTACCTATCCAGGGTCCCATAGAAGGACACAACAATTCATTATAATTATCAAGGTGTTCATTCATTGAGTTTCTGGTCCTCAGCAATCACAAGTGGTAATTTGAACATCAAACATCACCTCCAGTTTAAGAACTTCAGCATGTCCCAGCCTCTCCCCACAGAATGAAGGTGTCTCTCTTTTACCAGTATTTGTGATTATTGCCTGCTGCCATACTATGTGCTCTGAAGATTGTAGTGCCCCAAGGAAATTCCATTATATTCTCAATGTCCTACAGGAATTGGTTAGATGAGCCTTTATATGATATAAGGCCAGCTGACACTACCTACAAGCTTGATGCTGCTAAGAATAATTCTACCGGTTTCCCCATGGTCCACTGCAAACCATAAAATCTGTGAGAGGATTGGAAAAGCTCCTGAGTGTAGAAGGAGGGAAGGATGCTCCACTGGGCTCTTTTGCAGCCAGACACACAGTACCAGTTCAGCCATGACAATATCTGTGGCAGTTATTTCTATTTCTGTGATAGGTTGCCTGAAATATCCAATCTACCTCTATCAAGGAAGTCACTCTCTAAAGCAGGACACAAAACTGCAAACAACCATCCTTCTATTTCAGCAAGGCTTTGATAGATAAGTAGCTATGAAAATGGGCTGAGGGCTGAGGAGTGAGCACTGGCACCTGTAAGGCCCCAAAAGCATCTCTTCTTCTGGGGGTTTGGCTGCTGGGCGTCAGGGCCAACTTTGGGAGAGGGCAGCTGACAGCTGCCTTCCTGCTAGCAGCCATGGGGAAAGTCCCCCAGACAGCACTGCCAGGAGGCCTCAGCCAGGGCCCTTGTTCATGAGAGCTGTTTTTAAGCTGAGCCTTTATCTCTTGGCTCCTACCCAAGTTACAGCTCCTGGTGCATTGCAGGCTGTGCAAAGCCAGGAGACTCTGACTGGCAGGTTTCCTTCCTGGCTTCACCCAAACCTGCCCTGTCACCATGGACCTGCCCCTGCCACTGCAATGTGTCTGACCTGTTCACTGACACTGGGCCTGATCCTGACCCTGAATTGCTGGCTGATGTTCCCAGCCTGACCTCAGACCTGCCTCATTGCAATGGACATGTCTGCCTCTCACTTGAACATGACTGCCATCCTCCCTCTTGTGGCTCCTTTGGGTTGGGGAATTGGGAGCAGCAAGGGCTACCCCGGGGCAGCAGGGCAAGACTTCACCTGCCAGCGAGTAGGGCAGGTTGGGGCACAGCTCAGGGCAGCCCCAGCCCTGGGCATTGGGCACCTTCCTGGGGACTGCATGTTGGGTTGGGGTCAGCCCTGGGCTCAGCAGGCCTATGGCTGGGTAGGGCAGGACGGCAATGCGGTGGGGCTGCAACTCAGGCAAGGACCAAGCATGAGAGCCTTGGCCAAAAGCAGCTCCCGCAGGCAGAGGTTGGCCCCAGCTGCAGCCTCCTTGCAGCACAGCACTGTTGGGAACCTTCCCCCCATGGCCAGCAGCAGGATGAGGACCACCCTCAGCTGCACCATCTCTGAGCATAGTATACCCCCCCCACCTTCCCCCCCCCCCCCCAGGAGTGTGGATGCTCTCAGGGCCCTTACAGCAACCTATTCTGAACCTTGGACTTATGCTTGTTTCTAGTGCATTGTTCCTAATACTAGCCCAACTACGCCATAACTCACATCTTTTCCAAAAATCCTTTGGAATACCCAAAATGCTTATCTAGTTATTTTGAGGCATCAGTGACACCTTGGTGAAAGGCAATACTGGAAATGTTGTTCTTTGCAGAGCTAAGTACTCCAGACAGGAGCAGTCACTGTGCACTTGTAGCCTGTGTAGGGAAAAAACATTCAGATTTCACATAATGCTAAGTGGCCATAATGATTAGCACCTGTGCACTATAAATGCAAAACCCATACTGAGAAAGCTTGTAGCTAAGTTCTACAAGCATCAGAAGTATGCAGTACTGTACTTTTTAAACATACACTTAATAAACCCATGTTCATCTTCCAGGAAACAGCAAGTCAAACAGCAAACACATCTCTTGTCTCTGCTGACAAGACCACTTGTATAGTCTCTTCAAGCTGACCTCATCTGCCACAGTGTGTGTCATGATGTACACCTTTTCCCTCTTTCCCATTCTACCTAGATGGAAAACTCGCCCTATAAGGAGCATATGGCTACACAGGACATCCTCAGCTACATCTTTTTCAAGCCAGTTAAAGAGCTCTTTTGCCATTCAGTACAGCTGCACTTGACACAAGTAATTACTGGAAGGACTAAAAAAGAACTAAGAAAGTTTTTTGGACATCCAAAGTAAAATTTACCCCATTAGGCATCCAGGAAAAGCAAAAGATAGTACTGGACATCTTTAGCTTTTAGGGAGTTGCTATTGCAGAGATATTAATCCAAACTTGAGTTTGTTATGTTACAAATATCTGAAATTAGAAATAGAGAACTTGCATAATTAGAGGTTTTGATGGAAAGCTATAATTAATACAATTTTCACTTTTAAGTGGATTAAATGGAATAGCCATTTTTTACATCATCTGACACTATGTAAAAAGTGACTGTTACTAAAGGAGTGTAAAGTGGGAAAAGTGAGAAAATGTGAGAGAAGTAGTTCAACTTATCCCCCATTCATTATTTTTAAAATCTCTGTAGAGGTTAAAATTCAGACAGATCACAACATACAGAAACAAAACAGAAATAATGACTCAGCTAGGTAGGTTAGCCTTTGAACCTAGCTTCTATCTTTTAGATGATGAAATTAATAAAGTAACGCCAGCACTAACTTTTACAAGCATTAACATTTAACATGAATTGGAATATCAGAAAAACTTTTTGACATTGGGAATTTAAGAGCACATATTAAGACAAGCCACTTCTTCCACCTGAGAATTTAAATGCTCTCACATTGTCTCTCTCCCTGGCCCTCTCCTCATTTCCTTTTCCCTTCATGGAGAAATCTGTTGGAGTTTAAATTCCATTACTAGTACCAGACATTTAGTCTTCTAAAGAAAAAAAAGTTCCAATAAAGGCAGCTGGTCTAATGCAAATAAATTAGTTTTGCACTGTCTTCATCGTGTTATTCAGCATTTTACTGTTGACATTTCTGAAACCAGATGACTACTGCCTCCATAAGGATATGACCTTAGATTTTAACTCTAATCCTGCCAAGGACAGTGTATAGATGGGCCAGGCCTCTGAAGGTGATATTGAAAGATTCCAGCTGAGGAAATCTAAAAATTTCTTGATCTAATAATGTAAGGGGACTCTTACATAAGTTACTGTCAGAAACAAAATTCTCTTTTCCTAAGTCTTTTGTGGTATAGCTATTCCATGGTTAGTAAACTTTTATTTACTTTGCCAATTTTTCACATGAAAAATGTCATTCTCTTTCCAAATACATTTATTAGCTCTAGTTTTGGTTGAGATCTTTGAGTACTTTTCTGACCCTAAGTTGTTAACATGAAAGCTTTGTTACTGTATGAAAGCAACTAAGCATCATCTGGGGGAATAATTTTTTTTCAATTAAATTGGATATTTCTAAGCATTCTTGGAGATGTATCCTTCTTATAAAAAACATGAAATCTGGAAGAGATATTTGTTTGAAAGGATCTCTCCTTTTACAGTACAGTGCATATCAAAAGGTTATATGGAATTGTATTTGTACTAACTTCAGTTTCATTTCAGGCTTTCAAGTAATGCCAAGACTTATTCCAATATTCTGTTTAGTGTTTTCCAGTGTCTTCTAATCTTTCGACCCAAGTCACAAGCATCAACTTTATAGACAATGGGAAATTTGTTAATCTACATTACAAATGTCATTTTGGGGCTCTTAGCAATGAACACATTGTTCAAGCTATCCTACTTACTCAATACTACAATTTTTTACAGAAAACACCTTCCGTTATACTTTTCCTTTTTGGAAACTCATACACTCACAAATGCCCTCTGACTTGAGGAAACTAGCAACACTTATCAAGACATTCTCCATCAAGTCAGACACTGACAGAGACACAGTACAATCATTAATCCTCCATGGGATACACAGCGACATAAACCCCTGCTTTCAAAGCCACAGGGGACCACTTGCCTGGCATGCTGCTCAGCTGTTGCTTTTTGAGGATACATACAGTAATCACAATTCCTGGGCATAACAGGGTTTCAACTTTGACCTTCAGAGAGTATTTTGTACATAACCTCATTTTCTTTGTTCTGTGAGATCAGAGAGATGATTTGATGTTAATACCAGGACCTGTAGTCAGTTTTTATTCTGGATACAGAGCATAAATACATTTAGAAGCTTGAGCACTGAATTATGAGTTTGATATTTGAGCATAAAACTTTTAGGGACTGGATCCTGTAGTGGAGTTTAGTCTTGATTTAGGCACATACATTTTCTACACTGCATATGGGAGTAATGAGACTCTTTAGAATGGAATTCACAACAAGTAACAAACCAGGAGATGCCTGAACTAGCAATAAGAAATGTTCAGGAATTCTGGACTTCTAAAATGCAATTTTTTCAGCTCAGAGTTTAAGATTCTTGATGTCACAGGTTTGTGGGGCGGGGTGGAAGGCAGGGCAGATTGGTTTGTGTTTTGCATTGCAGATAGGAGAACTGCATCCTACATCCATAGTTAGGGTTGCTTGTCCCTTGAATAATTCACATTGCTGCTTTATTTTGTAATGAGCACACTTTTAGTAAGGTATGGATTTTCCTTGGTTTCGTTTTTGTTGGTTGGGGTTTTTTTGTTTGTTTTAAACAGAAGATTTCTATTTTTGTAGATGATCTAAATATGAACAGCAAGGAATATCAGTTACTGGATATTTATGTTATGGACTGATTCGTACAGATGGGGTCTAAGAGGGTGGGGTATTTGGGAGAATATTTTGTCTCCTCTTTTACCTGTCCCCATTACCCACATTAGGTTTTACCCCTTTAAAACTTCCAGAAGCTGTGGAAGTTGTACACAAAATTGTAAGAAGAAAAATAAGTGTTTATGGCAGCTGATACACAGCATACTGGAGAACATCTTTTGAGCTGCAGACAGCATCTGCAAGAACTATGTTAAATGCTGAGATTTTCTAAAATTTCCTAAGTTTGCAAATGTAAGCCACAGTATCTCATGTATGGCAATAGTAAAAAGCTATATAACTGAAGGGAACAGAATTATTAGCAATATGAAATTCTTTGAACTCCTGCTTGTAGCTAAGGAGCCCTTAAAGAGTCTTTAGGGAAAAAAATCCACATTTTTGTATGCTAAAAATGGACCGCGTTAAGCTTCATTTCCTTGCTCACAGGTTGCTTAACTCCTGCAATGAGAATATACAACTTTAATTATGTCTTCTCACAATGGAATGCAATGTACTTTTCCACAGACACATGTACTATATATGATATTGGACAAAATTATTCCTTCTTAAAATCCCATTCAATTAATTTTACGGTAATATCTATCATCTACCATGTATACAGGTGAAAAAAAAAGATTTTCTAACACATTTGTTTTAAACACTTTTCTTTTAAATTTACATAGTGTATATTCTATTGTTGGATAATTATGTTTATGCATTATCTTTTACTAGTACTATCTTATATTACTTTATGTAATATCTTCAGAGTTTCACAAAAACTACTGTGAGGTTCAAAGGTAATGAAAATACACAGCCATATATTCTCAGTGTTATATTTATTGCATAGACTTTTTATGATTTAAGTAGGAATTAATTATAACTTAGAAAGTTGCAATTTCATTCTGTAATAGGTAATATACTTCCTAAATTTCTAAAAAGCAGTACTCTCTCAAGATACACAGCAGTCATTTGGTTTATTAGACTGTACTATCTTTTAAAAAACAAAATAATTTGCTGAAGGGATAACATGTATGAGCATATTTTGGTAACGGACTTTGATTTCTTAAGTACACCATGATTAAGTATTCAAGATATACTGCAATATTTTATTTTTTCCATTAGAGTTTGCCTATTACACCATTTTCAGACTGTAAATTATTTAAGTCAGTTGAACATTCTGCCTTGAATAATTTATTTACTATGAAATTGTAAATTGCAATGTTCTGTCGAATTTCATGCAATCCAGTGAAAATAATCCAATTTATTGAGGGTTGATATTATTGGTTACATGAGCTTCCCCAGTGACTGGTAAACAACACTAAAGAAACTTTACTATAGTGTAAGAAAGGAAACAAAAGAGTGAGCAAAAAGCCAGGAAGTTAACAGGTCTAAGGTGTTTTTTTATTGAGACAATGAAATCATTGGCATTCCAAGAACATGAAACTTTGCATATTTGCCATTTAATTTGTTATAATGTGTCAGAGGTTTTGATTAAAGCAATTGTCTTTTAATTGACTGGTTTATTTACATAGCAGTAACTGACTGTAGTGGTTAGCTCTCTTATGAAAATTAGTGTAAAATTTGCATGAGCTAATAAAAAAATTATATTCCAGAATGAGACTGTTTGATTTCTTTTTCAAGTAAAGGAAAGGATATGTTGAAAAAATAACTGCAGTCTTTTTTTCCTGTTTCAGTGTTTGTGAAACCATGACAAATATAAAGCTTGGATGCTTTCCAATTAAACATGGAAAATGTTACTTTATTAAGGTTAGTTCCAATAACAAAATTTTCTGAGTAAGGCAAATAAGATTTGGTCAAGGAAATAACAATTATGCATCCTTTGGAAAAATAAACTAACAGACTGTCTGCCGTAACAAAAAGGATAAAACAAACTTGGATTCCTGCTGACCCATATGGGCTGTTCAGTATCAGCCAGAGATAATGTTCTGGCATAACAGCTCATTCCATAGTGAAAAAAAGTGAATACCTTGTTCTCACAAGAGATGAATACCCTATATAACACAATTTAACAACTATGAGGTCAATATAGTAATGGACTATTTATTTGAATAAGTAGACAATTTACAGGCAAGATTATTCATTCTATGCCTTTTAGAATGTAAGTAGCTATGCTCCTCACAATCTTATGTTTATTTTAATACCTAATTCTTCTGTTTGAGATATGTCTGACAGGCCCTAATTCTCCTTTAAACTGGACCAATGCAGAGTAACCATCTTGAAAGTCAGTGGATTGCAGTAGGGTAATGAGCAGAAATGAGCATCGATGTTCACAATTCCTGCCCTGATATACACAGATTGGATACAAAGAAGATTAATTATTTCTATAAATGCAGGACTGGTGTTCTTTAAATGGCTTTACATTAATGCTGCATTGTTTTATTTATTAAGTAATTTAGTTTTAAATGGAAGATGATAGATTTACATCAGACAGGGTCGGATTTTCCTTACTAATTGCAAAATGGATTATTCTGTCTATGAAATTATGTCTGCATTCTGCCTTTCCAGAATAAAAAAATTTGAAAAGTAAAGCTGCTGCACATTTCAGCAAGATATCCAGATATAGCTATTCCTGTTATTCAAACGGCTGCTAGTGCAACTAGCTTCAGCTTGTTCTAAAAACTCATTTCCATTTACTTTCAAGTACTGTATGAACACTTTTTTTTCTTCCAATGAAAAATGAATTCAAATATTAAGTGACTTAATGGTTGCCTTTCTTCTTGCAGATCTGAAACTAAGGAAAACTTCAGTTATTCAAACCAGCTAAACTATTCAAGCCGCAAGCAAATCTGAACTGGATACCAATTAGTGAAAATAGGATTTATGCCTGCTTCCTAGTTTTCCAGCCACTAGAGGGCAAGGTTTTTCTGTGTCTTTTTCCATGTGAGAAAGTATTTGACTCCAAACACAGGGTTGTTATCTCCTTTAAAGCATATACGGCCTTCAAGACGCCATTCTACCAGGTACATCTGAAGTTGAATCCTTTCACCACTGTTGAACAACATTCAGGGAACAAATAAAGTCACAAGATGCCTACATAATACGAGGATTTTCTTAAGTAGTCAGTGGTCACAGTAAACAAGAGAGAAATTAAACTCGCATTTGACATCAACCTAAGTTGACTCAGTTCCTCACTTTAAGTGTGCAACCTGCACCATTGTCTCAATTATGTTATTAAACTCTTAAATGCACCAAGGTAAATTGGAATAAGGATGTCAAGTACTTACTTCAAACCTCTGAAATTTGAAAGGAAATGTTTGTTCTCAGATCAAAAAAGGTTAACTACCATTTTTACCAAAGGGAGTATCTAACCTTCTCTTTGTTTTTCTTTTGCTTGTGGATTTTCCTTTTTTTTTTCCTCTGGAGCACACATTTCCCCTTCTTCCGGAGATACATAACCTCTCACTTTTTCCACCAGATATTTAATCCCATTTTTCTTTGGTATTCTAACACTGTGATTTTTAACACATTCTGATTTTTTTGTGTTATTTTGGGTAAAAAAGTTGTCTCTACTTATAGCCTCCAGAGATTTTAATTGATCTTCCTATTTGTTACTTCTAGACAGGCTGGATATTACAAGGCCCAATTCTGAATGACTATTTTTTTAATCAATAATATTCTGAGGTCTTGCCTATGTAGCCTATCTGGAACACAGATTGCTCTTTTCTTCATTATCTTTTATCAGGTCCCATTGCTAGCATAAACATTAGCATTGTCAGCTAAAGGACTGCTGAGCTGAGTAAATCTCTTATTATCACCTCTCTCAGAGCTGCTCCACCTTCTTTGATAATACTATGTGCCTCCAATTATTTCTTTATGTTAGTCCTTTATTTTATACAATTCTCCTCTCTTTTTTCTGCTAGTGGATTTTTTTTTAGTGGTGTTTTTGAGAAGGAAATATTTCCTTCATGTCTTTTCCTAAGATTGGTTCTTCTGTACACTAGATTTCCGTATCTAAAAACGATCTTCATGGCAGTGTTATGAATGGCACAGTGAATAAAGCAATACAGCATTTGACTGATAAATTTGTAAGCATAAATCTGAGTTTCGTAACACCTAAGATACTTTCTCAAGTTCAGTTTGAAAGAGATACTTCGTGTTGTCTGTGCATCCTTGTGGTTTCTGATAATCAATCTGCAATTGCTCATAATGTCAGTCCCTTTTGCATTTGACATACATCTCAATCCCTCCCAAAACAGAGATGACTTGTGTTCTTTCTGGTAACACCCATGTGTTGTTAGGCTAGTTTCTGGAATGCTTAGCCTGTGGAAGCTGCATTTGTGCACCCTTCTGTAAGAACCGGAGCTGGTGCTGGGCAAGTTTCTCTCACAGACTTCAGTTCCATGGCCACAGTGGCTCTTGCACATCCATTACTGCCTCAGCTCAATCCCTGTCCTGGGAGCTCAGTGGGCCACTTTTTGTCTGGTCCCTACTTTTTGATCTGGTCAGTGTGGACAAATTATTTGAAGGGAACATTTTAATTTGCACAGATACTCAAAGCCATAATGTGGTGCTCAAGAAAGGCCATCAAACAGATATATGAAACAAAAACACAGCATGAATTTAAATAAGAAAGAATTCAGAAGCAGATTGAGTTGCGCTGTAGGAAAAGCTGTGTCTGTAAAGACTGGAAGATAAAGGCCACAATAAAGTCTTAGCTGCCAGATACTATCTTTTTATATTTATCTTAATATATTATCTTCCCTGACATATCTTTTTTAACAGATAAGATAGGAAAAAGACCTGAAACCCTTCCATGCGACGGATATTCTACCCTGGAGAGGTGTTCAAGCTGTAAGTGCAGTAATATATCTGCAGTCAGATATTCTGACTATCAGTAGCCCTGTCAAGTCAGCAGAGTTGTACAGTGCCAGTTATGAAACCACTCTAAGTGGAAAGATAGCTATAACTTTAACAGCTATCACTTAGTTTAGAATATATTGCCTACAACTATTCTGAATATTTGGTACTATCAATCAGAAGTGCAGTTCTCCAACTGAAGAGAAATTTTAAATATAATTTTCAAATAAATATTATTTAAATATGATTTTCAAATCAAAATATAATGCTTCCTGAGTAAATCTTATTGCTATATATAAAACATAAACAGTAGGGGACCATATTACAGAAAACGTCTAGTGTTCTTTTAATTTGTATTATACTGTAGCATTACGAGTTTTACAAAGACTTGGGAGAGAAATAGTAAACTCTCCATTGAATGCGTTACTAATACCAATCTAAGAAAGAAGCATTCTGTAACACTCAATATAATAAAATATAGTATAATATGGTCTTTAAAATGCCATATATAAACATATATAAACATATAAACTACCAATAAAGCAAACATAAGGATGGATTGTTAGTTGGTTGAAAAGACAAAAAAGAAAGGTGAATGCATTTATTCACCACTGGCCACCTCCTCAAATGTAAGTCAGTCAGTCATATTCAGGGAATCTAAGAAGAGTGTCCCCTGACTTTCTTTAGCTGATCAAACTTACCCGTAGGTATTCAAGTCATAGGAAAGAGGTTGTTGCTGATAAAGTTTTACTTGCACAAGGAAAACAAACTGTCTTTGTAAAATGGTTTTCAGAAAGGATCTAAACATGCTTCTACCACATATACAAAATATTCATGTTGCATTAAATATTGAGAGCGATAGAGAACAACCAAATTAAATGCTGAACATTAATGCTGAGGCTGGCTCCCTGGGGCAACTGAAGTCACTGGTCCCTTGCAGTGAAGGTAGGAGACAGACTTCATCTAAACCCAATCCAGTGGCAGCACCTGCCCTGTGCTGGTTGACAAGCAGAGCAGTCGTTACCATTCAGCTATAAACAGCTATATTCATCTTAGGAAATAAATCAAGGACTTGAACTAGGTGATTGAGCAACAACAATCAGTAGTGCTAGGCATCAATTGTGCCAGCTGTCTGTGTCAGAAAACTCTCCTTCTTCTGGCATAGTTTGCAAAAAAAAAGTATAAGCATTATCTCAGTGGGAGACCTGAGTGTTCAGTATCACTTGGCCACTGCTCTTTGCTGACTTTGCCCCATCAGTTGACCATGTATCTCAAGAATGATCATGACAGTACCAAATGATGCAAAGTTATTTGGGGTGTAGTTTGAAGATGGATGAATGAGGTGAGAATTTTTCACTCTAGTCACTCAAGTTCTATGCACTACAAAAACCACATAAAATCCTTGGGAAGTAAAAACTTATATGCATGACATGAGCTTTCTACAAATATAAGAATTTCATTGTTGCACTTGTTAGAAGGCAGCATGAAATGGAGGAAGAAAAATCTGCACAGCTGTACTCTGAAATTTTTAAATAGAAATTCTCTTCACCGCTCTACTGCTTTCAGAGCATCATTAGGTCTATTCCTTCCTATGTTAGTAAAAAACATGAACTGTTTGTAGGGAAAAATACTTTTTTTCCCCCATCCATTAGTCTGGTCATCTCATTACAGCAAGAAACAGATTATCATTTTTGCTCATATAAAATGTGTGGTTTAGCTATTGGCCCTTTTAAATCTGCAGCATCTTCGGTGAAATTGCAGATAGTTTTGTATATTAAATAATATATAAAGAGTAATATTCATTACAACTATTTACTCTCTAGTGTATAAAGCAGTCTCAAACTTCACCATCCGTCAGTGTGTAGTTAAAATATTCTACATGAACAACCAGATTAATTGTGTGTCTAGTAAAAGTAACAAGTATAATTGGATTGGTTTGCTCATAGCATTTTGATTTACAGTTTGAGTCAAGGAAAAAATTATGACAATGTTGTCTTTTTAAATAAAAAGAAAGTAACAAGCTAGTTTGTTTAAACTAATTCATATCCTCTAATTCCTGCATTTTTCCTCTTGTGTTTATCAGAACTTGGTGGTGGTGATTTTTTAATACTGTCCTGGTTTCAGCTGGGATAGAGTTAATTGTCTTCCTAGTAGCTGGTACAGTGCTATGTTTTGAGTTCAGTATGAGAAAAATGTTGATAACACACTGATGTTTTCAGTTATTGCTAAGTAATGTTTAGTCTAAAGTCAAGGACTTTTCAGCTTCTTATGCCCAGCCAGCGAGAAGGCTGGAGGGGCACAAGAAGCTGGCACAGGACACAGCCAGGACAGCTGACCCAAACTGGCCAACGGGGTATTCCATACCATGTGACGTCCCATCTAGTATAGGAACTGGGGAGTGGGGGCTGGGGGAATCGCCACTCGGGGACTAACTGGGTGTCGATCGGCGGGTGGTGAGCAATTGCACTGCGCATCATTTGTACATTCCAATCCTTTTATTATTGCTGTTGTCATTTTATTAGTGTTATCATTATCGTTATTAGTTCTTCTTTTCTGTTCTATTAAACCGTTCTTATCTGAACCCACGAGTTTTACTTCTTTCCCAATTTTCTCCCCCATCCCACTGGGTGAGGGGGGAGTGAGTGAGCGGCTGCGTGGTGCTTAGTTGCTGGCTGGGGTTAAACCACGACAATCCAAAGAGAGTTTATTAAGTCTTTTTAAAGATGTTTTTGCTTCTCCCAGTGCCAAACAAAATCTAAAAAATAAAGGCTCAAAATGCAGCATCATGAAAAAGAAGCCATCACCTTGAACTTTTAATTTCTTTCCAAGGATTTGGTCTTTGATTTTTGAAGATATAGGGCAATATCCTCTATTTAATTTCTTCCTATTTGTGAAATTGCTGTTAAACACAGTTCACATAATGAATTAACTTTCTCTAAGAAGGATAAATTTCTAAAAACTTTTTTTCAGTTGCAGTTAGAGATGATACAGGGTACCTCACAATGCAACAGCTATTCCAATAGTGAGCAAGATTATGGGTCCTGCAAGAACCAAGCAAGTTTAAGCTACCTGCTAGCTCGAGAGCAGGTAATGGGAAAAATCTTCCTCTCCTTATGCACCAGAAGGAGAATTAATTTAAATCACTAGCTATAAGTTATGTGTATGCAATTGCCATATCTCACCAGAAATTCCAAAATTCTGCTTTTTAGTCAGGCCAAGTGTGTGAAACCAAATTCTCATGGGTGATTGGAAAAATATAATTTAATTTATATTCCAAACAGGTTAAAATTGAAGCAAGAGGGAACTCCAGGTACATTCAGCAAAGGTACAACTCCTTATGATTCTTTTTAAAGCAAGCAGAGGCTTACAATACACTTCAAGTCCAAAATTTAAAAAGTATATTGTTCTAAACAGTGTCCAACAAATTTATTCAATAAATAATACAATGAGAATGGCAACGAAATTCCAGCAGGGAAATCCATGCTGTTGTTATAACATACAATATCATGGACATACTTTGCAAGCTTTGTATTATCTCTTTTCTATCTCATTTACAATTTCTAGGTTTTAAAGCCAGTTCAGTAAATGCTGATGTGCCTCTCCAAGATGCACAGGAGCTGTATCACTGGTACAGCTGCATGATTACTCTTAAGTCTCAGTGGTAGCTGCTCTCCTAATGAGCCAGGATAAAATCATTAAAAAGTAATTGTGTGCAGGTTTTACAGATAAGTCTCCGCTCTGGGACAAGGCAATCCTGACAGACTGTAATATTTCTAAGGCAATATACTCCTCCCTTCCTGTTTAATGAGCCATAGATTTTTAATCTGGGAGTTTTGGTGATAGGCAGAAGGAATGCACAAGAGGTCGGTCTGGAGGCATTTGTATGCATCTGTATGTTATACATGGCTGTATTCAATATAGACAATGAAAAGATGGGTACCAAAACCAGCTCTCAATCTCCCTAGAAGTTTTGTGTTACTGTCTGTGTTGCTGTTTCTTCTGGTAATTTTCAATCCCAGTACACTAGTCCAAATGTACATTTGCTTTCATATGACAGGCCATATTTAGTACTGCCCTTTAATGTAAATGAAATCATACAAAACCAGGATTTGAGTACACAGCAAAACTGGAAGAAAATCTAATTCTAATTTGTAAAATCATTCAGAAAATAATTACAGTAGAGGATTTTCCATCCCTTAAAGATGGAATGCAGCTATATCGTGGTTATATATAAAAACCAGTTCATGTCACAAAAAGAAAGAGGAAGTGAAAGATAACAATTCCATACAGGAATTCAAATATGCTTAGTATACTACATTCATAATTGAACACAGTCTATCTGACAATCATTTTGTAATAGCATTCTATGAAAGCAGGAAAAAATAACAGATGTAAAACAGGTAAGATGTCTCCCAAAACATGGTGAGGAAAACCACAAAATCTACAAGAAGGTAATGACACCATTTAGAAGTACCTGGTCTGCTTTTCAACTCACAGGCATGCATCACTTCAGATGAGCGGTATGCCTGCCACACAATGTACTCCACTTTCACCATGCTACTACCACCAAAATTTCAAGCTTTTAGCATTCACTGCACTGCATCTTCTCCACTCCTCTATCCCTCAACTTTGCCTTAAGATCATAACCCTGTCATGAACAGACATCCAGTGAAACAAATTGGTGAGTTGGAAAAGAGCAAATTTAAAAAAAATTTTGAAGTATCACTTAGCTGTAAAAACTTCCCAATGATTTTATCCTGGCTCATTAGGAGAGCAGCTACCACTGAGACTTAAGAGTAATCATGCAGCTGTACCAGTGATACAGCTCCTGTGCATCTTGGAGAGGCACATCAGCATTTACTGAACTGGCTTTAAAACCTAGAAATTGTAAATGAGATAGAAAAGAGATAATACAAAGCTTGCAAAGTATGTCCATGATATTGTATGTTATAACAACAGCACGAATTTCCCAATTCTTCATAACAGGTTTTATCATCTCTTGTTGAGAACAATACCAAGAGCAAATAGAAAATGGCATTGCAGAGATCTGAGTAAAGATATTTTCATGCAAGTTGAGTCAACTTACTGAGATTTATTCTCCAGATATTGGCACATCCCCAGAATTGCAGGCACAAAATAAACTTATCCTGACTAACTCCCCTATGGGGAGTATATTCTGTGCAATGCTTTTATTTACGTGCAAAAGACCAGAATTTAATTTTAGCATTCAATCAGATTAACTCCCTTTTCTGACACACCAAGAAAGAGTTTTCGCTTAACAGGGAAGTTTGGAGTGTTATACTTCCTCCAATGGTCTTTATCTACCACTTTTTGTTCTATAATTTAGGTCTGGAGGGAGAAAGAGACAACCAGTAGTACCCCAAACCCTAGTAACAATTAAGTTTTTGGGGTTTATGTCTCCATTTGGAGTCTTCAAAGGCAAACCATGGGAAGCTATGTAATTTCAGTGAAACCTCGTAAAACATGAGTATGAAAAAGTACATAGGTATAGAAATGTGCATACCATTAGTTGACACTATTTCTTATTGTAGATATCCACATACACATTCTAGTACTTCCTTAACTTCCCAGGCAAAAGAGCTCAAGTTACCCTGAACTCTTTTCACGATAAGAGATTTTCAGTTACAGTTTTTATGAGAAGGGATAAATCCTTTTTCTCACATCGCAAGACCCATTTAACTTCCCCTATCATTATAAAACGAGTGCTGCTTGTTTTGTCTCACACGCTCTCTCACCTTCTCTCACCCCAACTATGTTGAAAGTTTTTCTTGACATTTATGATGATAATGGCATCTGTGCTGTCCAATGTACTTCTTCTTCTGTGTTTCCACCCCTCCCCACCACTAGCTTATGTTACACTACAAAGCACCGCACCTTAGAAGGGAAACACTTTGGCCAGGCCCTGTTGCTGCTTATTCGCAGGGGTTGGTCTAGGAAATCATATTAGTACTGGAATATCAAATTAAAAGGAAGAGATTCTCTCATTTTCCCCCCTTGCCTTAGAAAATAAGATATTTTGATACGTCAAACATGAGACCATGTTGTAATAAATAAAATTGTTACTTGTGGTGAGAGGCCTACTGGAAAAATGATCAAAGTCTGAAAGAACTGGCTATTTTTAGCATGCCATCTAAGCCTAAACCTAGAGAAGACTGTTACATTCGGGAGGGTATGCACCTCTTGCAGTATCTCAGGGTATGGATTTGATTGCTATTCTATCAAATAGAACAACATATTGAATTTATCCCTTAAGGTTGAACACATTTCTCATGTTACCAGATCTACACATTTCTCTTACACTACAGGGCAGGTCTACTAGAAAGGCATTTTATTAAAGCAGCATTTTTTCTAAATGATGCTATTAAAATGTATAAAGCAATTTCTTCAGCCTTGTTAGCTAGACAAGCTGTTCTTAAGATTAAGACCAGGAAAGAGTAAATGACTAAAAAATGGGCTGGAAACAGATTTGACTTTTGCACCTGGTTTCAATATAAATTTTTTTATGTGACCTTCAACAGTTCTCTCAACTATGACACATTGTCCCCTCTGTATAAAATATGGATTAAAATTCATTACATCTTTCCACTGTAAGAATTGAGGCCTTGTCTTATACTAAGCTCTGCACATTTCAGGCTTTGTTCAAGACTGACACCCGCCCCATCTAATTCTCACTAGATACAGGGTAGTTTAGGGAGTAACTAATTTGTGAGTTCAGAATATGACATACACACACACAAAATTTCAATGCCATATTGTGTTCCTTTAGATCAGACTGAAAGCGCAAGCATAGCAAAAGCATATGCATTTATGCTTTATCTGGACCATTCTACTATTATCCATCTTACAAACTTTAGCTGAAGGGATATATTTTAATTATTCTTCTATATTCTGTTTTTATTCCTTCAGCTACATAATTTTTAAGTCCACTCATGTATCACTGATGTTATAGGAAAATATGATCAGAATTCATAAAGACGATGCACTGTTGTAAACTTATTTGTTTTTTGATTTCATCCCTGGAGGATTTAGCCTTTATATAGATAATTGGTGACATTTTCAACAGTCTCCAATCTCTGCTAATGTTGGACATTATAAATTGTACACCGAAAGTTATTGATTATCGAGTTTCTTTATGCAACTGAGAATGTTCAATGCCTTAGAGGAACTAACCCTAGCTCCTCAGCCTTCTGTTTTGATATTATATGTAGACTATCCACCCCATAAATGACATCACCCATCCTGTCCACAGTCCTTTGAAATGTGGAAGGTTTCTGTAGAACCATGTATCTTCACTTTAATAAATCTGTTCACCTTCAGGGTAGGATAGGAAGATATGAAACCTAGAGGAACTAACTTTCCACCAAGACTGTGGCTTAGTGCATGCTGCTCGATCTGTTCCTCTTCAGAGTGCCTGCCTATAGAGACACTGTAATAAAATCACTCTGTCTCTGTAGCCAGTAAGACTACATCTTATTTCTTTTTTTGTGTTACAACACTGACCAAGCTGAAGCAATGTCCCTGGTCACAAAGATACACACTCATGTTCCAAGGACACCGAAACTTTCATTCTGTTCTACATTTTAGGCTTTCAGCTTAAAAATTCGAAGATGGAAATGAGTGTAAGAAAGTTAAAGCAAATAAGTTTCTGTAAATCAAGGAAAAATTCAGCCAAATATAGTAAAGAAAATAAAAAAGAAGTGGATAAAAAACAGAATGGAGCATTAAGTTTTGCAACACCTTTATCTGTTTGCATAACAAAGAAGAGAAAGCTTTCCTAGAAAGCAGTTAATTTCATTTCTATAATGTGCCTTTCAAGGTGAGATTGTGGTTATGGCAGACTCATACTGCCATATGTAGTTCCTTTTTCTTCCTACCTCTGCCATAAGAAAAGTAGAAAGGCTTTTTTCTTAAAGAAACATCAGAGTATTCCTACAAAAGAGACCTAATGAAGTCTCATGCCCCAAACAAATGATAACAAATCTCTATCTGCCCCTGTGTCAGAAAGCAAGAAAGTCTCTCCATTTCAGTGGGTGGTGGAACAAAATTCATTACAGGTTCACACTCAAGCCATACTCTTGTTCTGAAGTAGACATATTTTGCTTTACAATAGCTATGTTGTATGTTTTAGTCAACTGTAGAACTTGTTAATCTTCTTAAATTTCATTTAAATGAACCTCAATGAATAATTAATGTTCAGGCTCAGTGAGATGGACACACATGTGCTCAGATTAAAAGTCTCAGGAGAAATGTGTCTAGTCATGGAAACATGGCTTAAGAAATGGTTTAATTTTCATTCAGACAGTACACGAAGCACAACATACATGCTTGCAACTTTTACCACCAAATTGATAGAATAAGTTTTATTTATACAGAACTTTTAAAAACATTTATCGCCTTTTGAGTTTATGACAGTAGTTTATCGCCTTCTTTATCTTTTCTTCTACAACTTCAAGTTGTGCCACTCCACAGAATAATACATACCTCTGAAAGGACTGACTAAAAAAGCCATTAGAGTTTATTCTATTTGAAAACACAAAACCTTTAGAGAATCTCAATTCCATATGGATGGATGTTTTCAGCTTCTACATTGCCTAATTGATTTTAAAGAAACAGCTTCGTTCTGTCTGCTTCCTACAGATGTAGATATATCATCATGGAACTTAACTTATGTTTGGACTTTTGGTGTTTAAATAAATTTTTTCTGGAAAGGCATTAACAGGCATTAGAATGACAAAAAAGAAGAGAAAATTAGAATTAGCGTTAATTAAGTGGAATAAAGAAAAACAAACTAAGTAACATATATTATACAAAATGGCTTCTAAAGAGCTATGACTCTTCATCTGTGCCATACAGGAAGGGCAATTACTGGCAAAAGCAGTGGAAGAAAATCTCTAAAATTGTCTGTCTTAGTATAAAACATGTTGCATAATGAAGATTGTTTTCTGGTTTGTGTCTGTGAGCAAAGGTTTTTTGGTTACAAAAATAACAATGCTTATTTCTTTTGCAGTCTAGCAGAATCTTGTATAACAGAGCTATAATTATCGTTTAAGAGTTTTAACTAGTGCTAAGTAATTCTTTTTTATTCCTCATTTAAAATCCATTTAATATACATCTCTTTGTTCCATAGCCTAATCTTCCAGATTCTTTTAAAAGAAATAAATTGTTGAATGTGGCTGTATTGAAGTTGTTTTGGTAAATGTTCATTGTTGTTTCCATCATAAAGCATGATCACTCAACTGAAGTGAAATTTGGGCAAATTTGGAAGTCAGGAAAGCTGTTTGCTGGAATTGCTTCAAGGACTTCAGGACCCACAGACTGGATATTAAGTCAACATCTCAATAAGCTAACAATTGTTCTCCCTGAAAGCTTCTGAAGGACTGAAAAGGAGCATCATCATCCACCCAGAAGCAGAATTTAGACCCAGACAAAATGTAGTGAACTACACCACCACTGATACCGCATATGCTTCTGGAAATACTGAGCATTCTCAAAGGCCTTTGTCATAACATTAAACATGGTGGCAGCTTTCACAGTTGCACAGTAAAACATGCCAAAACCAGTGGCTCAAGAGGTGAAGCTGGAAAAAAAGCAAAGATTTGACAAAGTCCACAACAATTCCAAATTCATCCCTGATCTAAGACACCAAGCTTTTAGGCCTGCCATAAGGGTTTGGGCATACACTTCCCTGAATGGCAAATCCAAAACCCCCACACTCTGCAAGAACATGAGATGCTCTCTACAAGAGGTCTATCCAAAAGACAGCAGTAGAAAGATGAGATTGTTTCCACAGTGGCTATTGTTAATGACTGTAATATAAAGTTTAATGTTTTTACTAGAATAAGTATTGACCTCAATTGATTCACTTGTGTTTCCGCTGGGAGGATTCACAATTTTTTTTATTAATGTCACAAAACTAGTTCATTTCAGCATTTGGTTACACCAATACTCTGTTTTAATAACTTCATTTGAATAAATATTGTTCTGCTTAAATTGAGTGGGAGCTGGAACGTAAAATCATTGCAGTTTAGTTACTTTCAAAACCTGACATTTTTTGCAGCTGCATGCTGCCAGTTTATTTTTTTTGCCAGACAGAGTATTCTAGCTTTTCATGACAGCCAAGATAGCCTATTCTGGTGAAACTGCAAAAAGGTGAAAGGAAAAGGCAATATCTGATAACACCTACCTACACTGGAAAAGTCATGCAAAATGGTCTCAAACTGACACACTGTCTGAGAGTTGTGAAACCAAAGAAGGCTTGACACATGTCTGCAGATATTAAACCCACACACCATTTCCAAGCTTTTGATTCCCCTTCAATTCTACTGCAGTAGTGCTGAAAGAGTTCATGATTAGGATTGGTATTAAGGGCTTGTTTTCACCAGTTAACTGCTGTTGGCACTGATATGCAATGTTTGCCAAGCCACAGTCTACCATTTCAAACAATATTAGTATATCCCATTGCTAGATTTAAAGCTCCTTATAGCAAGGCAAGGGTTAAACTAGTCAACAAGTTAGGACTCCTGGAAGAGGCTTGAGAAACAGAAGAAAAAAGGCCGAGTAGGACCACAGGAGAGAAGTCAACTGGAGAGCACAGCTTGAGAAACTACTCAGCGGCATGGAGGAAATAAAAAGGCTCTTATTTTCAAAGGTGATGCTGACAACTCTGTCTGTCTGGGGGGAAATAGAAGGCCTGGAAGAAGGTCCTGTGAGATTAATATGGTTAATATCTACTGACAGGAGCAAATAATGATAGTGATGGATATATGGATTCCAAGAAGATGTTCCAGGAAGAGAATTTTTTCTGTATAACTTATGCCAGTTAAACCAGATCTTCATAATTTAAGGCCGCTATAGCTATCACAGTAATACCAAAAAAAAGGGCCAAATCCTTCTATTTCACAGATGTTTTTAGTGTAGCAAAGCTTTAGTATACATTTGGTTTTGTCTTTCTGTAGTTAGAATTAAGTTTTTTAAGTATATAGATGGTTTTTGTTTGATTCCATTACAAATTGAAATGAACGTCTTTCTCAAGGGAGCAGAAAAGGTACGCTTTCCAAAAACTTTCTTACTGAACCAAAACCAGATCTTATGACTGGGGTGATACTATAGCGTGAAGATGAAGGTATAATGGCAGTAATTTGTCCAGGTGCTAATGCACTGTTTCTGAAAATTGCCAGATGCAGAGCATTGGGTAATAAATCACTAGCAGCCTATATATGTTGCAATATCAAATGCATTGTTACATTTGCAGAAAGTTTTTTAGATACTCTACAATGACTTAATACACTATTTGCCAACAACATAGAAATAGAAATGTTGAACTTTATTACAGAGCCACAGAAGATTCTTGGTCCTTAAGATGTAAGAAACTTGCATATCTCAAAAGTGTACTGTATCTTTTGTTAAATACAGCTAAGAAAGCTTAAATGTGATTAGGAACTAGCTACAATAAGGCTTTATTTATTCATCACTGTTAATTCTTATGATGGTTTCAACACTGTTGATCCCAACCAGTACATTATATTGAATTCACTGGACTTGTTATTTGTGACACTGATATATTTGCATTCAGTATATGCCTATGATTAACCAATGTGGAGGGCTGAGTGTTAAACAATCAGATTATAAGCAAACAGCAGCTTGAAGACTTTTATCTAGATTTCCACTATTCTGAAGTTCAGAAGAACTGAACAGGCATCTTAGTATGATGGTCTCTAACAATAGAGTGTGAATGCCCCAGAAACTTGTGTGAAGCATGTCCTGTACTTCTCTTTAGTAACACCACCCTTACAGACTTAATTATGGCCTTTATTATCCTATTATCCTTTGTGTCCACCTTCTTGAAGACTATTGTATAGAAAACCTATTTTCTGTAACTGTGTTTCTTAAAGGAGAATCCAAGCATTGAAATGAACTCTGAGGCAACTCTTGTTGCAGGAGGTCAATAAGGAAGATTTATTCACACTGACTACTTGTTGCCTTGAAAGAGCACAGGAAAAAATAGTTTGTGGTATACAGTATTCTTTTGCTACCCTGAAAAATTGCTCATTTCAGTGATCAGGCCCTAGTGATAGCTCAATGTAATGAAGAGTGAAATGTTTCCCAATACACAAAGCAGGAATTTGCACACTCTGCCAGGTGTATGCCTTCACAACACGATGCTGGACAGGAAGCAAACAGTTCAGCAAAAAGCCCCCAAACTCTTATAATGCTTATTAGATAGTGTCATAGGTGTTCACTAACAACAGAGTGATCTATACCCAAACGAAAGGGAAATATTGGTAAACATTTACTCATATCAATTTTGTCATAGTTCTGGATGCTGCTCATCCACATGGACTGTGTGGAAAAGGAACCACTATAACCACTTTAAGCAAAAGATTTTAAAAGATTAGATTTGTTAGATGTCATGTACCGGTAGGTGTGAACTAGTTACAGAAGAAAGGATAAAGCGCTTGGATGTTTTCTCTCAACCTGCGCCACAGGAGTCTGGGCAGACACATCTCTCCCTTTTTACAAGGCAGTAAACCATGAAAAACTTTATCCTCCCTATTTATGCAATGGGCAACATATTTCTGTCTTACAGACCTATTTCACCAGAGGAAATGTATCCTATTTAACATGATACCCAGCAGCCAGGGAAGTGCTTAAATGTCAAAATCCCTTCTACGACTGGTGTTCCAGAAGTTTATCTCATATTATAAAGTTGTTCCATAGCTATATGGCTCCCATGAGAAAAAAAGTCATTTACACTGAAGCACAATTGCTTGAATATACTCACAGTGACTAACCAGTGTTGAAGAAAACACTAAGCTGTAGTTTCATCCTCCTTACTATGGCCATGACATGATTTAAAGTGCTGTTTTTTTCAATCTTGACACTTAGTCTATGAGAGCAAATTACTCAGGGGGGCGATCAGAGTTACATTTCTTCATCCAGGAGCTACACAGGATGCTAGGTTGCCCCTTGCCTCGGGGGTTTGTTCAGTGCCTGTGTGCTGACTCATGGCTTACACAGGGAGTTGGAGCCAAGGCAGAGGGGAGACAGGAGCCTGATAGGTCTCCAGCTCTCTGGCAAGGCTGCAGAAAATGCCTGCCTTGCCTCTGTATGCACCAATTGTGGAGACAACTTGAAAGCAAAAAGCGAACCACCTCTCCTGCACTTAAAATGGATACAAGCAACAATTATTCTGAAATCACCAAGGCGTTAGGTCTGTTTAGCATTAGCTCTGAGGCGAGGAAAACACCAGGTTTCAAGACACAAGCATTCAGCAGTTGGGAGTGTATGTTTTGAAGAGCCCCACGCACCAGAGGCAACTCCTAAATCCTGACTAAAATTTCAAGCACTGGTGGAGGAGGGTTGTTTTAGAATAAAGCCCAGAGGCTAAATGGCCCCAGTCCCACAGCCCTGGCTTGAATCTCCTCCTGCTCTGCCTCCACGCATTTCAAGCTCACCTTGACGGGAGGAGCTGGTGACTGCCACAGCTGGCGATGGCCTGTGCGGAGGAGGGACTCCCGCCTCAGTGCCCCTGCAGGGAGCTGGCAGCAAGTGGCTGCTGCCTCTCTGGTGCCAGCAGTGAGGCAGGGCTTGGCCAGCAAGCCAAGATGGGGGTCACTGCCTGCGTGGGGGAGCCACAGGGACCAGGGGCTCCCAGAGGGTGGCTGGGCAGGGCCTGGCAGCCAGGGCCCCTGCCAGGGAACAGGGGCAGCTGGGGGCACCGGGGCAGACCCAGCCCCGGTCATCGGGCACCTCCCTGGGCCCGCGGGTGGGCCTGGCTCTGCGGGGCCCATGACCAGGCAGGGCTGTGGAGACCTGGAGACCGGCCCTGCTGTGGTGCTGCTGCAGCAGGGGCTGACAGCCCCGGTGGGCTGCTGTGGGGTCCTGGGCCCTGGGCAGGACAGGGGAGCCCTGGGGAAGGCCGTCCCTGGGCACCTGCTGCCCACCCTGCTGCTCCTCAGTAGGGCCCAGGGTGCAGTCCTCCGGGTACCTCTGGCTACCACAGGGAAGGAGCAAGAAAGAGGAAGAAGGGTAAATAAATAGTTACATATGTAATGGTATTTTGTTTTTAGTAGCAGCATAATAATTTAAAAATTATTTATTAAATTATTACTAGTTGTTTTTATCACAATAAGTTATAGATGAATATTGAAGAAATAATTACCCTTATTTCTCTCGTGACTCCTAGGTGAAGGCCGCAGACAAGTCCAAGGTCTTTCCTTCAGCAAACAGCCTCCTCCCTGCATCACACTGGAGTCTCCTTTGGTAGGTCTTGGAAATAAGGAGCCTTGTTTGAGTGGAGACAACACATTATGCCGCCTTTTTTTAAGAAACTGACTGCCTAGCAGTTCTTCTACTTTTAAGGGTTTGTCCAGAGTTACACAGGCTCCATAGCTTTCAAAATCTGAGGTTTAGCCTGGCATTTCTGTGTTCATATGTTTATTCCTGCCTCCCGATCCCAGTCTCATGCAAAGCATTAGAAAGAAACTGTTTTTTTCTACAATGTCATCAGTTTCCCAAAATGTGCTTATTTAAGAGGATCCATATTGAAAGTTAATTATCCCCATTGTGGTTATGACTGAATATACTGTATGTCTGCCTCACTAGAGATCTGGATATTCAGTGATAAAGCAATTTACTGAACTCAGCCCACAAAGTCTACATAAAATAATACTTCAAGATCATCTTCCCCTTATCACCCCTCCTAGAAATTTCTCTGCAATTCTTCCATTTTCTGTGGCTCCTGGGAGTGGTAGCCTTATTTACTGGATCTTGGGCTGACAACTATGATTTATTCACTGGCAGATCTAGACCAGAACCCTATCAAAAAATGTGTTTAACAACAAACAATAAAATCAGTTCAAGCAAGAGACATGTCTGAGATTACATTTTAAGTTATTACCCCTAATAATTCTATCCTGTTCTATTACTGTTTTGTTTGTTTCTTTGATTGTTTACAGCAGTTCTAAGGTTTGTCTGTAACATGCATATACACAATTCATGGAATACCTTGCTTTTTAAATGCCTGCTGGTACATGTAGGCAAAAAGGCTATTTTGGGTGAATTAAAATAGCACATTAGTTCATGAGTGCACCAAGCAGACCTGGAATCATTCCTCAGCTGTAACAAACTCAAACTTCCAGTAGTTCAGGGCAAAGAAAATAGCTAAAAAAATTGTGTTAGCATAGTGTCCTTTAGGCAGCATTGGAGAGTATGTGTTAATGTATCACTCTACATGCTCTAGACACCTGTATAGAATTCCCTTGCAATATAGTTATTAAAGTATACACAAATTTTGATAAGTTTTTCTTTGATTAAAACAGTGTTTACCACCAGAGCTGTAGAATTTCACCCAGTTACCTATAAGCAAGACCTGTGGGTTTTCCACACAGCAAGACTTCTGGTTCAGGAAGAGAACATTCTCAGAAATGGCAGTCAGCCTTGAATTCAGATTATCAGTAACTGATAATCACCTATGATAGCCCTAGTTAAGCTATCCCACTGGCTTTTATTTTAAAAGCTTCATTTTATTTCAAGACTCTTTCCTCCCTCTTCTTTTTGTTTAGTGTTCTTGTCAGCCTCTGGATTTGCTGTCGTATACTAGATTAAATCCCTACAAGAATTCATTATTGTACTGTGGGAAAATAAACAACTTCTTGGACTACTTCATATTCGTAGAAAACAAATGGTATAATATCAGTAATACCCCTCTGTGAACTGGGATATACATCTTAAGCCCCTGACACTTACTTTATTTTTTTTAAAAGCTTCTTTATTCAAAACATATTTTCCCACTGTCTTTAATGAAACAACTGCTTGGCTACTTAGTATCTCACAATAAGTGTCACATCTTATGCCAAGGACAGGATTACTGCATTGCAAAGACAAATGATAGAGATCTGAAGCAAATCCAAGGCAAAATGCCAAACACAGTTGAAATTAAAGCAGCTGTGAATCAGCAACACACTGACATACATAAATAATTAGAGGAATTTATTTTGTTTAGAACAAGCAAACAACTCTGCAGCAATGTACGATGTATTTAATTCTTTTCAAAAGCTGCTACTTCACAGGTAACAAATTTAGAGTCATCACAGGTATGACTCTAAACACCACCATCCTTGCCCTTGGGCTCCATCTTTAAAAAAGGGCCACAGATTTACATCTAACATGTCCCATTAGCTTGGCAGCATGACTTCTGATTGTTGTTGCAAATTCTACAGTGATTTTTCAAAAGACAAGCCAAGCTGATTCTTTCTCATGACCTTAAGGTATCAATCAAAGTAACACTGTGTTATGCTATATTAGTAATAATAATTGTTAATTGTTTCACCAATGAGATAAAATGTTGCTATCAGTAGATTATCTGACCATATGTAATTTTGCTGTATTTATATTGTATTATATATGTAATTTTTAATTATCTGGCTATATGTATGAAGTTAGGCTTCATACCTACACTATTTTTGTATTTTAAAGATTTTTATTGAACTCTGCATTAATGCTTTACTATCTTAATTTCAATAAACTGTTTAAAATCTCCATGTTTTGTTCTGTAGGTGAGTCTTGCATAGCAGTTGATTAAAACTGTTAAATGAAGCATTTAACGTGAATTTAAAGTCACATGCCATCTCATCTTCATCACTTCTCAAGGTATATAAAATTTTCATTTAACTATGAATATTAACACAGCAGTATCTAAACACATCATTATCTTTTATTCTTAGCTAGCACCTGAATCAAATAGCTTTTAATTTGTATAAAATCTCCTTTTTTTCCTTTAATATTTGATTATTTTATTTTCTCACTGCAGTATGAACAGTGTTTCTCACTAGTCAATGGCAGCTGTAGGACTATGTTATGGGAACAATTTTGAGGCCGAGCTATTAGACAGCAAGGCAGGAAAAGGTTCAAAGGTCACAAGAAATTTAGAAGAGCTTTTAGATTAAGCTGTATTTCCAAGACTGTTGCTGTGCTAATGAAGAATATGTGGTGAAAATTGTGGATGTTTGCAATACAGTTTAAGTAACACTCTGTTTTTAATTATATCACATTTTGTCAAATCCACCAGCAACATAAGCAGTGCTGTAAAGGAAACATATCAAAGTTGGTAGAAGAATGGGTCCAAGCAGCGAACTGGTGTCATTTCCATTCATTTGTTATTCAGCGATTCACAGGATAATTACAATACTTTTCCTTATTTGACCATCTAAATTGCCTCAAATGTTGTGGGAGTTGTACATAATTCTTCCCTGTTTTGAGTTTTAGCATTTGTACTTTTAGAAATGAAAGGTAAGAGGAAACAGCCTGGATGGCCATGATATATTAAGGAAAGTGGAGTGCAGCCTGAAAGTTAACTTTTTACAAGTAATTCCATTGAGATATAGAAAACAGTTAACATAGAAATTGTCATTTGATATATTCTATGGGCTCTGGCATAAAATTGCAGGTAATCAGAATGGAAGCTGTCCCTACACAGGTTTACTACTTGAAAACATTAATTAAATCTTCCTTATAACATCTTTAGGATTTACAATTAAAAGTGTCAAAATGCTGTGTAGTACTTTCAAGAATCAAGAGCCTGAATCATAGCAGCACAAAGCAATGTGAACAACACCTTGTTGTATTCTTAAAAGTATTTCTATAGATGGCATTTTGTCTCTCATTTGTCACGCTGATCATATGAGATTTGTTGTTAGAAACATATGTTGTTAGAAGCATATATGGTTTTCTTCCATGGCCTGTTTTTAGGGCTTTTATCTTTAAAAAGATAAGCTAAACCAAAAAAAGTATGGTTGATTCTCTTTCCACATGTGACTGTTAAGAGTATAGTATGGATGTAGCAACATGTTTTGCCTATACAGTATTTTCAAACATGAAGTCTCCTAGATGTAATTGAGGGTTTAATTTGGTGATAGAGATGATACACTAGACTTAGAATCAGAGTGCAGGCTGAGTTTGAAGTTAAAAAATACTTAAACTGAGAATATTTGCCTTAAAATATATAAAGGTTAATTCTGTACACTATTTTGACAAATGGCAAATATTACCAGGGTATTAGCTGGAATTCAAAGACTAACCTTGGAACTCATCATGAAGTTTAGGCCATGTTTGTGATGTGTGCAAATGTGTTATGTAGCTGGAGGGGTTGGTTTGGTCACGTTACTCAGTCTGTGTGGACAATAAAGAAATGAACCTTGTCTGGTGTAGAAATTGGGCAATTGCACGAGTTTTCTTAAAAGACACAATACTGAAACAAAAGTTTGCATTATACTTCCCTTCCTCAAGTACAGAGTATCTCATGCTGAAGTATCCCATTCATTTTAAAGATATGGCATTACGCTTGCACAGATATACCTTTAAGCAGCTGAGCTCAAGCTCTTGCCTTAGCATGAAATCAAGTACTACAGATTTGCATCCAAGCCTTGCAACTTGTGTTTCATCAAACAAGCACAGATGGCAGGGGATTTTCTAGATTAACAATCACCTTCCTCTGTCCCTTCTATCTCCAGAGTAAATTGCTAGTAAGTCTTTCTGCTTCTGAAAAGCTTTTAAAAGTAGAAAAGACCATATATGTACAAATTATTTTAAAATAACACTCCTAAGAAAAAAAGTCTTATTCTGAAGCACTATTCAAAACAGCTATTCACTTGATGTGAAATGATACTCTGAGAAAGTGCCACCACTATGCCGCAGGTACAGACTGGGGAAGGTGATGACTGCAAGCACTTAAAATAACTGTTTTGAAGAAACAGAAGGTCAGTGCATAAGTTATATGATTGATTTTTCATGTGGAAAAACATGGTCTAAAGAGTAACTCAGTATTTGAGACCTGGATATTTTCACATCTGCATAGTATGATAGCCCAGAGGGTCTTAATTTCTAAGCACTGGAATTAAGTTTTAAGTGAACTAAGATACTTCATTCATGGGCACAAGCCATTCTGAAGTATCTTTTGGGGGTTTACAGTAAGTAAAGTTGTTTGTACAGACACAGCTGTAATGTCACTTATTATTAACATCAATTAGTGTGACAGAATTTGACCTAAAAGTCCTGAAGCAAGCAATTCTAGGATAATAACTCAGTTTATTTAGCTCACAGTGTAGTTTATTAAAGATCTTGTGTTCACAGAAAATCACATTTTTAAACACAAATTTTGATTTCATAGATGCAACATTTTCTGCAAATTATTTGAGGGTAGGGAACATTTGTGCTTTCTACACTAATGCCTCAAACCCCTCATATTCGCAGAGCTCAGAGGTTTGGCAGCAGGCCTGCAATATGCTAAGGCTTGCTGATCTTTTGTTTGTATCTTTTTTTATATCAGCATAATTCTGAACTGTTCTCAGCAATTTACCTGTCAGCGTGCAATTTTGCCAATAGAAGTCCTGTACTCTGTTAGGCAGGAGTCAAAGGACACCTCCCAGTTGGCACAAGTAGAAATTGTGTTAGAACTGCTTACTTATATGTACCAGAAGTAGGAATGTTTTTTATGTTCTGCTCACATGAGAATTAAATATCTGGGATTTTTCCTGTTCAACAGCTTCTAGTCATGACATAGGACTAGGTTTCATAATCTGCTATTTATATTAGTTAGGAAGCTGCTTTTCTTTAGGACTAGGAATAGATTTTCCCTTTTTTGCTAGGGTTGTTGGTTCAGACAAGACAGAGCTCCAAGAGACGCAGTTCTTGGAGTTCTCTACAATGAATAAGGTGAATAAGCAAGTTAATTTCTGATTATTGTTGTGCATCAGATGACATTATTTATTCCAGATTCATTCACAAAAGAGGCCAGCTGGGTTAAAAATGGACTTAGAGGAAGGCGTCTGCATAAATTGTCTAAATTCCTACTATTAAAAAATTGGAAAATATCTCAACTGTGTTAGAATTAGATAAGACAATAGCAGGAGAGTCCAAGGTATTTAGGATGGAGGGGACTGGCAGCAAACTTGCCAAAAAAAAAGAGGAAAAAAACAAAAGAGAGAAGATGGTGGAGAAATGGTCTGTATTTTACAGCTTACTGTTGCTTAATATCAGATAAACTGATAAACGTGCAGTCTCTTAAATCCCTTGTTTCTTGTCCCAGAAATGAAGGAGTATTGAAAAAAGCTTAAATGGAGGTGTTCTTGACTTACAAGGGGAAATTGGGACCAGTAAACATTACTTTAAGCGTCACAGCATGAATAAAAAAAACAAGAATTGCTGAATTTGCAAAGAAAACTTTGTGAACATGGTCTTGTAAAACAAGTTTCAATCCTCTTCCCTTCTCAGTTCCTTCTGATATTTTTAATACACATGGAGAGTCTGATACTTGAGGTTTTTTATTTTAAAAGATGACTGAATTTACCAGCTTGTAAAGTTGGCTATGAATTCCCAGAAAAAAATTAAATAGTCAAGCGGTTAACAGCATTTGCTAAACAACTGGTCAGGGTGACAGACAGCTTATTTTTGCTTCTAAATCAAAGTCTTTCAACTTTTGTATCACTTAGTTACCTATCACCCACAAAGCTTACACTGGTGCCACACTGGTGCCACAAGCTTCTGTAGATCTGAAAATGTAGAACTAGTAGATATTCCTCTCTATTTCTCTGTTGCACATTCTGTCTGGTGAATAGAAAATTATATCAGAGCATCACAGAAATCTTCAGCCTGAAATGATAAAGGTGAGAGTAAAACAAGAAATACTTATAGTAAGTACTAGCAGAACATTATTCAGGTTTTTAGAGCAGGGCAAAAAAAATCTTGTTTCAGATACTTTCATTTGCCTGAATTGCACATACCACAGGGCTGAAAGATGTAAAAAGTTGCTATTATTTCTCATCCTGATGATTGCCTTAGTTCTGTCTCAGACTACAACTTTGTTGTGACTTTCCTTTTTTCTTATAGTGTTGAACTGCTAGGACTCCCAAGAAGCGCTGGCAGCCAATGAGCTGGAATACAGTTTTCTGTTTCCCTCTCTGATCTTTGCTCTCTGTGCCTCAGCATCCTGGTTCTCCACCTCCCAGTGGCTGTTGCAGGTGTTTCCACTGTTAGATCCTTTGAGCTTGGCTCCTTTCTGGAGGCATCCAGGAAAGAATAAGAAAAAGGCAGGAAAAACCTGCCTGTGCTGGAAGTGTCACAATGTCTTTGAGCATCTGAAAGAGTCTACTTCTGCATTTTCCTGTGTCCCTGCTTAATGAATGAGTACCTGGTAGATCGCCGAGAATATACATCACAGGTATTAAAAGTTGTGTCAAATGAGCTGTGAAACATAGCAACTTTAATAAGGAAATAGGGAAAGGATCAGACCTGACACCTGACAGACCCACACCAGTAAAAAAATTCATCTGAGAGTTGAGTTTATTTTGCCATGTTAGCTCAAATGGCAAAATTAATTGAGACTGGGTTATGAACCCCTGTGCAAAAATTGAACATTGGTACCTGAATTCCCAGACATGACATTGTGCATCTAGTCGAGGTTTATCTTAAGCTGATACGTAGTTTGACTTAGGCCTGTTGACCAAATGTGTTGGGCCGCAGATGTGACAGGGTTATTCCAGCCATCTCATGCTTCCTGTGCTGCATGGGAAACAAGAATAAACTAGAGAATTTCTGAAGCTGTTCTAACCCACCTGGAGCATCTTCTCTGTTGAATTGCTCCCCATGCACATCTGTGCTTCTGGATTCAGCATGATAGGCTGAGAAATGAGGCTTGTTATGTGCAAGGAAAGTCCATTTAACAAGACTGAAGAATAACTCTGTTTATTTTTTCTCTATGCTAGCAACAGGTTTAGAGAATAAATGAGGCAAATCTCCAAGAAAGTAAGTAACGAATGGGTTTAAATTAGGTGATATAGGTTAGGGTAGGGATGGACATATGAAGATGATCCTGGTTTGTGGGGTTGATTTCAGGTTTTTTGAAACAGCAGTATGTTTTTATTTAGGAAATCTAGAAACAAGAACTACTACTACATCTACTGTTTTTTGACATTCATCTTAATCACCATGAGTGTATTATCTTTGGAAGATTCATAACTGGTGTGGAAAAGTTTCCTGCTCTAGTTTATAGGAATATTGGATTGTTTTCATGTTGAAAAAAGAGCAAGTTAGTAATTTTTTTTTCTTCCGTAATCGAAACAACTTCTCTAATTTCTAAAGATTTGTTCTGTTTTTACTTGCATCTCCTACTGCTCCAACTGTTAATGGGTCTGATAGCTATGACATTCCTTCAAAAATACAGGGATTACATGGAAATATTTGCATGTATTCTAATATGAATGCATAAACAAATGCTACTGTAATAGAAGTTAAAAGAATTTTGTGAGCTAAAAGGGAAAATAAAAATAGGTTTTATCTGCACAAAGACTTGTTATTAGTATATAGTAAAAAAAAAAGTTATTCACAAGTTTTTAAAGATTTTAAAGTAAAAATACAAAAGTATTTAATCAAGTGCAATTGCTCTCATTGAGTCCGAATCAGTGCTGAGAAATGAATAGTCTTATCTGAACCACAAATCTGCCGCTAACCAAGATCAATGAGAAGTACAAAAGTCACCTGAATTATGAGCTGACCCTGCTAAATAGGACTCAGGTGACCAGCAGCAGTTTTCAATTATTGGATCAACTCTAGAATTGGATGCATACTTTACAATTAGTTATTGATTTAGTCAACTTCCATACATCATTCTCTTGTCTCTAAGCATAATGGTTTTGTCATTCTTTTGTAACTCCCCAGGTGTTGTACAGCTAGACTTTTTCCCAAGCCTAAATCGTTTTCTTCTGTCCTGGTTTCAGCTGGGATAGAGTTAATTGTCTTCCTAGTAGCTGGTACAGTGCTATGTTTTGAGTTCAGTATGCGAAGAATGTTGATAACACACTGATGTTTTCAGTTGTTGCTAAGTAGCGTTTAGTCTAAAGTCAAGGATTTTTCAGCTTCTGATGCCCAGCCAGAGAGAAGGCTGGAGGGACACAAGAAGTTGGCACAGGACACAGCCAGGGCAGCTGACCCAAACTGGCCAACAGGGTATTCCATACCATGTGACATCACATCTAGTATATAAACTGGGTGGAGTGGGGGTGGAGGCATCACCGTTCAGGGGCTAGCTGGGTGTCGGTCTGTGGGTGGTGAGCAATTGCACTGCGCATCATTTGTACATTCCAATCCTTTCATTATTGCAGTTGTTATTTTATTAGTGTCATCATTATCGTTATTAGTTTCTTCTTTTCTGTTCTATTAAACTGTTCTTATCTCAACCCACGAGTTTTACTTCTTTTCCCAATTTTCTCCCCATCCCACTGGGTGGGGGAGAGTGGGTGAGCAGCTGCGTGGTGTTTAGTTGCTGGCTGGGGTTAAACCAAGACATCTTCCTACATGACGTATCCTCTAGTACTGAGTAGTTTGTCTTATAATCACTTGTTAAAGAAAAACTAGATAAAAAAGGTAACTAATCAGGGCTGTTGGAATAGAGTTTATAAAGGCAGATAACAGGGCATATTGAAGAAATTAAGTTCTCTTCAATTAGAACCAAAGTTTTCACTTTTTCAAAGGTATCCTTTTAATGGGCAGAAGTACTCAATCTTGTGAATACCATTCTGTAGTGAAGTCTAGGACCAGTATTTTCAAATGTAAAAGGAAAAGAAGAATGGATACATAGTGAATAAGATTATTGTATTGAACTGCATTTTTGAGGTCTTTCTGAAGGCTACAGACAATGATGTTTCATACAATAATAAAACAAGTTACTGCATGGCACAGAACAGTTTTACTTGAATTGTTACAAATGTATTGTGCTTGTCCTAAGAGGTGTTTTGCAAAAGAAAGGCAAAGCCAAAGTTGTCATTGTTCCCAGCTGAAGGTCTTGAAAGTAATTTTTCACCCATAGTTCTTGAAAGCTTTGACAAATCTTGGCTCTGGAATAAGTGAATAATAGTAAGCAGCAAGCTAAAAATACTACAGTGAAATGAATGAATTCTGAAAACAACTAGCAGAGGGGTTTACTGTTCCCCTTTTTCATTTGTTATCCTAACAATTGGAACTGCAATACGTGCTTAGAAAGTAATAAGTGTATTCTTGATTATACTGATTAGAAGACCTGATAGAGCAACAAAACCCCAAGCTAGAGCAAGCACATACTGTATCTTAAATGTTCAGGGTATGTGGGTAAGAGAAAAAGGGAAGGTTGGAGAAAAAGACCTTGATATTATCTGCCTGTTGGTGTGCACCGAGGGCTGACAGCTCCCTGTGGGCCAGGGTGGCAGGAGCAGCGGTGGGGGTCCCCATGGTGAGAACCAGGGCAGAGTCTAGTAGCCAGGGCCCAGCCAGTCCCACCACCCCCAGCCAGTGAGCAGGGCAGGCTGGGGGGAAGCTGAGGACAGCCCCAGCCCTGGGCATTGGGCACCTCTGAGGCCATGTTGGGCTCAGGACCAGACCTGATGAGGAAAGTTGGGCAGGACCAGCAAGGCCAGTTGGTACCCTCAGGGCCCCAGCACTTGCGACAGAGAGCTCTGGTTTCACCTGGAAGATTGTAATACAAGGTTCACCTTAATTGTTAACTCTCATTGGAGCATAATAATTCTGTGGCATATCCTTTCTCAAGACTGGAGGCTTGCTTTTGTAAAATCATTAGTAGTTCTCAGCACCCAATGAGTATTTTACCAATGTTGTATAGCCAGTTACTGTTCTGAGATCCCATAGTAGACTTCTGTATGCTCATGCTAAAAGCAGTGAAATGGTCACTGAACTGAATTCACTGTGCCAACATTATTACAGAATGCCCTTTTTTTTTTTTTTTTTTTGACCCATGGGTCTGTAGAGAGTATCGGTTGTGGTCATCTTAGGCTTCATTTCAGGTGGATTTAATCAACAGAGTGCATATTCCCTCTCACAGTGAATGGGACATCTGTGTAGTACTAAAGAAAGTGTTGCAAATTCATTTGTTATAATGAGAAAGCTATGGTGAAGCATCTGTACATGCTTGTTAATGTTTTTGAGAAATCTGTTCATTTGCATAGATACCTTAATGAAACATTACAAAATACTACAAACCATAGCTTTTGCACATATTCAACTGCTCCAAATTAAATGGTAGAGCAAAAGGTTGGTAGGAGTTATTAGTTTATTTAACTGTGAATTTTGAATAATTGTCTTTTCTAAAGTACTTATATATGCCCAGTTTTAACAAGGTTTCTGAACCTATTGGTTTCTGAGCTCTTATACCATGGTACGTCACCAGCCATCAAAAGTTCAGTTGTGCTCTTTCTGCTAGGTAAAGTGTGATGACTTGAAGGGAGTTTGAGTGTAGCTAGTAACTGAACAGGGATTTGGACTTGGTTTTCATTTCTCTCCTTTGTGAAGAGAAGTCCCTATTCAGCTCTAGCAAGAAACCTGGAGAATTTCTTAATTAATGTAGGAATAGCTTATAAAACATGCTCATGGTGATGGAAGAAATGCAGTCTTTTTTTAAATTGTATATGTCCATGCTTGTCTCTAAGTAACTTTTGGGTTTTCCAACCATTTTAAACTTTATTGCTTTAATTGCACCACCTTGTCCTAGTGAGATTAAACATATTCCCAAGTGTATAATCTCATTTTGCTCAAGAAGAAATCTGTATTCCACCTTTCGATTAATTATGGTGGAGCAGCTGGTGACTAGTTAATTTTTATGTATTACTAGCTGATTGCATGAACTCTACCTTTGTCATTTCTTCATCTAATGTGAAAGGTCTAAGTGATTTACAAGCTAAATGAACCCAGTTGTTTATCATAACAAAGTCTAATGGCATCGTGTGATTTTAAATGATGATGCTGGTTTTGCTACCAATTACTGTTAAATTTCTCTACCACTCTTACTTTATATTTTCATTTTTAGGAGTGGTAAACAGAAAATGAAAATTGCATATCTGCCTAGATATGGCAGACTGACATGGGAAATAAACAAGGAATAATTTTTTGACACTCGACACATGTTACCATAATAGAAAATAATTGTAAGCAGTCAGAATTTTTAATGGATACCCAATTGAAGTGTTTATCAAGATTATTGAGACAGTGTTATGCCAACAAGATTACTTGTTTATTAATATAATCAAACAATATGCTAGGTTTGGCAATGCAACACAGAACACTTGTGTCTAACTTTCGTAGAAGCAAACTTTATGCTTATTTTGAAAACACTTTTAGAGTTGAAGATAAGATTTCTCAATAAAGGTAACATTACTTTCATCAGATTTTTAAATATATGGCATGAAATGGCTGCTCAAAAGGTGTTCCTATTTGAGATGTGAATGAGAAAATGATTGTACCACTGATCAAGGCTGTTCAAAAGACAGTGAGAACAATATCCTCTGATTTTTTTTTGTTCCTATAACTGAGTGATTTTTTTTTCCTAAGTGCAATGCTTTCATCTGTATTTTTCCACATCTTTTGTAACATTAGTGAGACTTTTGAACACCTTTCAAAAAGTACTGTGGGCACACAGAATTGACCTGGTTTCTACCAGAAACTTGAATCTAAACACTCACAGCTTGCATGCATAGCTTGACTATTTGAACTCCATCCCTTAATTGAGCTCAGGAATTACAAGGACAAGCAACATCATTTAATAATTTAGAAAGGAAATGAGAAATAAAACCTATCTTTGGACACAAAAATGTTCTTTTAATTAGAAAAGAGAGAGAAAGACCACCAGAGGTAATAGTTTTCTAGATATTTTTATTGGATTATCTTTTCTCTTGGATTGTACAGGCTTTTGGAGCTTGAGATATTATTTTCTGAAATTGGCTAATGTCCAACTGTATAATGTTCAACTGTATAATGTCCAACTTGCTGACAATAACAAAACCTTTTTCCTGAACATCTTCTCTCCTTTTCCCTAACCACTTGTCTAAGAGATGGCTTTTTTATTCCTTTTCTTTGGGGCAACACATTTTACAACCATTGTCTGTATTGTACTCACCCATGCCTTTCACAACACGCTCGCTCTGCATTGTGACGTCTATTTTCTCTCCAGTTGTTCAGCTTCTTTATACTGTGACCTTTATTTCTTTCTCTTTCCAACCTACTACACAGAGTTATATCTCATGTTTGTACCTTCCATTTTCATCTCACCTGTCTCTCACCACTTTCTCTACCTTTCATGCCTCTCATCATTAGACTTGCCCTTTCCCTTGCTGTGTGCAGAATACACATTGTATCTCTAAAATGGTGATCATTACTCACACTCTCTTCACATCCGGCACCAACAACTGCCTCTCTACTGACTACTCAGATTAAAGCACTTAATACACAGGAGCTCTTTATACCATCTCCCACTAACTTACCAGTGATACTTTTTTTGTCCTCACTACCTCACATACTCATCCTCTGTCATTGTGTTGCCCACAGATGCACTTTTGACTACATGTCCACACTATCATTGAATTTCAAGCTCTGTTTTAATACAATTATTTGAATTTACATGACCAAAAAGAGATATTGGGCTTTACTAAGCATGGCTTCCGCTCCCTGTCTTATTAATCAGCTGGTCTTACCAGGTTTTGTCCATCAGCCTCTTCAAGTCTCCTATCACATGGCCTTTCTAGGATTGTGGTGCATGAACATTACATACTCACCATCTCCTCTAGCTCTCTTTTTGCGCTTGCTTTGGTTCAGCTGTTTTCTGACTCCTCAGAAGCTTTTTGTTTCTGGCTTTTTTGCCCTCTTGCTGAATCTTAAGATTGCTAAAGCAACCTCCAGCATCATCTGAATATCTGCTCCTCTTCTCCTACTGTCATATTGTAAAGTATCTGTGATGTCAATACCATGCTGTCGTGGTTTAAGGCCAGCCGGTAACAAAGCACCGTGCAGCTGCTTGCTCAATCCTCCCCCCACCTGCTGCAGTGCGATGAGGAGAAAATATAAAGAAAAGCTCGTGGGTCGAGAGAAGGACAGGGAGGGATCACTCACCACTTATGGCCATGGCCAAAAGATAGGCTGAACTTGGGGAAGAAACAAAATCAATTTAATTTACTACAAATCAAATCAAAACAAGGACAACGAGAAGTAAAACCAAACCTTAGAACACCTTCCCCCCAGCCCTCCCTCCTTCCCACCTCAAGCCCACTCCCGGCTCTCTCTGCCTCCTCCCTCCGGCGGCGCAGGGGAACAGGGGATGGGGGTTGGGGTCAGCTCCCCTGTGGTGGGTTGACCCTGGCTGGACGCCAGGTGCCCACCAAAGCCGTTCTATCACTCCCCCTCCTCAGCTGGACAGGGGAGAGAAAATACAACAAAGAGCTTGTGGGTCGAGATAAGGACAGGAGAGATCACTCACCAATTACTGTCACAGGCAAAACAGACTCAACTTGGGGAAAATTAACTCAATTTATTACCAATCAACCAGAGTAGGGTAATGAGAAATAAAACCAAATCTCAGAACACCTTCCCTCCACCCGTCCCTTCTTCCCGGGCACAACTTCACTCCCGGATTCTCCACCAACCTCCCCCAGCGGCACAGGGGGACGGGGAATGGGGTTTACGGTCAGTTCATCACACGTTATTTTTCTGCCGCTTCATGCTCCTCAGGGACAGGACTCATCACACTCTTCCCCTGCTCCAGCATGGGGTCCCTCCCATGGGAGACAGTCCTCCACAAACTTCGCCAACGTGGGTCCTTCCCACGGGCTGCAGTTCTTCACGAACTGCTCCAGCATGGTCCTTTCCACGGCATGCAGTCTTTCAGGAGCACACTGCTCCAGCGTGGGTCCCCCACGGGGTCACAAGTCCTGCCAGAAAACCTGCTCTGTGGGCTCCTCTCCACAGATCCGCAGGTCCTGCCAGGAGCCTGCTCCAGCGTGGGCTTCCCATGGGGTCACAGCCTCCTTCGGGAACCCACCTGCTCCGGCATGGGGTCCTCCACGGGCTGCAGGTGGATATCTGCTCCACCGTGGACCTCCATGGACTGCAGGGGGACAGCCTGCCTCACCATGGTCTTCCCCACGGGCTGCAGGGGAATCTCTGCTCTGGCGCCTGGAGTATCTCCTCCCCCTCCTTCTTCACTGACCTTGGTGTCTTGGGTTGTTTCTCTTACATGTTCTCACTCCTCTCTCCGGCTGCCGTTTTCTCGTCTGTCCCACCTTTTTTCCCTTCTTAAAAATGTTATCACAGAGGTGTTACCACTATCGCTGATGGGCTCGGCCTTGGCCGGCGGCGAGTCCGTCTTAGAGCCGGCTGGTATGGGCTCTCTCGAACACAGGGGAAGCTTCCAGCAGCTTCTTACAGAAGCCACCCCTGTAACCCCCACCTCTACAAAACCTTGCCACACAAAGCCAATACATCCCCACAACTTGTCTCTGCCACTCCTTCCTCCTCGGGGTAGGAGGACTCCTCACCTGTCCCCTGCTCCAGCGTGGGGTCCCTCCCATGGGACACAGTCCTTCACCAACTTCTCCAACGTGACTCCTTTCCACGGGCTGCAGTTCCTCACAAACTTCCCTGGTGTAGGTCCTTTCCGTGGGCCGATCTTCAGTCACAGACTGCTCCAGTGTGGGCTTTCCCATGGAGTCACGGCCATCTTCAGGGGCATCCCCCTGCTCTGGTGTGGGGTCCTCCACGGACTGCAGGTGGGCATCTGCTCCCCCGCTCCCCTCCATGGGCTGGGGGGGGACAGCCTGCTGTCCCACCACAGGCTGCAGGGGCATCACCTCCTCCAGTGCACCTTCTCCCCCTCCTTCTTCACTGACCTTGGTATCTTCATAGGGGTTTCTCTCACAATACAATCTCTTCCCCCACTGTATGTTCCCCTTCTTAAATCTGTTCTCCCAGAGGCGCTACCACTGTCACTGATTGGGTCGGCCTGGGCCAGAGGAGGGTCCAACTTGGAGCTGGGGAAGCTTCTAGCAGCTTCTCACAGAAGCCACCGTTGCAGCCCCTCCACCGTTACCAAAAACACTGCCATACAAACCCAGGCGCACAGACAGGCGCCTCTTTTTCTTTCTTTCTTGGCCATCTTCCTACCAAAAAACTTATTCAAACCAGTTTCAGCTACTTCCTTCTTGTCTATCATTCCTTCCTCATTCTCTGCTTCCTCTTTGTTTCCTGCACAGGATTTCATATTTGGGAGGAAATTTGACAGAAATACCATATAATCTTTGTCTTCTCCAGCTTCCTTTCCTTTCCAATGATTTCTTCCCCTTTCTCCATCTCCCTCGTGTCCATTCACTCCTTCCCTTAGAATACAGTTGCCAAGTGAAGAATACAAGTGTATTTTATAGATATATATTTTAGTCTTTCCTAAGAAAGACACACACCCCCCCCCCCCCCAATACGGAATTTTATCCATAAACACAGATATAACTAATGTTGCTGTGTTTGTGACTTGTACTCTACTCTAGAACTTTCTGGCCACTTTTTAAAATTTTTTTGGCGCTGTCTAAGACTAGAACACATGCAAATCTAAACTCTGATTGCAGTTAGGATTTCATGGATACAATTGCATCAGATAAGGTTTAATACTTGAAAATTTAGTATTTTGGACTAGTACTCTGACCAGATTTTGCATACTGAGAAACTGAACTTCCCTGGAATGCTGAAGTCCATTATTGCTATGGTGAGTCTGTGCTTTGTCTCTGATGCCTTCCTTTTAAAGATACCAAGATGTGCTTTCTGTTTGACTAGCCGACTCAACCTTAAGCAAGGTTTGTACTCTCAAGCTTGAGGTTAGAAACATTTGGTTTTATTTCTATAGTAACTGTTGGCCCTTATCAAGTTGACTTTGTTATTAAATCAAAATGTAAAGCTATGAAATTAAACTTTCCTCATTCAAAATGGTTTCTTCATAGATATACATTCTCCAAAGAGAATAAATATTATGCACTGGCTGTCTAAGAAAACTCATTTTTGTCAGAAAACAGCCTCTGTTAAGACTGAAAGTCAAATTGCTCCTACACGCCAATGAAATTATAATGAAATAAAACACAAATATAATAAAAATGAATAAATATTAGAATTACATAATTCAACATTTTTATCTATACATAGTTTTAGTCTGTCACCAAAAAGTGGTCTAAGTATTTGTAACGCTGACCTACCGAATCTTCTGAATCTGTTGTCTGTTGCAGTAGGAAAGTAAACCTAAAGCCAGAGAACAAAAAAGAAAGTCTGGGATCCTGAAGACATATGTGTAAGAGGATGTCTTTCTGTTTCTGTTACGACGTACTTGCACTTTTCCATATCTGACTGATATGCAGATGAGCAGAGTGGTAAGTCTGCTTTAAGACTAAAGACTTTGTGCGAGTAACAAAGTTGTAACCCATAGCTAATCCTAGTTACAAATTTCATGAACTGCTCAGCTGCTGCAACTGCAGTTTGACAGTCACTGCTGTATTTTGCATATGATATGAAAAACATGAATTACAAAGGTAGTTTTATCTCCCTTCCCACAATTCCTTTAAACCCCTTTCTCAAGACACCCCACTGCTTAATGTAAGTTATATAGTTACTGGTTAGATTTTATTTAATCCTGCCATAGCAACTGCTTATCAATATTCAAATATGTTCTTTCAGAACAGATCCTAAATGGTAATGGTTGAGTTAAATGTATGTATGTATGTATGTATGTATGTATTTATTTATTACTTAAAAGGAAAAACTGGTAATCTTAGAGTTGTCTGAACATCTTTCATAATGTTTTCTTGTTTAGGGGGAAAGAAGGAAAGGAAAAAATTGGATGTGGCTTGGGAGGGATGTTTCCTTATGGTAAGCAAGTCTTTTAAGGTCATGATATGCATCAGGCATTTTTTTCTGGTTCCACTACTTCCCTGATTCTCCATCTGAAAAAAAAGTGTTTTTCACATGTTCCTTGTTTCATAACTTCAGTAGCAAAAGCGTACATTTTTACTGGAAGATGCCTCTGGATCTCTGGAGTGTATGTATCAGTCACTGTAAAGGAGAACAATTATGTTCTAATTAGCCTTTAGAGTTCAAGAGAGCTTAATGATGGCTGATGATGAACAGAGGGAGATGAGGTGATAGCAAGGTCCAAGTAAATGAAGTCTGTACAAAGCGATGTTTTAAAATGCTTTTGGCAAAGCAGGCAAACTTAAGTGCTTTTTTTTATCTGCTAGGAAAAGAGATGTGTTGTTTTCAGATAGATGGTTTGCTTTGATACCATTCAATTTGGAAGCTGATCATGCTATAAGAAAAGAATACTCTACCTTTATGTTTGGTAAGAACATTATTGCTTTTTCTATAGATTATTTAGTTGAATACAATGATATATCATGTCAAAACATCTGATGCCATGTATGTGTGCTAGATATACTGAAAGAGTCTTTCTCTTATCCTGTGAACCAATCTTTGGGAGCATATTTATAATCATTGTTTGTGTTCTGTGGCAACATAATCTGCATAGACAGACCAGGCTCCTTTTGGGACAAAGTTTGTAGCTCTCTGGACCTTTTAAGCTGTGTATTATCTACTACAGTCTCTAGCTGATGTGTTTCAAAGCCCTTGCTAAGCTGCTACTGTTGATAGCAAGGAAGAATTAAGGCGGTCAGCATACTGGCACTTGCTAGGGAGTAAACCAAGAACCCAGCCTCCTGATTGTAGGGCTTTATGCAAGTTTGGACAAGTAAGCTTTTTGGAATAGAGGACGTCTCCAGTCTATAACACCAAGCTGAAGTGTTGGTGTTAAATTAGCAGTGCAAAGCAGAGTTTCTACAAAGAGCCAACATATTTTTTATGTTTTCCCCAGCCAGCTCTAGTTACGGGACGATATTATACAAATGCATTGAGACGTAGCGAAAAAGAGAGAATGTGACAAGACTGGGGAAGAAGATCAGAAGAGGTTCAAGTGAGGAGTAAAACCACTGTGACTCACGAACAGGAAAGGAGGAGGTTGGATTGAAAGGTATGTCAGTATAAGGCTGAGAAAATATAATCAAGACATTCTCTCAACATACAGAGATCTATACTTCAGCTGTTTTTACAACAATGTCTCTGGGCTGAAATTTCTGGTTGGTTCTTCCCAGCATTTTTCCCCTGAAGCTGCATATTAAAGAAGAAAAAGAGAAGTGTCACTTCCAGCATCAACCAGCAGTGAAAGATTAAAACAACCTTTTCCCCTCACTTCTCCCACCTCTGCCAGTGAAAAATCAGAATGAGATCTTTATTTGTTATTTTCCAATGCAATATTATAAAACAATTGCCTTATCAATTTCTTTGTTGTGGCATAACAATGTTAATGTGGAACACTGAGAGTTAGCTAGACCTTTTTGATACAGCAGTTACCATTTGTCATAGAGCTTCTGCACTAGGATACAGAAAATGAAGCAGATCTGTTACGTGTTTTTCCAAAAACTACTTTACTGTAATGAAACGTTGTAGTAGTGGCAACAAATCACAAATGCTAATTTGCACTCACTATGCAGCCAATTAAAATTCTGTGTAAAAGCATTGGCAAGATAATATTTTCTGTCTAATATCATAGATTTTGCCTTAACTTCTCTTGTTCTGGGCACTTTAAGTGCTAATGCACTTATCTTTCTAACATTTATTTGCCTGGTTGCCAATAGATTATTTTGGAGAATGGAAATGTCTTACATTCTCTTACCAATTTTCTACAGTATGTTGAAACCACTGATTTATATACTCTCTAACAGTGTGTTGGTTTTGGCTGGGGTAGAGTTAATTTTCTTCACAGTGGCTAGTATGGAGCTATGTTTTGTATTTGTGCTGAAAACTGTTAATAATGCAGAGATGTTTTCGTTATTGCTGAGCAGTGCTTACACAGAGTCAAGGCCTTTTCTGCTTCTCACCCCATCCCACCAGCGGGTAGTCTGGGGGTGCACAAGAAGTTGGGAGGGGACACAGCTGGGACAGCTGACCCCAACTGACCAAAGGAATATTCCATACCATATGACGTCATGCTCAGCATATAAAGCTGAGGGAAGAAGAAGAAAGGGGGGGACGTTCGGACTGATGGTGTTTTGTCTTCCCAAGTAACCATTTGATGGATCCCTGCTTTCCTGGAGATGGCTGAACACCTGCCTGCTGATGGGAAGTGGTGAATGAATTCCTTGTTTTTCTTTGCTTGTGCATGTGGCTTTTCCTTTACCTATTAAACTGTCTTTATCTCAACCCACAAGTTTTCTCACTTTTACTCTTCTGATTCTCTCCCCCATCCCACCAGGGGGGAGTGAGCAAGCAGCTGTGTGGTGCTTAGTTGCTGGCTGGGGTTAAACCACAACAGATAGATAAAATACTCTGTAGCCTGATAAATGTTCCACAGAAATTATTACATAATACTTTAAAAATTATTAATTCTTCATCAGAAACTTTACACAGATTTTAACTTGATTGGCAGTCCAGCTATAAAAAATGCATGACTGGAATTAGCATGGTTTTGCAGACCACCAAAGATAAATAAACAAATATACCAAAAGGAAGCCTTAATGCTACCTTTCTACAGTAAGTTTTGGATCAACCTGTCCTTCACCTTCATTAGCACTACTCCAAACCTCATCAACAGGGAATGATCTTTGTTGTTCTTTAATACTTCACAGTGACTACTCTCCTCAAGTCCATTTGGTTTGCACTCTTTGATATAGCAAAATATGCCTGTTTCTTTTAAATAACTCCTCTTGAGAAAATAATTGCATTTTCTTATAAATGGAGAATTCTGTCCCACTTTTCATGATGGCAAAAAAATCTTAAAATATGTCAAGAATTTAGTTACATGTTTCTTTTGAGACAAAGCACTGATGAGAGAACTGTCATTGACACTCTAAGAGATGCTCAGTAGAGAACAGACACTGTTGCACTGGACTCTGTCAAGCGGTAACTCCATGTGCGGAAGTCTCCGAAGAGCAAAAATCATTCATACTTCAACAACTTCTAAATATGAAGTATGGTGTGACCATGTTTGCACCAAAGAATCATTTCTGCACATCTTTGTTTAGGCAAAGTTTTGTTCATGTGGTGCTACTGGGGAATAAAATTCTATGGGATAGTTAGTGTCTGTGATAATGAAATCAGACACATTTTGTGCAGAATCACAGAATATAGATAACTGTCAAGTTCTGGGAGGGCTACTGCATGGAGCAATCTCCCTACTGGTATGTGACATGCCAAAGTGACTCTAGAAACCCATGCCAAAGATGACTCCTCTCTAATTGGCACTTCATATAACTGGCTCTTGAAGCTTAGAGAAAAAGAGACTGACAGAATTATGGGAGCTTGACTCAGAAAGGGGAATTTAATCTATGCTGCTGGGTTTACTAGGCCTTTGGGAAGCCACAAGTTTGCCAGTAGCCCTGAAATAACAGACAAATCCCACTGAATTGCAAAGCTTAGTCAACAGTTACTGTATTTGGAGACAGGCCCAGAAAAATTCCCCTCTCTTTGCACTGGGTCCACATTGTTTTTTCACAGGTGTTTCTGTGTTCTCTTCAGCTACAGACCCTTAAGTCCAGCCTGAACTCCCCAGAACTGGAGTCCAGAGCTTCAGAAAAGCCCTTCAGAAATGCTCAGAAAAATAATGAGGCTTTGCTTTTCCTAGGTATGTCTGGCAGAGGCTTCAATATATCCCTATATTTTTTGTTCAGTAGGTTTCTGAGTTTAGAATCCTTGGTCTTGATAAATGAGTCAGTCAGGAGCATCAAATGATGCTTCATTCCATGTCTGCTCTGCATGCGTCTTGTCTGATAGGGTGTCAGTCATGATGCCTGTAAGGATGCCCCTCTCTGCTGCTCTGTTCAGTCCATCTCAAAACCCATTCACCTACAAGCAAGCCTTTTTTGCCATATAACTGTAACAGAAAATTGTGGCTTGATACTTGACCTAACTATTTAAAAACAAATAAAAGTAGTGGGAATAAAAATCTTCCTTTGTCTTAGAAGAAGACCTAAACTTTCTGAGATGCTGTAAATGTTCAAGTGTAAAAAGTAGTGACTTGAGAAACTGAAAACTGCATGTGGCTTATGCTTTAGTTTTTCAAGAGACAGTAGTAAAGGCAAAGAAGTCTGAGATTATAGTGTTTGAAATAAATAGCCCTAAACATGGCTTGCTAGATTTGGGAATGGTGGCATGTTTTATAATGCCCTGACAACACACTGCAAGGAAATAATCTAGTGAAAGTGCAAGTGCCAATGGTTATGCATATCAATCACTGCAGTAGTTGATTGAAGAAAAGATTTTGGCCTGTAGTTTATGAGGGATGTTTGTGTGGCAGTTTCATGAATCCACTCTTTTCTTTAAACTTCCTCTTTGTGTCCCTGTTCCCTCTTTTTAGCAGATTCCTGACACTTTTTGAAACACAATTGCTTCCACTGGACAAAAGATACCATGTCTTCTTCACCTCTGCTTACCCTGAACACTTTCTTCCATCTCCTAATTCTCTGAATGTCACTTCTGTCTTTGCCTCTGCTCTCTCCACCTTTGTCATTCCTGACCTCCCTTACTTACTTTTCTTCTATTCTCAGAGTGCCTGTGATCCTCTTGAGATCCTTCTCCTGGTCACAGGAGGTACTCAGGAGGACTGTCAAAGCAGAATAAAGCTGTTTCATCCAAGAACTGTTCTTAGGCTTACTTTGAAATGAGCTATAAAGATAGGGTAAATGTCTGCAGGTCATCAGATAGATACTAATTGCTTCCCCAAGTTCTGTGAGCTAGCAGGGGAGTGACACTGCCACTTGTTAGCTTTTACACTTCCTTGTGAGTTATGTTATGTTTCTTGTTTTGCTTTTAATTTCCTGTGTGCAAGTGATTACATGGTTATGTAATCCTTTGGTGTCATTCATTTCAAGAAAGCCATTTCTACCCTTTACATATGTAATTAGAAGAAAGGAAATACAATCCTAAAGTTTCTAATACCATAAACCAAATAAAGACCGAACTGTTATTTTTAAGTACCATGACTTTTCATCCAGTTGTGATATAGGTTAGAGTAAACTTCTTTCAAAAATAAAAAATGGTAGGTAAGACTGAGGGAAAAGTGATGTCCACTTTACTTTTATGAAAAGCTACTACAAAAACCCGAAATAATAGCTGTGGTAACCCTTTGTTAACCCTGATTGCCGCTCCATCCTACTGGGCTGGAAGCAACATATCAAACCATAATATCTATGACTTTAGTCCTTGAATTCTTTAAAACAGAAATCAGACAGGTGTGTAGGGATACCTGTGTCACAGAGGCACAAGACTGTTACACTTTTTTGTCCTTGCAGTGCTAAATTTTACCTTGCCTTTTCAGCTTTTAAACATTAGTTTAACAACGAATTAAAATATAACAAGCATCAAGACAGACTATCTTTCTTTTTTTCCTAACTCACATTAAGACTACTTTGCAGTAGCATCATGCAAGACGCTGTGGGTTAGAACTGAGCTTCTGCAAATCTTCTGGTAACAGTTAAAGAGATGAGATACAGAAGCAGAATATGCTTGTTGTGCTGTACTTGCTTATTCATTTTCCACTTTATCTGACAATCTGTGTTTAGGGCAGTAGTCTGGGATGATTTGAGAATGCAGGCACAATACCTGCACACAGAATCTATTTACTTCTGTATGATCTCTGGGGATGATGTACTAAATGGAGAAAAGTAGTGTTGCAGAAGCTTCAATGTGTTTAAGCCTCTGGCTTACACAGTCTGACTTAGAAACTGTGGGTAGCATAGGGGGCAGACACTTCATTGATCAAGGAGAAACACCAGCAGGTCTCTCTTAGTGTTCTTCAAGTAAGAGGGAGGAAAGAAAAGCTCATATATGGTAAAGAAATGGAAAAAAAATCAGCATCAGATAAGTCTGTGAAAAACTGCACATGGAGCTGTAATAGACAGAGGGTCCAAGTAGTCCATAGAAAGACACCATTAAATTCTGTTAATAAAGAGCCCATAAATATACAAGCTAACTAAACTGCCATCAGTAGCGGATTCAAATAAGTAATTAAACTGTGGTTTTCCTTGTGTTAATTTTAAAAGTCAAATGATTTGTCAAAATCATGAATGATACCTGGGAAAAAAATTGAAAAGTTGGGATAACTTCCCCAGTTAATGGCATCTTGCCATGTATGAAGCTAAATGGATGAATCAATTTTCAAAATATCAGAGAGAAAAACTGGATGGGAGAAAGCTAGCAGGTGTTTGTAGAAACTACATTTCTAGTCCATCACTGTCAAGTGTAATAAAAGCACCTACATGAATGTTTTGGTACCTGGCAGACTGAGCAAGTGGCTCCTAAATCTGGGGTGGGGGGGTTCCACCTTAAAGCTGGGTAAGTTTTGACTTCTTCTATTATTCTATCACAATACTGTAATGGAAGTATTATGTAAAGATATATGGCAGGCATTGAAAGAGTTTCTTTTTCCAATAGTTCAGAAATGCTTTATGCTTGCAGTGGGAAATGCAGCTCATACAGTTTACTACATTTTCTGGATACAATATGTGAGTCTTTAGGCAGGGCCTGAAGTGATTGTGGTGCTTGTCAAGCCCTTTCCAGGTTCCCAAATGTGGTGTGTTCTCCAGCTCTCGCCTGCTTCCAGGTGAGACAAAGCTCAGGTATCCATACTCCCCCCACACACCTGATTTCCTTGGGAAGGCAGCTACTTCGGCCAGAAGGTATCCATGACATAATCTGGCCAGGTTCACAGTTTTGACAGCTGGTAGATCAGAACAAGGGGCAATGCCATGCGCTATTGCTGCCTAACTCTCTCAGTATGACCTTTATGGCTAATAAAGGCAAATTCCATCTTGGGTCAAAGTTTGAAAACTCTGTCTGCTTAAAATGCTTTTCTTTCTTTTTCTCTGAGTTATGCCAACCTGTGTTTCCATGGCAATAGAAATGAAAATCTATTGGCAGCTTGTAGGCAGGCAGCAGATGACAGCTCTCAGTACCAGATTCCAGCAGCTGACTTTCAAATGACAGTTCCAAGAACCCACTGCAATAACAAGCACAAAGATTTTAGTACAATATTGGCTCCTCCTGTATGTATTACTTTAAAACAGAAGGAACATGGCTTGAGGATGAAATTATTATTTAGAGAAATGTTTATGCCTCTCTATTGTCAACTGCTTGCTTGTGCTTTTTGGCTTCAGTCCTGCAATGTACACAGTGTGCATAGATGTAATTGTATACTTTTTATGTGATACCTATAAAATAGTGCAATTTTTTATAATTGAAGATATTTGGTGTCTCTAAAAGTGAGACAGTTTAGGCAAAGAAGCTTGCAGAAGGGCTAAAACTCTCCAGGATATGTAAGAGAAGAAACTCACAAAACTGGGGAGTAATTTAGGATGTTTTTTCTTGGGACCCATCAAATGTAAAGGAAAATTCCAAGAAAGCAAGCTATGAAGAGAGAAGAGGTGATTTGGGGATTCTGTGAAGAGCTTCCCAGGAGTGAACACAACAGTAAAAACACTGTTTTCACTCTGCTTGTGAGCCTTCCAGGACTGATCAGTAGCAATCACAGATAGTCATCCTGTGGGTGCTAAACCTGCACGCCCCTTACAACTGCATTTGCTGCCAGCAATAATGCTGGCCTTTTTCCTGCTGCCACTGCCTAGTGCGGGACTTGCAAGCTACTACTAAGTTGTAAATGAGATCATGAGGAAAAAGTCTTTTGCTGTTGTTTTTTTTTTTTCTTTCCAGAACACAGGTGGTGAAGCTGTTTTCCATGTTAAAAAAGAGTTCTAATTCATTGTCTTACTAGCACTGGCCAATATTTATTTTAACCAGAGCTGGAAAACTCTGAGCCAACACCTGTTTGTATATTTTATGAATTTTCCCTTATATGTGGCTTGTATGGTTTGTATATGATTTTGCTAGTGAAATTCACCTTTTGCAGAGTGAAAACACATTAGCTGACTGTAAATAAATACATTTCAATGATGTCAGTATTGCACAAGCCTTGTGCATTTCATAGAGAAATTTCTAAGGTGTTTTCTTTCTTGTCACTCTGTCATGAATGTTTCCAAAAAGGTCAGTCCAGTAAATCACTTCTCATGAAAGGCCTTAAAAGCTCTGAATTGTTAATCCCAAACTCTTCTCCTCACCTCCAGGACTAGAAAAATGATATGTGATATAGTTCCTGATGAATACAGACCAAAAGTCAGTGACTTGCAGTTGGCTATTCAAGAACGCTGACTTCTTTCTCTGATGCTTGAATAACTATGAATAATGATAAATGTTCTGGAGAAAACAACAAAATGAAATATTTCTCCAAAAGGAGTAAAAACAAAAAAGGGTGACCGTCACTGGCTAGGTAGTGCATTAAGATATTTAATTTCTCTGGGTGACGCTATTTTCTGTGGAATACTACTGCCTGAACATACCCACACAGCTGATGGCTCTTGACAAGAAAGCACAGATTTTTCCTTAGATCTGCTAGTGCTTTGCTAACACACGGTTCCAGTTTGTAGCCCTTCTTGGCTGCATCCAGCTCTCTCAGTCTACTTTCTGTCTTGAATAAAGAGAGTTAAAGACAGCAAGTTGATCTCCCATGCACATATTCGTGTCACTATACCCACTGTATCTCAGGAAATAAATATATGTATGAAAAGTCTCCTTTCACCTCTTGCCCTCAAAGTAAGAGGCAATTAATTTGAATTCATGCACGGAAATTTTTAACAACTTCCATGCATCCCAATTGTCTTGCTTCAGCAGTATGAGAATTTTATACCTGGTTACATAATGTCATGCCGCTTCTATTGGAAAAAAGCCTTAGCAATTGTATTCCTGGCTTGAGTGTCATGAGTGGCCTCTTTAGAAATAAAACCTAGGGTTAGGAGGCTTCTGTGAGATGCTAGCTATTACTTATCTGTTTCTCTATACTGCTTAGCATAACATCTTTAGTTAGTCCCAAAACACTGAAGATTAAGAGAGGAAGTAAATTTTCATGAGTGCTTCAGCAGGGGGAGAATAAAGATGCCATTTCTTGGTGGAAGAGCGTATGTTCCAAAGGCCAGAATAAAAGCAATTACAGAATTGTTTACAAATGAGATCCTTTCCTTCCCTTCCAGTTCCCCTATTGTGTCAGTCTTGGCTAGAACACTGTATCCTAAGCCAAATATTGATCATCATGGGCTTAAAATATGGTACTGGAAATATTCTTAAGAGTTAGGGCTTCAGACAAATAGAGTTTAAGTGTTAGACCACTGTCTTTAGCCTTGCACATGACTATAGGCTTTCATCATGACCGTTTTTTGTTCCAGGCATTGGTAGATATAGCTTTCTGAGGAATGCCATGCATTTTTTGCTCAGGACAGTCCCCTTTCCTAAATTATCATACCTTGGAATTAGCTCCTAAGGAAAGAATGTCTTGTCCCTATAAACAGAAATGGTTTTGTCAGAGCTGTCAAACCCTGTCATGGGAACCATTCCCCGCAAAGTCTTGAAGATGTAAAGCTCTGGGAGATGGTGCTGACTGGACCTCAAAACAGAAGGTAGCCAAGTTTATTATCTATTAAGTTTATTCTGAACTTTCATCTTCATCCATCTGTAGTGTCAGAGACATCATGCTGAGAAGTATTTTCTGCCATAGAATTGTTTGCCTGTTTCTTTAAAGGTAAACAATATATTTTATTGCCTGCATTTTTAGGATCCAGGCTGCTAACATGTATAGTGTGCTGAGTTCACTAATTGCTTGTTACTTTGAGATGAGGGCACAAAAAAGTGTTCCTTGAAGAACATAATCATTAAAATACATTGTTAAAACCCCCTCAATTCACTGGGAGTGATGCCAACTGAAAATCTGAAATAATTCTAATAGAGTATGAAAGGTAGCATTGAACAGACCAAATACAGTACTGGTAGGATTAAACACATAGGAAGTGCTGCTAAGCCTGTAAGGATGCTGTTGGGAGACATTATTTCTAAAGCTGAAATGTGTAGTAATAGTTATTAATTCTCACGCCTTTGTTAAAGGGAAACTGATAGATGTTATGATTTGCTCCTAGTAATGTGAGGGGAAGTATAGATATTGAAGAGAATAATTGTGATATGCTAAACTTACTATAATTTGTTAATGTCCAATATCCCTAATTAGAACATCAGTAGGCTTCCATGAAAATGAAATGAAGAGAAGGAAAAAACCTTTTTTGAATAATGAAGCTTGTTGAAGCCAGACAAATATTCCCTCATCAGCCGTCAGTCATTTGTGTTTCAATTACTGTCTTACAGGTACCTGTTGTGGCTGCATCTAATAAATGCTAAAGTATAAAAGTTTCTACACCCAAATGATGCCCTCCTAAGCTTCATGTTTCCTCTTGTCACCCAGATCCAATCTTTTTCACTGAATCATGATTATTTGTTTACAGATGTTGTCGTTTTAGTCTCTCTTTTTGTCTAATGAGGCACTAAAGTAAGCTGCATATATGAGAGGCTCAATCTCAAAATATTTGTCAAAGAGAGTATCTAAAACTCTCATATATTTGAGCATGGAAGGAGTTTCTCAGAGTGACCTACGTGCTACAATTTAAATTCCCTGTTTCCTGTGGCTGGTAATGCAAAGAATAAGAGAAAGAGAACATTTCATGGGCTCAGAGGTGGACATATGAGGAAATGTTTTTCTAAGAAACAAAGATTTTCCTTTTTTATGCTGAAATACCTTACCTCCAGCTAATCTGCCAAAGCAGAAAAAACTCTCAACATTACTTTCTTCTGTTTCTATTAAGGGTATGTTTACAATACAAGATTGTTCTTTGTGAGGAAGTAGCTAAAATCTTTACTATGCCGAAGACCTTTACAGACAATACGGTGGCACATGTACCAAGGAAGCCAGAAATTGGCACTGTATGAATAAAATACCTAATTTTATATTAATATGCAAACTTAACTGATATATCACATTTAGGGATTTTTAGGGTCTTTGAGGCTTTTTTTTTTGTTGGTTTGGCTTTGGTTTGTTTTTGTGAGTTTGTAACGAGTCAATCTATTAGGGTTTAGGAAAATAATAGAACATATTGAGAGAATGCTGATAGGCTGCAATGTAAACAAGAATATTTAAATGTTGACAGCAAAAATAGAAACTGGAAGAGAAAGTAGTGTGAGAAAAACAAAAACATGAGTCTGGGTCTGTTGGCATAATTTTCCATAGGCCACTCAGTTGACGTGTGAGAGTTTATATTAGTGAAGAACAGCCCCAGAGTTCAGTTATTTTATTACTTCTGTAATAATCTGAAGTGTACTTCTCTGCTGAGATTCAGTTAAAATTCTCAGCATTTAATGATCTTTTCAATTAAATCACAATATATGAAAATGTGTACTTGTGTGTTTGCACAAATATGCATCTCTGTATGTATATTTATCTTTATTCCTGTTTTTTTCCTAGGGTGTTGTAACATCTAAAAAAAGAAAAAATTGAAAGCCATTAGAATTAAAGTGCCATGTGAAATAGCAAGTTTTAATGTTGTGCACCAGGACTTTTAGGAAACTAAATATATATAATATATATTTAAAGCAAAAATCTGGGTCTTTTATGTATCTGGAACTGATAAACAGCTGAAAAAAACCCTGAAGCATATCAAAACTCAGATGTGAAAACCCAATTCTGTGACATGCATCACGAAACTAACTTTTTTGGTGTTGCACAGAATTTACAGAATTGGAACAAACTGTGCCTTTGAGATGAGAGCTATTAATACATACTGCAGTGAGGTAGTGCAGGGATAATGAATGCATTCATTTTAGGGTAAATTGAGGTGTCCTGTTTATTACTTCAATCTCAAATCTCACACATCATCAAGAATTATGAAAACACTGGTTCCTGCAAAAATCCACTTAATCTTTTTTTTTTTTCCTTCTCTTTTCTGATAGCCTTCAGAGTGGTGGTATACCAGGGCTGCTGTGAGTACATGAAGACAATAATTCCTAACTATAGGGAAAATATTCTTATGACACGAAAAATGCCAATTTGTGATAAAGTAGCCATTTTAATAGTAGGTTTTCATGAATTAGTGAAAACAGAAAAGATTAAACATACATATAATTTAACTAAATGTACCATAACTTCTAAAGCCTTAGAAGACTTTCGATGATTAGAGAAGTGCTGCATAATAACAGTACAAAATGCAGTGAGACCATTCTCACTAGTATTCTCATGAGGTATTATCATTCTGAAGCAAAGAAACAGAGGTGTTTCAGGTTATTGGTATGAGCAATGTATTTTATTTCCATGGACTTTTAAAATCTAGGGTTAAGCTTTGCGTAGTATGCTTCCCCAGGAGACATAATTTGGATTGTTTTCTTTCATTTGCAGTAATATTGCAGAAACTTCTCATTATCTACCTATTATATCCCATTTACCCTTTTCTTTCTGAAATAGGTTTTTCCTTCATTAATACTAGATCTCTAGATAGATTTTCCCCTTTCTTTTGCCATTATTCACTCTCCTTCATGTTTTAAATCTGTTTTTCCATCCCTTTTCATTACTTGCTGGATTTAATTATTGTATTTGGGCCACTTATCTTTGCCTTTATCTGACTTGTCCATTGTTCCTGTTGGTTGCAGCTTGCTCAATATTTTGGTGTAAAAACTGCAATATAAATTAAAATAGCTAGACTGCAGTGTGCAGTTAAATGATCCAAACAGATTCTTTGGTCATCCCCTTTTTTTATGACAGGAATTTTGACTCTTTTCCCAGTTACAACAATGTAAATCTGTGTGCAATCCTTTTATATAGAACACCTGCATTATACAATTTTGTGTATTTTTAATGTTCACAAGTTTATCCTTTTGTGATGGAATCTGTTCTTGTTGATCCACTGTTCTCTTAATTCCATGGTTTTCCTCACTAGTATTGGAATGTATCATCTGACACATACTGAAAGCTGTGGATTCCCAGAGAAATCTCACCTTTTTAAGAGTCTATTTCTTTTGTACATTTATTTTTATGTTGTTAGTTTATGCAATGACAGCACAACTTTATTTTTCTTCCTCTTCTTTGCTTGTTCTGTGACAGTTTTATATTGATAAGGTGCACCATTCTACAGACAAGTTGATTGTTCTCACATTTTTTTGTGTGTGATGAAAATATTGAGGAACTTCTTAAAATTATTTTTCATTTTACCGTTGCCGAAGTAGGCAGCAGCAAATGCCATATTCTACAGCGCTTATTATTGCAACAGAGTGGCAAGAAAAAGCCAAATAAGTAAATAAAATTCACATACTATCATGATCCCAAAATGAAAACATATTTATTGTGCAGCAGGATGCAAGAATCTCTCTTCTACTTGAACAGGTAGTTGGATCATTCTCTAGAAACCAAACATGCCATAATGTTTAGTTAGTTACTTCCAGCAAATCTCTCACTGACACCTATTCACCTCAGTATTCACTGTCCATCTGAGGACAACAGGGCTAACTTACCCCCAGTGTTACTAGTAGGAAGAGGGAGAAGCAGTGATGAGCATCTTACCTGTATCACTCAAACTATAAACTGGTTTTCACTATGTCTTTCCCCAGCAGGAAATACTACCTTGGTATCAGTGTTGGTTAATATTTTTGTGTTTAGTCTTAAAACCTGTAAAAATGTAGACATCAAAACCTCACACACTTGATACTTTAAATTTTTTTTTTTGTCTGCCATATTTTTTCAGCAGACAAATAGAGTATTTGTGCTTATTTAATGGAATGACAATTTACATACATTAATTAATTTTACGGTCTGTACTACTAGGGTTTTGCTCTGTGCTCTGCAGGCTGCTGTACCTGCAGTGTGACATGTTTAGCAGCACATCACTGCAATGGGGTGACTCACATTCACATTCCGAAGAATTTGCATGGGGGCTAAACAGATTTTGGCACTAGGTTTTTGTAACTGAACTACCTAGTGTTAAGGAGTGTATCTGAGCATAATGGTATCTCACTGTGAAAAGATAATACAAATAGCTTTTGACAAAACAGTAAGACCAAAACTGCTTATATATTTTACAGTATTTATAAATAACTTTGTAAAGATAAACCTGAAGTGTACCCAGGGATGCTGAATGGAAAGTGACATGATAATTATTCTGTGAAAGAGCCTTGGGGAAGTACTGAAGGTTCTTGGTTTGGTTCTTGGTAAAAAAGCAAGCATGCACTTGTGGTCACTTACTACAGCAGCCTGTGGCAGACTTTGAACAAGCAGGACTACCTCATGTCATCTGTGGTCTTATCTCTGAATGTTGTATACAGAGAGATCCTCCTATACCATTTGTGGTGAGAAAATCTGTGGCTCTCTCCATCCTCTTTCCTTGCCACTAGAGCTGCACAAGAAAATAGAGGACTGGCTTTGTCACCAGTACAATTCTTAGTGCTCACAAAATATTCCTCTCTCTTCCTTAAAGAAAAAATAATAGGCTACCTGCTAGGTTTTAAATATTGGAGGCTGCTGTGTTATGCTTACAGTCTGGCACAGAAACTATGAAGTTGGTCATTAGTAGGCTCAGGACGAGCCTTTCAGCTAAGGATACTGAATTGAGAAAATAAGTGTAGTTCTCCTGCACTGACCTGGTATGCTGGAAGTTCTCTGTCTGCCTCATTATCAGGTAGCATGTTAGGTGAGAAGTACTTTTCTGGAAGCTAATAAAGAGACTTAAGTGACATTCAATCGTGTTAACTGGTGCCAGTAGCAAGAGAAACAAAAGACTGGAGATCCTGAAAATTATAACACTGTATATAAAACTGAAATTATTGGCTCATGGAGAAGTCAGTACTACAGGTTTGGCTAGACCACCATATACTGCAAGCCAGATTTTGCTTACAAATAAATGACTGAATTAATTCTGAGGAGTATCTTAATACATTAGGCCACTGCCTATAATCCTGAAAGTCAATTATGCATCCACCATATTGTGTGTTTTTATTTTGTATCCTACATATTAGTCCCTTCAAATTTAATTTTGTCTAAAACAACTTTAGCACAAATACAAATACAAGAGTCTTTCTTTTGTAGCTCTAGAGTGATGCGATACTTTTGGTCCTCCTGCACTTCCAAGATCCTATGTAGATAACAGAATTAGCTGCAGAGCTACTCTGGCAAATGTCCTGTCTAGTTTAAACCTGCAGCAGTTCAGGCTTTGTGCTTTTCTTTTCAGATTTGGTCAATGATAAACTGTTTCTTTCAGATTCTTATACAGCTATTGTTACTAACATGTACCCAATTACTGTATTTGAGCACCTCAGTTCTCATCCTCAGACCAGCCATATAAGCTAGGACATGTTATTAGCCTCAGGGTGCAATAGAGAGGCCAAAAGGGTTGAGTGACTTTGCCATGGTCACAGTAAACATCTGGTCTCTGAGGTCCTAGACTAATGCTTTCACCGAAAGAACTGACCTTCCACATTATATAGCAGTCGTGCATGGTTAATAGTTTCCTTCGTGACCATGAGACTAGAGTACTGACTCCCAATTTTTTGTATCAGGTTTCCAAAAGAGTTGATTCCTCCCCATTGCAAAGGAGAAATTGAACAGGATAATGTAGATAATCCTGTGAAAGACAGTATCTGTTCTCTTTTTTCTTGGTTTGCCATTGAAATTTATTAAGGAAGAAGACATCTTTGTTGAAGGAAGAAGGAATGCCTTCAAGAGGGGAGAGAATTCTTTGTAAGCAAATGAATTAGCTGCTGGGGAGAAAAGCTTTTAAATTCAACATGAGGCAGAGGAGGGAGTGAACAGGAACTGGGAGCAGAGAAATTGGTAGCTTGCAAAGCAATGGTGACAAAAAGTGGGGAGCATGCAGTCAGATCACAGAAGAAACAAAAACTTTCTTTTTGAAGCACTGGTGAGGTCTGTGAAGCTGTAACTGTGATTCACAGAGTGACTGAAACAGAGTCTGGAAGCAAACACTTGCTTGTAAGGACACAGGATAGATCCTTTGTTTTTCTCCTCTGACATAGTTTTCGTTTTCTCAGTTAAAAAAAAAAAAAGCTTATAGACTAGTAAAACTTGGCTTTTGAGTTTAAAAGATTTTTCAGTCTTTACAAGAAACAAAATATGAGAAAAAACCCAAGGCAGATCCATCTCAAATTACTTGATGACTCAGGGTCCCATCATAAGAACTTATTTTTGGTTTTATTACTACAGTATTTGAAGCAAGGTCAAATGGTTAAGATATTTTTGGTCAAGATTTCCACCCCCCCATTTGGACAGCCTCTACATACGACAGGATGGCTACAAAAAGCTGTTGTGGCTGTGCAAAAAGGAAACAGAGAAATTGCCCTTGAGAGTTCATTCAAGAAGGCACAATAACATTGAGGAGTGGAAAGGAGATGAGGGGTGTTTTGCAAAAAAAGCTGGTAAGCTAGCTATGGGAAATCCAGTACAACTCAATTCCACAGAGAGGCTAAGAAATGTCTACCTACTGCAAACTTAACCAGGCAAAATATTTTGAATGCATTTAAACCAGTCCAGTCCCCTTGGACCACGCCATTGTTGTGAGTTTTGTGGTCACAGAGTTGATATAGAGCCTTGCTCTTGTATGTCATATATTATCAGGACAAAGGCTGATGCATGTCCTGATCAGAAAGAAATCCTTACTCTAAGGTCCATTTAAACACATCCTCAAATCCCAGTTTAAAAGTTTTTCTTCCGAGGGATAAGAATAAGCACAAGCACATCTTTATCTCTCTTTGATGAAGGGCCATTTCTTAGGCACTCAATAAAAAACCTGTAATATTTCTGCTTTGTTCTGAAACACCATGTGAAATGATTGTTTTCTGTTGGTATTCTGATCATTGACTTCAGAGTAGTTTCTGAGGTCTGAAGGTGTAATACTGTATGCTTTTATGTAACTAATATGTAACTAATCCTCAGATTGCCTTTATGCTCTCTCTTTTCTAACTATGTTTTCTTCTGAAGTGCTCCAAGTGAAGCAGATGTAAGTTTATATTGAACATATTCCTTGGTTCCTTGGTTTTTACTAGTTCTGGCCTTTTATTCAGTAGGTCTTATCTTAAATGAAAATCTTGAAATCTCACAAATAAAAAGAACTTTTTTTCCCTCTGTGATCATGGGCTTCACTCACTGCTGGTTCCTGTGGCTGTTAGGCACCACAAGCACACTCTCTAAGGAAATTTTTGGAAGAATTATTTAACACAGACCATTAATTAGCTGTACAAGTGTAAGAACACCAACAGATTTAGGACTTCAGGATTATTAGGAAGCCCTCGCATGTGGAGCTACACATAGAGAAATAAAATGATAGATAAATAAGACAAATTGGGGCAAGAAAGATATTGAAAGCTTAAGAAATTTTCACATAGAATATATTGACTGTAAAGTTCCAGTGAGTGTTCGTTGCAGAAACAAGGAGTTACGGCTTTTGAAGGTGCTGAGCACTGGTGAACTCCTGTGTAAATGGTGGGAGTTGCACAGCCCAGACTCAGACTAAATGCTAGTTAAATCTCTGTGCCTATCATTTTCTAAGTCTTCAGAGGTAGAAAGCTAATAGGAAATGCTATCAAGTAGCTTAGCATCTGGTTACCTTCACGTGGCTGATAATAGAAAATCTAACAGGGAACCTTAAATGGGAGGCATGTATTCTGAACTTGGAGCCCACTGATCACTATCTCAGAAAAAAAAATCAAGATGGCCTTTAAATTTAAAAGCCTATATAGAGGTTTATAAGCTTCAATCCCAAGTTTCAAAAACTATATTCCTCCAGTGAATAAAATCAAACATGTTATTTTATTTGCTTATGTAATTTCTCTCTCTTTTTTTTTTCATAGAGAATAATGTGGACTTTTAAGGACTGTGTATCTGCACTATAGGGAGAATGTAATCTATTGCTTTTCTAATATTTTTTCTTTGTAAAGGTGTTTAGTAGCATTTTGAGGATTACAGTTAGAAACTTATCCAGTTAGTGGCTAGCACTGTACCGTAAGTTAAAATTATTGCAGTATACTTTGTGTGTGTCTACTTGCACACTGCAGTCTAGTTTGGTAAAAAGTTGTCTTTCTTAGAATGAAGTTTGATATACCACCTGATAGTGATGTCACAGGTAAGAGAAGTGTAGTAAAGCTGTGTTACCATTGCTTATGTGAGTGCATCAAAGGGAGCCTTTGGATTATGATGAATTGCTGTCTAACAATTGAAGGAACGTCATACCCTCTAGGAAGAACATATTTCTTGATTTGTAATTAAGCTATAAGAAGAACAGTGCAAATCTGTATTGCACAAACAAGAATCATACACATGCATTTAAATCGCTTAATCTAACTTTTAAAGGTGTGATTCAGGATCTTGTTCTTTTTGTATTTGCAATTGGAAGGTGGAACAGATGTGGAAGGCTTAGTTTAAAATGAAATGTCCAATAAATAATCTTTGTTTTTAAGATATTGCTCGCCTATAGAAAAAAGTTTATCCTTTGATTCAGATATTTATTCTATTTAAATATATTAAAGGTGTACAGGATTATAAAGGATTTATTTTGGGAGCATGTGAATGTTCTAAAGTGATTTACTGAAATTTCCACTTGAAATTATTCTCATAATAATGCATTTGAATTCTGCTGGTCAGTTCTAACATAATGATTCACAAATGATGGTAAAGAACTTTCATAGTTCTTACAGTTAGATGATAGATGTGTCCAAGGCAAATCATGTTCATATTCTTCATAAACTGGGTTTTTTTTTTCCCTAAGATATTGTTTTAGGGTGATTTCAAGGATTCCCGAGAAGGTAAACACACACACACTGACTATAAGGGAAAAAGTAAGCATTTTATTAACTATACACATGTGTTATGCTAAGGTTATTTTACAAAGCAACCCCCCCCCCCCCAAAAAACTATTAACATACCATCCCAAGGACTGTGAAGAAGAAGATGAACCATCCATACATTCCGTACATTCTTGTGCCGTCTTGCACCGTGAGCCCAGCCCAGCAGTCGGTAGGTGCCAGCTTTACGTGGGCGTCCCCACAGAGGCAACGGAGACCTTGCCGTACACCAGCCCACTGGTCTTTGGAAACCCCCAGTATTTTATACATTTGTGGAGGAACGGGTGTCAACACTTGCAGCCAATGAGTGCGGAAACATGCCTTGATTGCAACATAGGGAGCCTATGGCACATGCACCCGCTGGCCAGGCACGCTGCATGTGCCATAGCCATCCCTTCTATTGGTTCATGGGCTCTGTGCACGTAGCAAATTACCATAATCTATCAGTTGCATCCACTATGCTCTAACCAATAGCAGGACTTTTGCAAGGTAAGCAAAATTATGTGTGGTGCCTTGTATTCCTCCATTATTGTAGGTACTACCTCCCCTAACATTGTTCAACTTCCTTAACCCCATGGTCAGCATTTCAAACAATAAACTATCTGTTTCCTGTGCTGACTGCGTTTTTTAGTTATCTACTTCTTACTCAGTGTTCATCCACGGACCAAAATTCCATCTTTTAACCTTTCCGTACACAGATATACCATAAAACTGCTTTTTCTATAATTTCATTGATGCAACTGAAGCTCTAAATATGCCTAAGATTGCTGAGCATTCATGGTGAATCATACAAATACACTAGGTAAAAGAGAAAAGAAGTGACATTTTTCAAGGGAGTTGTTTCCAGAACTGTGAAGTAACTAAAGCAATTATTTTGGTTGTGAAGTTAGGACAACATATTGCTAGTTACTATTGAAACTTAAAAGGAATCAGGTTGTGTCCAATGAATAAATATTTTTTATCAACCTATTTGCTGATGGAATGTAAGTGTAATTTGCCTTTTTCTTACACTGTTACCAAAGGCTAAAATACTAGGCCCACACATTCACCATTGGCCTCCCATTATTTTTTTATTGATTCTTAATTATTTTTCTTTCAAAAAATTGTATACTTGATCTTTTGCACAAATATTGTGTACGGATTGAATTGCAGGGAGGAATCATATATTCTACATACGTTGTGGAAATGTGCCATTTTCTTTAAAATAAAAAGGTGTTATCCTTTATATTCTTCAACATTGTCCATAGACTAAAGTCTGTAAGAACTAGAAATAATAGAAAAAAAAGGCTGCAGTCTTTGCATGCAATATAAATGTAAATTTTCATCCTAAAGTTTATGCATATATGTTCACATACCTTTAAACAAACTTGCTCTTTAAGGCCTTTTTCAACACCAAATAACTGTCATGTGATAAATAACAGAAGGTCACTAATCTTAACTTAAAACACTTGAGGATAACAAGCACAGTATTAGCTATGGAAAGTATTGAGCCAGAAGCAACTCTTATTACTAATTGAGAAGACTGGCTGTTGATGAAAGGCTATTGTGGTTAATATAGTCCCAGGCGTAGTTTTATAATTGCTAGGAGTGAAAGCACCTTGCCACTGACAAAAACTACCTTTAAAGATCCTCACTGCTATTTATACATATTCTCTTGTATGTTGCCTCAGTTAAGCAGTAGTAAACTTATATTTAAATTGCCCTGATTTAAGGAGCAAGGAAGAAGCTTGCCTGACCAAAAATTATTCTGAATTCTACCTGTGAAATCATGCCTGCCAGGACTTTTGCATATGTTCACCAAGTAGTCTCTCTTTGCTTGTTAAAATGCCTTTTGTTCAAACAATGTCTTCTCCTTGTTCATCAGTATTCCCCCCAGCTTCTCAGTGCTTAAGTTTTGTGTGTGCATGCTGTCCAAAGGGGGCTGGATTCTGCTACCTTTATTAATTCTGAGCAATCCCTTGAAATAAAATTGAACTAAGGTAATCAACTCTTACAAGGTCTCATCCTAAAGCTAAGACATTTGGGTTGACTAGGATAGTAGCTGAACTTTGAAGCATTTATACGAATCCTTTGAAGTTTGCCCAGCATCGTTAGCAGCAGGTAAAATCCTTCAAAGCCAGATGCAGTCGTTTTCCTGACATAAAGTTGGAACTTCTAGATGATACTAAACTGGCATCAGTGAAAGTAGTGTCACCATTGCAGAAGTCTACATGAATAACACTGTTAGAGTCCAGCCTTATTTGAGTTTATAAATATAATTGCAAATGCATAAAGCCAGATACAGGTCAAAGTCTAGCTGAGTGAGGATGCAGGGATCAGAAAAAGAGACAAGCTGGAGTAGGAAAAGAGGGAAAGCTATGCCAAATGAAGTAACTAAGAAACAATAGTGTCCTTTCCAATCAACGATATTTAGCAGCAGAGGAATGAATGAGAAATTTCTGCAGCATTAATCTTGCTTTTTCCCCCTCTAGGGAGCTCCTCATTCAAGGATTGACCCCTTGTCTGGCATTGTGTGAAGCGTGATTTTGTTAATTAAATACCAGCGTCTTGAATGTGCTGGGCTCTTCAAATTAGCCTATTAGCAGTTTAACACAATTAGATGAATTAAAAACAGCACCCCTGCTTAAATTAAGACAGCATTTGTTCCTTCTTTATAGCCCTTTTTATTTCCCAGCTGTTTTAAAATAATATGTTGGCTTGATACTGCAAAGGCTGCTGCCCTGGCTTTTCCGGCCTAATTCTGCCATTCTCACTCAGTGAATAATCCTTCCCTGCCTTAACCAATCCCTTCAACTAAAGAGAGCTGCTCATCTTGAGCCAAGAACTGCTCTATGGAGTTGAAGTGGCAGAATGGGATCCTTGCTGAAATTATGCTTTCTGAATGTTCATGACATGGAGTTTTGTTGGGTGAAATTGTTAAGCTATTTTGGTGAAATTTTTGGTTAACAAGACTTCCTGCAGAAATCACTACCTACAGGGACCCTAGCAGCCAGCACTTATTATTGCTGGAAGTAGCCTCCAAAAGCGAATATAGCTGTTTGGAAAGTTAAGGTTGAAAAAGGCAAGTTTGGTGTTCTCATTTTGTCTTAAAAAAAAATGAATCAAAATAAAAGCCTAAATAACCCTTCAGATGTGATAGGTTAATGTTGCTCTGTCACCCTGCTCTCTGAATTATTTGAACGTGTAGGCAGGATCTGGGGGGGCGTGGGTGGCTGCGTGTGATGTAACCCAAGGAGTATTCTTTGAAGAGGCTTTGAATATGCAGTAGATAGCATTTAAAAACTGACAGATTTTGCACAGCAATTCTTGGCATCTTGAGTGTGATAAATAAGCTGGCTAAGATTTGAAATGAGCTTTTTTTTTAAACTAAATTTCTGTCCATACAGATACTGCCATTTTAGCCATATCCATTGAAGGTACTCTTCTTTAAAAAAGGGCAAGATTATAAAATTAAAGTCTTCTAAAATCTTGCAGTTGCTTGTACAGAAATTGATGAGAATGGCTTGCAGCTAGTAACTAAGCCTAGAAGACAAGTAAACCATTAGTAATGAGGGATGGTTATGGGGGAAGGAACATACTCATGCCTTTCAACAAACACTGTACATACAGATAACTTCATAACATTTTTACCGACGCTCCTCTTCACCATAGCACAGGCTTCTGCCAGAAAACTTTTAGTTTGCTATACTAGATCTCAGAGCTGTACCCTTTGAGTCAATGTCAGTTCTGCCAATTGTTATAGGCTAGATCAGGCTGTATTTGGACAAGTGCAGTTACAAAACCAAGTCTAATTAAGCTGTTTTGCAGAGATCAAGTAGAAAATCTTATTTCAATTTTTGGTATGCAAGGTAAGACTAAGCTGCAGCACTTTTCACTGTTCATTGTGCCTTTCTCCCTCTAAACATGAAAGCTAAAATTGTCAATTACTCTAACGTGGTCACGTCTTTAAAGAACAGTTAGCTATAAGACAGATTATAAGGTCAAAGTAATGTACAAAACTGCAGTTCAAAGAGTTTTTTTTCCTTAGATACTCGCTCAAATTTTCTTTTAATGTGTGGTGAATGCTGAGACTCATGTAGAGCTACCAGAAAGACCTGAGGAGTTACGCATTGTAATTTGTACATCTTTATTGTCTTCTCTGTTGTACTGCATCTGAGTCATAAGCATCTACAGAAAGTCTTGCAGTGACCATTTTGGAGAACTGACACTACAGAAAGCTGGGCTTTTTCTGTGGATTGCTGAAATCATATGGAAATCTCACTACATTTTATCTTCAGAACTTCTGGAGTTATGACTGAACTAAGTTTAAATCCTGTATCCAATGGGCCTGTTATCTTCTATGAAGTCATACTACAGATAATCATATTCTTTAATCTTCATTTTGTTTAATATTGTTTATACAACTTGTGAGCTAACTCATTATAAAAATGTCTTCTTTGAATTTCAAAACACTGAAAATACATGGTCTGTCTCCCTCTCCCCCCCCTCCCCCCGTATATAGGTGTATATAGATATATTTATGTGAAAAAATACTGAATTTGTTATTTTTATGATAGTAAATAATTATGCTTTAGGGTTTCTTTTCTTAATTTTTAGTTGCTCTATAAACAAATAATGGGGAATTAATCAGCAGTAACGATCTTATAATCTAACAGATAATGTGAAAGAAGTAACTGATTCTACCTGGACCGATGTTCTTTCAGTTAGAAAATGCTGGCTTAAGCATAATTTACACTATATTTAGTATTCTTACTTAGGATTGTTCAGAAGTGGCCTCTTCTTAGACAATTTTGATTTTCTTTAGGAGATTTTTTTTTTTTAAATTTACACAACTCAGCTGCAAATCCTCATTCTTCAGCTCATGTATCTCACTTCTCTTCCTACGGGCCCCATTCTTCCATCAGACTACAGTTCTGATGCACAACTATCGCTAATTCTTATAAGAATAGAAAATGCATTGTAATACCTCAAAAATAAAGGGAAGACGTAGTTCAAATCCCAGCCCACTCCTCCTTCTCCCCACGGAATGGGGCATGAGATGCTGAAACTATGATCCTATATATATTTTAGATATATTTCAGAAATTAAGGTTCCAAATTTTGCCTGAAAACAGATTCTCAGATATTTTTTAATAAAAAAGCAGGAAGGTTTTGGTTGAAACCCGAATTCTAATTCCATCATCTTTCATAAAATGGTATCTTTGTATTAAGTCTTTTATTCCTTCGATTAATTAAAGGTTACTTCATAATTAGTAAAATTTTATTATTATAGTGTATATACTCCAAAGCTCAGTAAATCAAATGCAAGTAAGCTAGGCTCTGTAATGCTGGCTTTGAACCACAGAAAAGATTTTGCTGATGTTCTGTGAGTAAAGGCTGAAGGTTTTGTCTTATTCCCAGGATTATACATAGCTTTATTTTTTTTCCAGAGAAGGCTTTCAGAACATCGTCTGAAATTTGACTCACTTTGTAGTCCACTATTTGTCTCCCTTTCATCTGCAATTTGGTTTTCCTACAGCACCCTCTACATACAGTGTAATCTACTAAAGGTACAGCTGATCTCTTCTCAGAGTATCTGATTCAGTCAAGCTGACAGTGCTTTTATTGTTAAATATTTTTGTCATCAACTGTAGAAACAGCTTAATGATAAGTGCCATACCAAATAGTGACAACGACAGGCGAACAATACATACAGACAAATCTATAATAACCATAGCTTTCCATATTGCAAGCATTAAAAGCAAACACCTGGTTAGAAAACAAATATTAAAAATGTGAGAGGGCAGTAAAAGTTGAATACGAGAATCACTAAGTCTGAGAAGGTGTGGAATGGGATGGAGGCTGAAAGGCTAGATTATTGTTTAACATGCTAACAATTTTTTTGTTCTGTATTAAACTAGTGAACATTTTCCATGCTTAAGGCAAGGTTAGGCATGAGCTGATAAAATGCTCAGTATTTGCATATGCTTTAACTGACTATGGATATGATGCATGGTTGAATGTCATGCCCAGTAGCTAAATCGGTCATGGTGCCAAAGCATAAGTACTCAATAGCAGTTGTCTGAGACAACAGCACATTATGTTGTTCTAAAACACTAAACTTTGGTCATTAAGCATGGGGTAAATGGAAGAGAACCAAAATACAGTAGAGCTGCTAAAGGCATGTGGCTGTACATTAAACAGTTTAGATCAGAATTGAATGGTAAATATCCATCCCCTGTTGTACTGTTGTACAGTAAGAAAAAAATGTCAGCTTTAGACACAGTGAGTAGGAAAGACCTGTTCCCAAAATCAAAGCTCTAATCTATATATTATGTGTTGTTCTGCTCATTAAGCAAGAGGACATGTCTCCTTTAGAAAGGGAGTCTTAGCTGTCAAGAGCATCTTAAATACTAATTATGCAACCCACTAACTTTTGGCTAAATTGACAATCTGTATTGTGACACCATAGGTATAACAGGTTGGAGTAACCCTAGATTCTAGCAATGCCCTAAGACATTGATGTGAACTGGATTCAAAATTGAAGAAACACTATCACTTACCTTGCATGATAATGTCGGATCATCACCACAGACTCTGTCAGCAGTACAAAGTAGAATTAAAGGCATTGGTTTAGCCCCTATTATCAAGGTGATAAATTACAGGGGAACATATAGCTTCATTTACCACCCATAGCCTTCCTCCCCAGATGTTTTAGGATGAATGCATAGTAATTGCACTATACTGTCCAAAAAACAAATACTGAATACTTACAGTTTTCTACAACCAACACTCATGAACAGAATATTGATGATATTGGAACTGGAAAATAATTTCTGAGTGGAAAACTATTTGTAAACAGTAGAAAGTAAAATTCTAAATTTAAATTCCCCAAAATGGGAATGAGGGAGGGGATGTATGTCTCAAAGTTTTCTATGAATGAAGGACAGGAACATAAATACTGTTCATTCTTGCTTCTGATCTTAAAATAATAATAATTGGTAGTGCTTTGCTATTCTGTCTGATTTATACCAGTTTGTGGCTCTGTTTCAAGGAAATTGTAAGTGTATATAGAGAAGTGCATATTGAAATGTCTTTACGCTTTGCTGTACACAATGACCTTACAGCCACTTCAGCAGAACTAAATGAACAATGTTAAAAGCATTTTGCAAATATTAAATTTGGTTTAAAATCCAAATCAATTAAACATGGTTAAAAGACTTGGTTTTTTTTCATGAACCTGTGCAGCATACTTGTTCCAGCAATGAGAAACAAAAAAAATTAGTTTGGAATAAAGTAATATTTCAGATATTGTTTTTGAAAACTGCATGTTATTTAATAGTTATGAAAGTCTTGAAGTCTGTGAACAAAGACATCACTTAAAAAGATTGGACAGATACTCAGACGTGTGTTTCAAAAAGTCCCACAACCCTATATAATCTACTAATCTGTAAAATAACCAGTATAGCACAAGTTAAGGTGAATACATAATGACAATAATGTCACCATTTTAGAGGTCAGCTCTGAAGAAATTAATGAAATAAAAAATTAGAATATATAATCATCTTGAGAATGTTATGATTTTTGCAAATATTTAATGAACAGAAATCAATAAAAATGAATCTAATATATACAATGAGTATAGTACATACAAAATATGAATTATGCATTTGTCTCAAGGGTTTTCCAATACCTTGATGTGAATTCTAAATATGCGGTGAGACTAATAAACATCAAAGGCTGTACGTATATAGAAATCTTTTGTGAAATGCTCCTGCTATATTTTGAGGCAAGTATATATTCTTCTGTGAATTAGCTCTGACATACCACCAGGACAGCATCACTGAGAGGTATAATAATTTGCATGAGACAACAAAATACAAAAGATCAAGGTGTAGAAGGAAATCTGTATATAATTTTTTTTCCTTCCCCTTTTCTAAACACTTGATACATTTATACTTGTTCAAGACTGACCACAAATTGGGAGCCCTTTTAATATTAAAATGAGCAGCTGTGATAACTTGCTAAGTAGCAGTAGGAGCTGTCCTGGTCAAACCAGGGCAATTTTTTTTTTTTTTTTTCCCAATTGAATAAGCCAGCATAGTTGGTATTATAATAGAAAGAAATAAACAACAAAATATTTAGAGAACCAATGTCTTAGAAACTCTGTGGTGTGCCTAGTGTACCTTGTTGCCAGAGGAGACATGATCCATTGAAATATGATGGACAGAAGGGTTTTGTTCATAAATAATGAGTCATTTTAAAATAATTATATTGCCACTGCCATACCTGTTTGGCTCATGTGTGGTACCTACTGCTTTCTTTTTAAATGGGTTACAACCAGGAGTAAATCTTCAATAACATACTATAACTGGTGAATAATGGATTCTTAGTGATTCAGCTACTGAAATATGTAAGCTAGTTTTAAAATGCATATCTAATGTGCATTATGCAAGAAGTTTTTTGTCCCTTCTTAGTATGTCCGAAGTTCTAATACTAAAAGTAATTCTAAGTGCAGTCGTGGATATTTTTAGAAATGCTCTGCCACCCACACAGCCTTCTATTTGGTCTTATTTTGTTTCTTTGTGTTTGTGGAAGGAAAACATCTGCTGGGGTAGTATACTCCCGAGGACTGTACTGCCTTTGGAATGGCTTATTTTCATTGTATCTTAGACTTCTATTAAGAGTTTAGAATTTTGGTAATATATAAAAAAAAAAAATAATGCTGTAGTAACTAAGACAAACATTTCCCAGGAATGAGACTTACAGAGTCAGCAAATTAATTACCCAGAATAAAGAGTATTAGTAGGAATATACTGCATGATAATCTAATTTCATGACAGTTGCATGTTACATTTGTGTGTCAGTATCAGTAATAGAAAGCCTACAACAGCTGAATGATGCTTTTCCTTTGCAATGCCTTGGGAAAGCCTTAGGTTTAATCATCCTCATGACAGCATGCATGAAGTAACCATGAATTATTGTGCTATCTTGTTTTGTTTGTAGTAAAACTAAGATAGAAAGTCAAAAAGACATCCTTTAACTGCCAGCAAAGCTGTCAGGACTTGAAGGTAGAAATCCTATCTTCCTGATGGCATAGTTGATCGACTGCATATACACTGTCACTGAAGAACAAAAGACAGGTCATTGACATGAAAGGAAGTCAATTCAAACACGAATTTACACTTGAATCATGTGTGTCCAGACAGGTGTTCTGATGATTTTTCTCACTGCTGAGTAATGATTTAAATCTTCAGACACCTAGTGCACATGGGAGTTGCCTTATCTTTTGGATGACAGAGGAGAATATCATGAGTGTTGAAGATAATAACTGGTAAAGCTATGACTCTCTATTTTTCCTCTGAATCTCTAGGCAAGGAACAGCGTAGCACATGTTTCTGTAACATGCAACACCAAACTGCTTGTGAAAGGTTATTCTTCCCATTTCAGTCACACTTAATGTGTTCTGAGGGAAGACAACACAAAATTTCAGAGATACAATGGCTCCAATAACTTCCTTGCTCCTCTTCTGCTTCCCAATTTTGTGTATTATAGCCCTTTCTCATCACGTTTACTGTCTCCTAGAATTGTACTGCGCACCTTACTACAGGTAGGATTTTCGGGGAAGTGCTATCTACTGACTTTGTATATAGAAGCAAAGCCTTACATTTGTTCCATAAAAAAAAAAAAAAAGTTAAAAATTAGAGCAAATACTCCACAGAATGATATTTAGAAGCTAAAAGTAGCTATCTCAAAAAAACCCCAAACCCTGATAATCAAATATTCTTTATATTTTTAATGTCTAACTATTTTAAAGGCATTTTCCTAATTCTAAAAAGCCCAGTTTCTAATTCTGAAGTGTTCAGGACTGAGAGTTCATCATACCAATATTACTGTTAAACCGGCTTGCTGGGTCATCTCACCTGTGGCAGCTACTTGTATGTTTCTACAATAAGATTAAAGACATTGTACTTAATTAGATTAAAGATCTTGTACTTAATTCCATTTTACTCTCTGCTCTTTTGCTTGCTTGCTTATTTTACCCACACTTTTCATCCAGGCACACAGGAGTGCTTATCTGTTTGTGTTGGAATAATCGGAAAACTCAGAAAGTCGGCATTTAAGTGGCTGATTATTTTCTTCCCACAAAGCCTGTTCAAGTGTAGAAAATAACTTTCACACAATGATCTTTAATTTGCTTTTTTATGGCATGGATTTCAAAACTGAGAAACTAAGATCAAAACAAATTAAACCCCATATATTAGAACATTCAAACCACACTGTTACTTAGTCATTCTGTTCATCAAATTTCTCATTATGAATACAGGTGAATACCTACAGTACACCTGGCATTATGTTTCCCTTCCTTTCCTCCTGAAAATTTCCTTTATTTTTATGCACCTCCCCCTTTTTTTCCCCTCTCGCTCTCTCTTTTTTGGGAACTTTTCTGCCATGGTTTTGTTCTATTACCTGCTTTGTGATTCTTTGTCTGATTCTCTTCACCTCTTTTTTGTCCCTTTAGCAGATGTTTCTTTCCTATGCCCAAATTCTGGTCGCTTCTCCTTTCCATTTTTTATTTGTTTTCTCTCTCTCCTGCTGGCAGACAGATGGGGGACGGGCTGCTTGGCACTGAAAATGTTATGGAGAGGTTTAGTTCCCATCCCAGTATGAGAACAGGCTGTTCCTGTGATATTTCTTTGCAAATAGAAGGAGAACGCTCTGGAGTACCAAATGGCACCTTCTTGGAACTGCTCTATTTTCATGACATTCTGAAAAGTCATCGAAGATGTTTGTAAAAAATTTTGATATAGGGTTGACAGCCTGGATTCGAGTCCTTTTATCTTCCACTCATTTACTAGTGTCATGTACCAAATAAATACTTGATTGATTCAGCATTTTTCTTTTTGGGTGATGCATTGAAAGACAAATGTGAAAGAATAGCTGGCTTGTACTCTTCCAGTATAAGCCTAGAGTTCTCAAAACATAAAATTTTCTTTCTAGTGAGAAAGAATACTTACTGTATATGTTGAACTGGAACAGTACCTAAGCATATGTCAGAGGCTCATCTCATATGCTGCTTTTATCTGAGCAGCCTGGCACTACAGCCATACCATTAACGTGCATCACTGCACTCAGAAACATACTATGGAAAACTTCTGCTGCTTTTTAGATGGTAGATAAAACAAGTTTAATCTTGTTCATATAAGCTTGATTTGGAAACTAAAATAAAACTGTGTTCCAGAATACTTGTTCACAGTTACAATTGGTTTTTTCCAACTGAAGAGATACTGGTAGATAGACTTCACCTAGGAGGATTACCTTACCTGCACCTGCTTGTTTTTGAGCACTTAACCTATTTTAACCTTCTGTGTTGTGGAAATAAGGTCTTAGCTCTCTCATTAAAATGTAGATTGAGAAATTTTGCCTAAATATCCTTCCCTGAAGAAAAAAATCAAAAGAAGGAATCTACAAACAGTATTACAATGTCTGTGGTTTTTATAAGAATCTTAAACCTTCTTGCTGGGATTAAAACATTGTCTTCATATGACCTCTAAAAAGTTGAGGTTCAATAAGTTAAAAGCCTTTATAGTTCTAATGGACTAAAGCACTCCAGAGCCAAGGATCACTTTATTATTTGGATTTCCTTTAATCATTCAGTGGTAATTGTCTGTTCAGGATGGGGTTTGAAATGCTGAGGTCTGAATTTACTTTGTTAAAATAATCTGTTGAATTGGGAAATAAGAAAGAAGAATTTGCCATCTTGTGTCTTATGACTCATTTAACTTGTCAGATTTGCAATTGTCATATGTGCAATTTTAATAATTTTGAAAGCAGCATTGTAAGACAGCACTTTGAGGCAGATCTGTAGTTAGGATCTGGGAAAGTCAAAACAGATTCCTTGCTTCTGTCTTCTGCAGCAAATGAGTTTGGACATACCTTGATAGATATAAGTTACAGAGAGTTGACATTCAGAGTCTGAAACATCTTTTATTCTCTCGGCAAACACTGCCAATCATTTTAAATTTCTCTATAATTTTGGACACACAAATTTGACTGGGAAACAGGGTCCTAAATCCCTTAGGAAATCTGTTTGTTTTCATGAGGAAGTTTAAGTTTGAGCTTTGTGTCTCTACTTGATAAGGTATAAATATATTCGGTCTCAGTCTTTCAGGGGCTTAGTCTTTGTGTTTATTTTTTCTGGAGGGGGTGGAGAGGTGGAAAGGTTGTTTTTGCAAAGAAAAATTCCTTTGAAATTCTAAGCCTTCAGGATATAAGTATGTGTAGGGCTAATTACTATGTACTATGCAAAAACCTCATGCCTGTATTTTTCTTCTCTAGTCAATATGAATCTATTCTACTGTTCAGTAAGTTGGATGCCAGGACTACAAAATCTTAGACGTGACGTTGTGACTTATGTATAGTGACTTCCCTAATTGCATTTTAGTATAGAGAGTACTAGAGGGTGGGCCATCATATTTATTTTGGTGGAGTATTGCACAGAAAATGCTGTATGATGTTTCTCTGTTATATTTCCCTTTAAACAGTTCAGCCAACCAGTGAAAAGCAAGAAAGATGCAATCTGCTATGGGAACAGTGTAAGATGAGGAAAGAAAGAATCTTTATGTTGAATGGATGAAACAAAGATAGAGCAAAAGTAATGTTTAATTAAATTTATAGTTATGAAAATGTCATACCCCTAAAACTTGTATGTTCTGTTTCAATAGTTGACTTTGTGCAGCAATTTAAAGGATGGTGATACAGATAGATAAAAAGTGTTTGCAGTATCAAGGACCTCTTTTTTCCTCTTTGTGTTTGAAATGACTTTGAGACTGGTCTGGTGAACCAGTATTCAATTACCAAAACAATTTTTTAAGGTTTTTAACCATGTCAGAGTTCTAAATGACTGCCATATTGAGTAATTTAAAATATTGAGATGACTGCTAATGGGCTAAGAGATTTTCATGTCTAGGATGTTGATACCCTAGACTTCAACTTCAGAGTAAATAGACTTGAATATAGCTAAAAAAAGGTTTGTATAAAATTTCTAGTCTTGATTGTTCTAGTCTAAAAGTATCCCCCAAAACAAAAACTACCCTCCCTCTTACTGGCTGATATTCTTAAACTAATAGTTCCTCATTTGAAATTAGAAAGGGCTTATACCATCTCATTTTTCATTATAAGTTTCTTAGTACTAGTATGTATCTTAAGGAATTTGCATTGTTTAGCATTTTTCACCTCTGCATTTTTCAGGGCTTGTGAATAAATCAAATAGGGGAGATGACAGATTATTCATTTAGCTGGTCTTTAAAAGGGGCTGGAATTTTTTCTGGCTATTAATTTTACTATAATTTCAATGCATTTTCTGTTAAAAATAATGTTAGACAGCTAAAGCCAAAATAAATACATATATTTAAGTGATCTTTGGCATAATTTTTAGAACCTAAAGATGTCATTTGCAAATGAAAGTCCTTTACTGTGAACCTTATGAACTGTGGCATTATACTAGAAGTTGAGTTTGGTGGCTTTTGTAAAAGTGTTTAATCAGGTTGTTACTTTAGAAAATGTGTAATAGAAAGGAACAGTTAAGTGTTGGTGATTCATTCTTTTGAATATATTGCCTCTGAATGAGATAAGGCATCAAAATGCTGCAGTTTAACTTATTGCTTTGATTACTTAATGCAGATTGCAGTCTTTAGTTGGAAGGCGTTAATCTCAAAACACGGGGTCATATGTGCTGACTGATATAACTTACTATGCAAGAATGGGACATTGGTGCTGCCTGTGAGAACATACCATAATTCACTTTGCACAGATTTATGCTGAAGAATACATAATATGAGCTGCTCCCAAAGTCAGTATGAATAGCTGCTCCCAAAGTCAATGTGAAGTTAACATAAAAACCAGAAGCTGTTTAGGTGTACGATTTGTATGCTTTGCTGTGCAATGATAGCCAAGGACATTGCTATTGTTAAGCTCAAACGATGAGGTCAAGCCATATCTTCCTTTCCTACTTCTGCTCTAAACTCCCTGTAGAGACCTTTGTGTTTACTTGGTTTGCATTTAGAAGGCTATTATTTTCAATTCTGCAAGCTAAACATAAAACTTGCATTTGAGTGTCATTAAAAAGCCACACCTAGTGGGGTTCTCCCCTCCCATCAAACACTGAATAGTCACTGTGCCACACAAATAGACCCAATAACTTTATATTCCAAAGTTAACTCCTGATTTCTTTTTTCCTGCTGCCTACCATCTCTGAACTTTCATAGTTTAGATCCATCACCATTAATACAGGAGCTGTAGCTCCTAGTTTAACTTGCTTAGGAGCAAGGGTTGTTTCTTGACAGAGATCCTTGCTCATGGAATCTAATCTGATCCACATAGGTCAGACTTTATCACATCTGAGGCTTGCCTGCCAAGAATATACTGTGCAGACATAATAAAAGATGGTTACTGCTTCCCTAAGTAATTTCTTTGATGGAAAAAAAGAAAGAAACAACATATCACTTTCTAAGAGGCATTATTTCCAACTAGCAAATTATAACACAAGCACATATAAAACATTATCACTCAAAATCCCTGAAAGACATAGAAGTTTCAGCAGTGTTTCACTGGATAGAAGGTCAAAAAGACCTCAGGGCCCAATCCTAACCAATCCTTCAGCCTTTACACTCCTAGAATCCTAAGGATTTAGAGAATACCCTGAAGGATAAGTTGCTGATAGACTTAACTAGCTAGCTTGGAGCTGGTAGACAATATTATATAGAATTTAAAATCAAGAAATCCTTTAAAAGTAAGCAACTTCCTCTTGATGTGTTTGAATTTAATAGAGTATGCATCTGTGTTACACAGAAATAATTGCTGTGCTTTAAAATTTAAATATTTCTAGCCTACATTTAGAAAAACAACCTAGTTCCCAGTTTCATATCCTTTCTTATTATTTTATCATTGTAATGCACTAGACAGACAATAAAACAGGAGAAGTTTCTGACATCATAGAGCCTTAGGATATTTTTTTTTTTCTACATCGGTCTGCAAGTTCTGGAGCTTGATCATCACTAGAAGTTTGCTGATCCATTTTATATTTTTCAGGTATTAAAGGGAAATCTAACTCTGTTTTTATTTTATTATAGCTGCTTGAAAAGCAAGTAGTGCTTGTGCTCAGTTAACTCCAATACTTTAAAATTATCTAGTTCCATATCTTTCTGAAGACTATGAAATGCACTATCTAGCAACTACGTGTGTACTTTCCAAAAAAGAAAACCTAATTGGAGCAGTGTACCAATAAGTATAATGAAATTACTGTAGAAAAATGAGGATCCTAGCAATGCTTTTTGATGCTGAGGGCAATCCCTATACCTCTTCAACAGCCTCTCACTACCCTTTGTCAGCTTGGCTCTAAGCTTCCAGGCTACCAACATCCTGAGATGAAGATATTTAGGGAACAGTCACCAGATTGGGCAGCTGTGTTGATGGGCAGCTACCCACCTCTGTCAGCTGCACTGCCTGCCCGATTACTACTTTTGCCACTTCTGTACCTCCAGAAGTCTGACTGGCACAAGGCTATCCTCCCACCTTTCTCCATTACCTGTGCAATCACTGTCTTAGGCACTTGTCCTAACTGCACTGAGTTTGACTTAGAATTGGCTTGGCTATTGCTCAGCCATGTCATTTGACTGAGGAGAAGAGGCTGGAGTGCTCTCTTCTTCCTCATGAGTTGTCCTTCACACAAACATGCACACACTGTCTTCTAAGGAAATCTCTCTCTCTCATCATTTCAGGCCATGGTGTGGAGGAAAATAAAACAAATAACACCATGCAAGACAATAGGCATACCTCATGCTGTCAGGAGTACAGCTGAGTATGAACAACAAAGCTTCCATTCTAGTACAGGAGACTGTTTCCCTTCACTGCTAGAAAAAGCACAGAGGTAGCATTTAGGGTTTCCAGCATGCAGACAAGTTTACATCTTTTACCGTGACTCCATCCCAATTTGTTCCATAAGCAAGAATGCATTCATAGAATCATTTAGGTTGGAAAAGACCTTTAAGATCATCAAGTCCAACCGTTAACCTAGTGCTGAAATGTCCATCACTAAACCATGTCCTTAAGCACCACATTCACTGCCATCAGGCAAGCAAGATATAACCAACGGAGAACTCCTGGCACCATCCAACATGATCTGTTAAGACATAAGACTAAACTCCTGCCATCCCTTCTCCTCCAGAACTGGACATACAGATAGAGCTGTATTCTGCTTCATAGACACTCCACTGTTTAACATTCAGCTTTCCTGTCACCATGATATTTAGTGGGCAGACTCAAGCCTGCCCTGCCTATGATCTGGTAGACGCTGCCTGCCTCTGCCTATGCCCTATGCTGCCCAGGAGCATATGGCCTCATTACTGTGGTGCCATAACCTATCTAACATATTCTGCTACTGAACAGAGCTTATTAACTTGGCCTCAGTCAAAACTAGCAGAAGCCACACAGCTTCCAGCTGGCTTGGAGTACAGAGTGAGTACACAATCATCTGTGAAACAGCTTAAGTCCATAGCCCAACTTAATGATGCTTTTAGAAATCAATTTAAGTTGCCTATAACATAAGTTGGGCAAGGCTTGTGGAGACAAAATGCTGTCTTTCCTCTCCCCCTCGCATTCAGCGCTCAGCAGTTTTGAATATAGATTTATAAAAGGCTATTTAAGAAGTTTGTATTCATCAACTGTTTTATAACAAAATACAGGTTATGCTACTGAGTAGCACTGTAAGAAATGAGAGAACTGCGATACTAATACATACTAATTATTAAATGGCCCCTTTTTACTTCCCATTCAGTCTTCAGTATGATTTTTCAGTGACACCCTTAAAAGCAAAAGTGTTATTCTTTTCACTTCAAATTGCTGTACATTATTAGAAATACTTCCTATTCTTTTCTGAAGACATACCAACAAAAATAAGTTATACAATCCAAGCCACAGTGCAAGTTGTTTAGAGTTATCACTCAAAAAAACCCCCACGAGTCAATTATCCTAAACAATTCATCTTGCATCTCTAAATTATTGATAATTAACTTTTACTGAAGTATCAAAAGAAACAAATCTCTCGCCTATTCTGGCAGTAGTCAGCTCTTAATGTAAGAGCAGAATAAAAGCTTCCTTTTTCCCAGATAACCATACTGCCATTTGACAAATCATTAGATGTAATAGGTCAGCTTCCTCTATTTTCTGCAGTAGTCCTGAAAAGTGGAAACTATATCCTATTCTTATATGGGAATGTTCAAGCATAAATTGATGCATAAGCTTGAAGTGGCAGTTAATAGAGAAAAAGCTTATAAAAAACAAACATAAAAAGGCTTCTGGAAGTTGCATACTGTTTCTTGAGATAATAGTACATGAGATGATGCAGTAGAATAATATTTTTAAAATAATTATGTGACAGATTTTTAATTTATTTTTTTCATTAACCCAGACTCATTTTTCAAAAATCACTTCAGCACTCAGGTGTCTAAATCACAAAATCTTTTGAGATCTGAGACACTCTGAAAGCTGGATAAATTTGGCTCCATATTTTAAACACTTCTTACATTTCCTCGATTTTCAAATATAAAATTAAAAGTAACTTATAACCCATGACCTAGCTGATTTCTAGAAGAAGCATCTACAATTTTTATGGATTATAGGAATATTTCTGTATTCCTGAAAACACCGGGGGTAGGCTTGGGTACTGAAAGCTGTTCAAGAAACAAAAGTGTATGATTTCCTCATGAATTAAATGTAAAGCTACAATAAGCTCTTGCTAGATTACCCATCCAGAAGAAAGAACTGCATCAGAACTAAAATAGCAAGTATAGGTTTAGAGCTGCTCCAAAACATTAAAAGTGCTATTTACACTATCTCAAGCTGGTGACAAGAACTTTTCATTTAAATTTAAAGTGAAATATTAATGAAATCATATCCTGTGGAATAGCTCTGTGTATCTTTCTACAATAGAAAATTTTGATACACAGCCTCGAAACAGCTAAACCACAGAAATTCCCTATAGAAGTTACTGTTTGTTAATAACTGAAGAAAACATAGAAATAGGAATTACTCTTATAATCTTACTCTTATCTGATGCTTATGACAGAGTGCTGATCCCAAAAGCATTTCTCCTATGTATACATAGCTTTACCATGAAAAGGCGTATCAATGTGCTAGTAGAATAACCAGTAACTGTAATACTAACCAGATGGAGTACTGCTCACTAAATTGGGATATAAAGTCCCATACAAATAAAATGTTGGGTTTTATTTGTTTTTTTTCCCCTTTTCCTTCTTTTAAGTTCCTCAACTAACAGTCTTTTCCATATGATATACATAGGATAGTGCTATAGAAGGGGAATATTAAAGGAATTTTTGTCTTGTTATTTCCTTAGGAAATATAGCTTGCCTTATAACACCTAGCATGACTAAGAAAGGCCTCGACTAGGAACAGCTAGTCTCTTTTACAGCATAAAACACCACCAAGCTTCATAGCAATAAGCCACCTCACCAAGGTGGATACTCAAAAAACCCAAAACCAACCAACCAAAAACCCCCAAATAACTAGGCATCACTAGATAGCAGCAATAACAGGAGAGGAAAACTTGCTTGTAACAGAAATTTTACACAGAAAGAGGTTCCTGCAATTACAGATCACAGTCAGCCCACCAACTGACCCTCCCTCCATCCTCTCTTCCTCCCTTCTATCAACCCTTCCTTTTAGCCTGAGGTAGACATCATGCAATCAGGATAACTGCTCAAACAAGGTAATTAACTGAGATTGCTGACACATGGAATCATACTGCCAAAAAAACCCCACCTGAGGTGATTGCTATCTCAAGTTTTTGACTTCTCAGGTGGATTTGATCTCTGTGATAAACAAAAGTTGCCTCCAAGGGAGCTGCAGAAAGAACTCTAGGTTTGTTTGTGAAGGTGTTTAGAAGCGATTGCTTTAAGTGAAGAATTTTCAGAAAATATAAGTACCCAAAAATGAAGTTAGGAGTGAAGTCAAGGCCATAAAAAGAAAGATGATTTTTTGTGTGGTACAGTGAGTATTCAGGATCTATGGATTTTTCAATGTTTTTTTCAAACACAAGTTCAGTATTTAACTTGCAGAATTGAAAACAATAGCCTTCTAAATGTGAACCAAGTGAATGTAGCGTTTTTTTACAAGGTGTTGAGAGCATAAGCAGTAAAGGAAGATGTGATTTGACCTTATTGTTTAATGGTAATAGAAGCAATGATGGAAAGAGATTCCAAGATATCTGTTTGTATCTGTGATCTCTGCCTTCTGGAAAACTAAGTATGTTAAAACTTGGGAGTATAAATGTGCATACCGCATATAATTTAAGTCTTGCTTAAAAATGGTATTAGCTACTACTGGTTATGTAGGGTTAGGCTAGACAGGGATTGAATGCTGATAACTAGTTTGGCAACAAGAGTAGAACTATATTCTCTTACTGTTCAGATCTCTTGCCAGTATGACACAGAGAAGGCAGTTTTGATAAGATCTTGATAAGGAGTAGAAGTAAGCTTAAATGTGTGAGCAAATTTGGGGTTTTTTGTTTCCAAAAACTTTTATGTAAGGTGCTAAAAAGGCAATTTCCAGAGTTAAGTGTCTAAGGTTAGGTTCCCTAAACTTTTTACAGTATGCTAGCACTTTGTTCTTAGTAAACAGCTATGCAACTGTTGCTATTGGTAAACCATGCAGTTGCTTGGGTTGCTTAAGTAACCTTTTTGACCTAGTCGAGTACTAATTTTGACAAACTTGAATCTTTCTTCATGTAGAATATTTTTTTAAAAGAAGGAGGGAAATTACACTTGTTCGATTAAATCTCTTTGAACGTCCTTTGTACAGATACTATCTTAGTGCTTCTGTTTGTTTAATTTTTCAGATTACAGTTCCATTGTCTTGTTTCTTGAGACAGAGGGTGACAAATAAGGGAACAGAGAAAATGAAAAACAGGGATAGGAAATTGCAGCTTCTGTTTCTTACACTTTCCTTTTGGTTTTGAAAGGACCACAGAAGCAGTAAATGGCTCTCTTCAAAATTCCTTTTCCCTTTCAGCTCTGGGGTACTCGAAGAGCTTTTACTTTCTTCTAACCAATCTGTGGGATCTAAGACTTTTAACAAGATCAGGCTGTGCAAGTATCATTTTTAGACTGGCAAATTGTACCCAGCAAAGTGTTAGGCTGCATCTGAAGAGAGAAGCAGAAAAGCAGAAATGGACAGGAAAACTGAGTGAACATAGACACCCCTAAGAAATATAATGGGAAATTGATCCATATTTTGAGGTTTGTTCACTACTGTAAAAGCAGAAATAGTGATGTTATTTCTTTTTGTCTTTCAAGACCCTGGATTTGGAAGTGAAATGATGAAATACGGTGAGTAGGTTGAGGTGGTGGTACCACCTGCAGTACTTTAATATGCAAATGATTGCCTTGGTTACATCATCTTGTTTTCTTCCAGTTACTTGTGACAAAATAAGATTTCTTCCAATGCTAACTTTATTTTGATAGAGAAAGGAGTTAACTTTTTTCTTCTGAAAACATGCCCTTCATGCACTGTAAGGGTTGGACAACAATTTACATTTCACTTGGTAGTCTGTATCAGTTAACTTAATGTGATCTAGTTCTGCGTGCAACATCTTTCTAAAATTTGCTGGACTTTTTAATGTTATCAATTTCTGCTCTGTATTGATTTTTCTAATGGGATAACAAAAATACAAAAACTGTGTGTTTGATGTGTGCTAGTGATGTGATGGATTGGGAGGAAATGATCGTAGTACTCTGTTTCTGATACAGTTTTCAAGTCAGTAGGTTGTGGTGGGTTTTGGTTTTTTTTTTTCCCCCCTCCCCTTTTACTTTTTTCCATGGTGCTTGGATTATATGTGAGACAGATGCTCAGCCTCTAGCTACCATCCTCCTGTGGCTTTCATGCCTCCAATTTGATTGAATATGAGCACAGCAATGCTTTTTCTCCTTGAGACAGTCTGACAAACATTCTTTGTATGAATGGTGCACTTGGTTGCTCTAGTAAACAGAGTCGTCTTTTTATCCAGATGTCAGGAGAAGTGATGACTTCCTCACAGTGCACCTGCATTGTACCATATCTCATTCCTCCAGGGAGCTAGAGGCTACAGATGCCATCTGATATTTCTCTTAGCTGATTCAGAAACGTTTGCAATCAGGCTAAGGCCAAACACTTCCTTGTCATGGAAAAGCTGTAGATAGCTGCTCTTATCCAAAGAACTTTACAGCATTCACTTTGTGGAGTTCTCAGGAAACGCTCCCACCTGAGGGGTGGCATTTTCAGCCACTCAGCTGTGCAGCAGGACAGAGAGGAATGCAAGAGCTCAAGCTTTTAAGTGAGGCAGAACTGAAGAATTTACAGGCAATCAAGCAAAAGCTCTTGGATCCTCTGAGTAACCGTGCCTTGTGTTCGCTGACCCTCTCTCTTGTTGTCATCTCAGAGGTTTATTTCCGGTGGTTCGGTGTGAAGGCCTCATTTAGCAATTCACACTGGTGAGAGAAAATGTAGAAGTCATTAGCACACCCATATAATCTGAAAAAAATTACCTTCTTGCCTGGAGAGGGAGAGCTATGCTGTCTATTAAGTTTGACTTCCACAAGCAGGATTAATAAGAGATCGCCATGCCACTGTGATTCTGCATGGCTGCAGGAAGGTGTGCTTCTTCAGCAATGTGTTCATTTTTTTTATACCAATACCTCAGGAAAACACACCTGTGTGCTGGTGAGCTTGATTGATTTATTTATTTACTTTCCCTCCAGCTGGCTTTGTAGACACCTGTGCCTCTCCTTTTCTGATAAGGAAGTGAAAAGGGGACATTTTTAATCTCCAGCCAGCACAAGATCCAACAGCAGAAGACTGGCTATGCTGTGTTAAGGCCAGGCCTCTGATATCAGAAGTGTTAAAATTCCCTTGTCACAGACCTCCTGGCCCAAACTTTGCTTGGCGGAGAAGAGATGATAGTTCATCTGCCTCCAGCTTCCAAGGCTGAGGCTAAAGCTCTGCTGGGAATTGTTTTTCATTATTTGTCTTGGTGGTGGGTGTGGGGGGTTTTGGTTTGGGGTTTTTTTTTGTTGTTGTTTTTCTATTTTTTTTTTCCTTAAAACCAAAGGGAAAGCTGCTTTTTTTTTTCAGAGTGCTGTTTTCAAGGAATGGGAAACAATTCAGCGTGTTATTTTTACGGCGTGAGCATATTGCTAAGAAATACATTGTTGAGAACAAAAGCCTAGCAAGACACCCAAGTGAGATGACAACTTAAGTATAACAAAATAAGGAGTGTTGAAAGGACTTTGACAGTTTTCATTAACAGCGTTGTCTGAGGGAAATGCCTACTTTGCCAGTTTTGGCAGCAAGTCAAGACAGCAGTATAAGGAGTGTAATTACCTTGGGCACTGAGCCAAGTAATTTCGTAGTAGCATTTTCATGTAAAACACATTAAAAATTTGACATAAATTAGAGAATATCAGTATAACTCTTATTTTAAATGTCATGTTCTTGACTTAAAACTAACTAGAAGGATCACATGTGGAAACTTCTTAAACTAAACAGTCTTACCATCCAAAGTCTGTTAGACAAAGATTTTTTTTTAAGTTTCAGCTCTGATTTAAAAGTGTTTTTTTCTGTAAAATTATCTTAAGCACTTGCTGTCTCATTCTTTTTAGCTTTTTGCCATATTATTGCACAATTACCAGTGAGTTTCACTGAATGGAAGGAGATGGATTATGGGAAGAAGCATCAAATCTACTGATGATTTCATCTACTGATGATTTCAGGATGGCCTTCAGATGTTTCCATCATTTTCCTCAGTCATTATCCTGAACTCATAAGCAGATAATGCAGCTTAATTACTTGACTGAAGACACCTACTAGTATATTCATGCTACAAATTATTATAAATTGAATAGTGCCATGCCATAATTCCCCCTCCTCTCAAATACAATTCTTGTGCAACAGAACTTCAAAACTGTGGAAATGTATGATCAGTCATTGTGTGCATTCTGGAATTTCACTGTGGTGATTCAGTCATGATTGATTGTTTCCCTGAACTGGGAGTGTGGAAAAATGCATTTGAACTTAACATGACTTTCATTTTCAGGTAGCTATTTTGGAAAGGAATGCATGAGCAGTGTGCAACTGATTTGGCTGCTAAACTCTGTTAGGATGTTATTGATTTTTTAGTGGAAATTGGGTGCTTTCCTCACTGTGCCTTCCCGCCCACCCTGCCGATGTTCTGGTTACAGTCCCTGGTTATGTAATGTACATATGCCTTGCTATGCATAAAATTTTTACCATTGAAAATGAGAGCCTTACTACAGACAGATCTGACTTGGATGATACCTGACAGGCTTGATAAACTTGTACGTGTTTTGGAGCACTCTCTATGTGGCCATTTAGTTTACATTACACATGTTTGACTTTGTTTTGTCTCATGTTTAAATTTGGGTGTGGTATTAGAATATATATCTGTTGGGTAGACACTTGCAAATTCTGTCTTCTACTGGAAATATGTGAATGTGAAGTACAAAACATTAAACTTGATGTACTGCCCCTCCCCCCCGCATTGTTAATACCATACATATGTATGTCAGAACTTTTTGTCCACTTTCTTGCAGCAGGAATATAATGTGCATAATTCTGCCACTAACCCACCCCTGAGATCTCAGTAAGACTGTTGGCTCTTGCCTTTCAAAATGAAAGATCAGACCATGAAATCTGGATCTTTACAGGGAAATGCAATACAGTTAATCTAAAGAGAAAGAAAAAGATTATCCACTTAAACCTTTTCTTTTTTGTTAACCACAGTTGGCTTTGACAGAACAAGATTGGCTCAAGCTGGATTCTGTATTGCAGCAAGCTTCCTGAAAACTTTAAATTTTAAACTTGCTTCCACTTTTTCTCAGTATTAGCATACAGGATGTGTTCCGTGAAATGTAACTGTGGCCTAGGGTAACCTTTCTATTTCAGGTGAAGTACAAATAAGGTTCTAAACTTCTTGCACTCATATGTAACTGCTGACTATTTTTTGTGCCATGACGTACCAAGAAACTGGCTGATGATGTCCAAATGACTTGTGCTGCATTTTCCAGCCTGTTTTTGGTAATGCATACTTCCTGATGTTTGAGATATCTGTGAATGAAAACCACCTTGATAGCTGGTTTCTGACTGACCTTCAGTTACTTTGGCCAGCAGATAGTCATTGGGATAAATAAAGGGATCTCTCAGGCTGGTGTTTTCTTCATAGTCCCTTGGAACCTGAAGACCCTGCTCAGGTCTAGATAACCCCGCAGCACAAACTGTGTTTTCTAAGACTTTTAGCCAAAGGCTCTGTTATGGTACTGCTGTGCTGTTATGTTGTGAAGCTGGTGCAGGCCTGATGGGAATGAGGGGAGAGACTGTCCATGACACATTGTCCAGCCATACTATGCAATGTAAATGTGCATGGACTGTATGGGACCTCACTAATGAAAAGACCATAGTGGCATTATTGGGCATCTTCCCAGGCTTCTCGTCGTCTTTATAGCCCTCATCTGATTTAAAAACTGTTTTTGATTTGTCAGTGTCTATAGCAGAGAATACGTACGTTTTTCTCACCCTGGTTTTATGGCAGTGTCAAATGAATCTTCTTTTCAGATGAAGATCTACAAATTATGTTAAATAGCAGTTAAGCTCCTCAGAAGACCACTTGGTTACAAATGCTAGCATGAGCTTGTCATTGTATCCTTCTGTATTTATAGATGTCACTGTAAATTTGCCCATTCAGCTAGACCACCCATTGTAATAGCAGGTTCTCAAAAGACAGGTGCAAACAAATGCAACAGAAACTTTGCATTTGTGTATTTATGACATAATGGTTTTTAAGCAGCTATTTTTTTAGTTAATGACTTGTTTCCTACTTTTTGTGCCTAAGTACTCTTTTATGGTTTTCCTGCTGTGGAATCTTTTATACTGGCAGTCTTAATTTTTTCTTTTTAATTTTTAAGGCTGTAGAGGTTTTTTCTTTTCTTTTTCTTTTTTTTTTTTTTCTCTTTCTATGGAAATGTGTATCCCAATATAATTCATTAAAAGCTTGCTTTAGTGCTTTTGTTTGATTCACTGCTGTGAGGAAGTGTTTTAATAAATTATTTTCCTGAAGTCGATGGCACTTTTTTCTTGTTGAAACTGCAAGCCTGATGAAGGTGCTTAATATTTAATGTATCTGACACTCCAGGCAATGATGGGAGGGCTGTGCTCTCGTGGTAGAGAACTAATGACGGCTCACAAAACCTCTTCAAGGCTCATGATCAGGCTGTGGTTGACAATAAAACGATAGAGAGGCCTGAATAAGTAGTGTGTTAAACTTCTATTGTAGAATAACATGAAATAATGCCAAGTGAGGACATTTGCAAGATTGTTTGGGACTGTGTTTAGTTTAGAGTGATCCTACAAGAAAGATGACCTCTTGGGTGTACCAAGTTAGATCTGGGATCAGGCTTCAGGCTCTACTAGGAACTTTAGTCCTAGGTACTTTTTTGAGTTTAGCTGAATGACTGTTTGTGACTCACTGGCTTTCTAAGGAGAGCATTATAATGAGTTTCTGGGAATTACTATGAGTTTCTCAAGAATAACAGGTCTTCTCTTACTAATGCATCATGTTTTCCTATCTGCAGCTACCTACTGTTGATCACATTAGGCAGTTCCTGGTCTGGTGGAAGAGGTGTCTCTCACTTCCTCCAGCTGATTGTAGAAGATGCTGCCAACTCAAAATCGAGGCACAGGACTGCTTTTATGTCTGAAACTGCCACTTGTCCTTTTTGATTGATGTTTCAGATTACTTGGGCTATTAAAATATATGTTTAAAAACAACCCAAAATCTCTCTTCCTAAGTCATCCTTGTTTGCTTCATGAAATTATCCATTCTGGGAAGTTTTTCTCCACAGGCTTGCATTGACTTACTGCTTCTGATTACAAGTCTTCCTGAGCTTGTTTCTAGAACAATAAATTCTAGTTTCACTGTATTGGTGATGTACCGTGAAGCACTGGTCACTTCTCTTCAATATGTTCATGCCTGGAAGGCACTTAATATTGATTATGAGAAAGGAGTTATTTACCTGATATATGGAACAAACACTTTTATCGGACAGATCCATACCATCTGCTTTTCTGTGAGCTTGTTTTATTCACCTACAACAAGCAAAGTGACCAAGCCTTTAGCAGAGCAGAGAAATAAACCAGTCTTACAAACTCTAATGTCTGAAGCAGAGCATTCTTTGCAATTTTAGTACAGAGGCTAGCTCTTTAGTTGTTAGCTCATCTCACTTTGGAAATCTAACTCTTGCTGTCATACTTGCTCTAATTCCAGAAAGCTGCTATGGCATTTGTATCTTGCTACTGTATACCAGAAAATCAGCTTAACCTATGGTATGTTATATTTCCTTTACACAGCTTGCTTTAAGTAGAGCAAGACTACTTTCTTTCTTTCTTTTTGAAGCCTGTTCCTTCAGTTGTTCTATGGCTTCGACTCTTTTACATATCTGTTTTCTGGTAGAAACAGGTCCTTCTGAAACTCTTCTTTAAAGGCAAAACAAAAAAACCTCCACGCTGTATACAGGGACAAAACCAAATCCCAAAAGCTGGAATCCCAGTCGTTTGCATAATGCCAGGTGTTGGTCTTTTACAGCATCTTGTTCAAACTATTTTTTATTTCTAGGAAGTGGCTTGACTGAATACCCAATGTTGTTGGAGCCATGTATCATTCCACCTGACCAAACCTTTACCCTTTTCCCCAAATCATGGTGATAATAGGTGTTTTTTAATTTATTGGCTGCCTTTCCTCTGGCTTGCTAATATTACAGTCTTGCTGCATAACACAAACAGAATTGTCCCAGAACTTGGCCCTTGAAAGAACTTTTTCATTTTGTGTGTGTGAGTTTGTTTCCCCTCCCCTTCTTTTTTGGATGCCATAATCTGAATACTGTATTAAAGGAATAAGACACAGAAATGTGACATAAAGTCTCATGATTCTTTTTTTCTATAGATGCATGACAGCTTGGGAACTATTTTGTCGTTCTTTCCTCACAACACACCTTTTTGTTACAAATATGAAATGACTAGACGTAATGGCACTTTCCCCCAATATTCCAAACAATAGGTATTAAGGCAAAAGAGGTGTTGAGTTATGCCTGCCTTGCTTACTCTTACTTGCTCATATGTATTTTGCAGACAGTTTCCTTTATTTGTGATATACTCTGCTTGCAAGGATAGTTGCACTGAATTAACATCTCTAGGCAGTCCATGTGATCTAAAGCTGCGTTTGGACTCTGCTTTGAATTTGATTCCTTTGCATACTCAAACATAATCTGGAACAGACGGATGCTGCTCTGGGTATCAGTGGAGCTACTTGTATACTTAGTTATGGTACCTTTGTGCGTTTTGCACACTGAGACCTCAACTCTATGGGAATAGCACCCGCCTTCATATTTTAAGTTAGATAAAACTGTAGATGTCATGCTAACGGAATGTATAGTTTGCTTTCTCTTTTTTCTTTTTTAAAGTTCTGTCTTAGACCCTGAATTCCATACCATGAGTTATTGTGAGCATATATAGTTATTTTGTTAATACCTCATTTTAAAATATTATGAAAGGAAATAGCCTATGAAAAGGACAAAATCTGATTTTTCTCCAAAATGTCGGTGTGCCAGGTAATTCTTCATGATCAAATACAGTAAGAACAGAGAGCCTGAAATCTTTTAATCTGTGAGTGGAATTCATTTGCTATGTAAATTAAGTGGGGAAAATTGTGCAGACGCGAGAATAGGAAGTTTCACATTCTAAATGTCTTTGCACCAGTTCATCTTTTATTGAAAATTTAATTAATTTTCTGTTAAACTTAATAACAGGTATATAGGAGATTATCATAATGTAATTGACCAAAGGTTTTTCACTTAAAAACAACATATGTAGTTTCACACATACATATATATGTGTATACATAGAGATAACCATACATTGTTTGCCTGTTTGAGTTGTTAATTTTTTAAGTATTCAAAGCTGTGCAAGACTTTAGCTTTTCAACTCACTCATATTTTCATCCTCTCCTCATGCAATTTGTTTTCCAAAATCTTTTATGCACTTCCCTGAAAGAAGGAGACAGAAGAAGGTAGACAGATGCTATGGTTAGGATGGCAGATGCAGTAGGTGAGAATAGTTAGATGATTAATATCTGTTTTTCCCTGAATGCAGGTGAGGTAGAGGACATCACCCTTCTCTTTGCTTGGTACTGCTTTGAAGTCTGGAGGAGCTTGTGAATTCAGGTAGTCTTGCAGAAAATAACTTGTATGGTTCTAGAGTGAAAAAGCCAAAGCAGTCTAAACGTTGAACATTCAGAAGTACAATGATTTCCTGTCTTCCATAACTTCCTTGCTTAGCATCTGACTTGTGTTTTTCCTGTGGGAATAGGTGTACTTACAGTGGGAGGAGTTTCCCTGTTACAGTTACAGCCCCACAGGCTTCAATATGAGTATAATTTAGATTTTCTTCTTCAGTCAAGGACTTAAGATAGCAGCCTCATGAAGAAAGCTAGAATAATTTGGATATCTGCACTGTAGGCATAGGTGAAATAATGGCTCCTTGAAGTGACCTGTGGTTGTTCAGTAGCAACACAGTGTTTAAGAAACAATTCCAGGCTTCATCTGATCCAGCAGGAGACAACACTTTTAACCACCTTTCATAAGGAGGACACTTTTTGATTATTGCATCCCAGTAGCAATTGGTAGATTTTCACCTTTGGGAGTTCATTCTGTGCTTTGTATAGAGCATATTACAACTGTACGTCTTTTTTTAATTAAAAGCAAATTTTGATCCAAAAATCAATTGCTCTCTTGGTGAACAACAGATGAGAACTATGATTAAATCATGCTTCTAACTGAATGTGAAGTGGAAATGTGGTAAAGCAACATTTCTCTTGAGGTGCCTTGATGTGTTTCTCTTCATGTGTCACCGCAAAACTAGTCTGAATTTGAGGGAAGGATTAATTTTCAATTGAGACTACATTTGTAAGTTACGCACAGTCCATTTTGCTCATTGTACAGTTTAAAATAAAATTAGTTTTTTACAAAGTAAGCTCCATCTCCTCCTGTTTATTTAAAATGAACTGTTCTTTCATAGATCCCAAATTATGAAAGCTTTGTAAGCTTTCTTTTAAGAAGACGTACTTGATTGTCAAAGCATAGCAATTTTCAGGAATTTGCTTAAATGTGTGTCTCCCAATGATCTTTCTACTCCTCTTGCTGACTAAGCTGCACGTGCAATACTCTGCATTTCCAATACATAGAATTTTACAGACTATATAGAATACTCTATTTTAAATATAGAATATATAGGATTTGTAAAAATAACTTCACCTGAGCTCCTACTGTAAGTCTATACAGCTGAAAAGTCTGAAGTAATCAGTTAGTAAAAGTTACTTTCGCATTAAAGCAATGAAAATATACAATTAGAATAAAAGCAGAAACTGTGTAAGATGTGCAGTCTTCTTTGGACTCTTCTTATGCTCTTTTCTAGAGCTTACCAACAGTTATTTCAACTGTTTTAGTTGTTCAGTTAGTCCACAAATAAATTAGCCATAGATTGATCAGTCTGTCAGGCTTGCTATCCTTCCTATACTTTACTTATCTGTTTTTCCCTTCTCTTTTTTAAGTTATGGAAAGTATTTATCTATGTTTGAATACAGATGATAAATCTCTAGAGGTGCTTTTGGGAGATGAAGCTTTAGGGGTTTGAAAGATAGACATTTACATTTAAAGTGCAAATTATTTGGGCTAGTGGGTTATTATGTCTTCGGGGCCATTTCTGCCAGTGTTTCTCTAAATGTGACACATGGGACTGACTTCTTCAGCTTTAATAAAGATGAAAGTTACTAGAGCATGAAACTTTACAAACAAGTTCTATTGATATATGTTGAAGATTTTGCTCATTTCCATTTTAAGTGGAAACCAGTTTATAGCCTTGTAAAATGGAGCATCCTAATCATTGTTTTTAGCACTAAAAATAACTGATATGGCTGTAAAGTTACATGGCACTTCACAAATATAAAGTAGGAGTTATCCTGAAACAGCTCTGAAGCTTAACTACAAAACACAGGCATAGTCTTGGAATAGAAAGCAATATAGTAAAAGAGAACAGGAGATGGTGAGGGAAAAGAAAGAAAAAAAAAATTTTTTTATTTTTTGAGGTGAGAGAACAGTTAGGGAGAAGGAGTAATCATCAAGATGCAGAATATGTAAAATAAAGATGAAATAATTAACAGATCCTCCAGATCACAGCTATGGGTTTCTACCCATAGTTTATGAAAGTAGAATTTAAAATGAAACAACTCTTATACTTCAAGATAAGGAGACTAAACCTGACATAAAAACATCAGTGGAAGATGTGGGGGAAAGGGAGAGAAAGGTAAGAAATGAGGATTCATTTTCATTAGTCCTAGGGAAAGGAAGCAAAGACACTTGGTGAAGGCAGACATACTTGCAACAATGAGAAGGAAAGCTAAGTGGTACTGAAACCATAACAAATCAGCTTGAACAGTTTGAGCAGTCAGTCTGCAGACTTTAACTTGCATATTTGATACCTTTTGCTTTTTTCTTGTATACCAGTGGTATCTCCCACTTTCCTATTGAAGGTAGATGTGACGTTAGATTCAGTTTTTTGATGCCTGCTTTGACAGTTAACATTTGGTACTATTAGCTTAGAACAAGATGTCCTTTCGTGGAGCAAGGGGAAAGTTAACACAGACTGAAGGGATGCATTTATGTTCAAAGAACTTCTGATGAACCCCTAAAATGTGGTCTCAGTAATGTATAACCAAAACAGTAAATATAGTCCTTGGAGACCGGAAAACACGTTTGATCCTATGCCTTCAAATACTGAGTATATCTTCTGCACTCTTCTCTGCATGAGAGTTCTGGAATAGAGATAACAGCATACATGTTTCTATATTCTTACTTCCGGGCAAGATTTCACAGACTGATCCCAGGAAAAATACAGACCTAGGGTCTTCCAATGCAGACCAGTAACCAATTGCTAACCATGATGTCTGTAAAAGTTTATAGGTATTTGGCAGGCATATATATTAGTGTTACCATCTCCTTTACACCAGACTGTCCTAAGCCCTTGAGTATCCTGGCCTTCTAAAGGTCCTCTTGGATACAGACACAGGCTCAACTCATATACACGGCTGTTTGTAACTGTCACTTTGTAAGACAGAAATGAAATGGTAAAGCCTTGAGGCACTAAGCCTTGGATGTTTGATGCAGGCTGGGTCACTGAAGGAAAAAAGTAGAACAAAAACTCTTTCCCTTTGTAAGAATTCAAGGAGCATATTCCTCTGCTAATGTAAAACTCCAAAGAAAGACCCATAAGAATATCTCTGATACTGATTTGTGACTTTGAAGAATATATGTGATTTCATTGACACTCTCAGCTGGGTCTGGCTGGGCCCCAAAGAGTCTCCATCAGTGTAACAATCACTCAAATGGCTATGAGGAATGTTCTGGATATGGGTTGTTTTTTGTTTGGTGTTTGCTGGTTTGGTTTTTGTGGGGTGTTTTTTTGTTGTTGTTGTTGTTTTTGTGGTGGTGTTTTGTTTTTTTTCCTGGTGGAATTTGTCTCCTCCAGATTACTGCTCATGCCACTTGTCTCAGTGATTTCTGAAAGGCAGTGGGAAGTATGGAGCTGCTACAGATGGTTATACACATGCCTTCCTGTGCTGAGTAGGCTTTCTACTCCTGTCCAACCTTTCTCCTGAGTTTCTGCTGGGGAAAAAAAAAAAAAAATCTCCTGATGAGATTTCTGTATTGCTCCCATCAATAATTCATAATGTTCATTCTCTTGCTGCTCTGAAGACAGACAAGGAAAGAAGGAAGATTGCAGTAGAGGGAGGTGGAGAAGCAGGTTATTTCAGGAAAAAAGGACTAAGAGGTAATATAATCTAAAAACGGATTGTAACTGCTCTCAAACTTGTCTTTATTGCTCTGAAGACTCTAAATTATCTTTTCATAAAAGCCTGCTTCTGTAAGAGGTATTTTCTATTTCCTTTCTGGTCAAGAGGTCTCAGATTTCTGTGCCTCAGGATTATTACCTTGACAATCAATAAGCTTACACTAATCCATCTGAGATTTCCCATTGGAAATTATTTACTTACTGGAAGTGTCATGTAGGTGACAAAATTAAGCTGAAACTGGAAGAGTTACATTAAAGATGCATTTATTTCCATTAGGTCTTTCTGAGAATTTTGAAACATGAGCTTGTTATAAAAGAGTTTTATGGTGTGCTGTTCCAAGTAACTGCTTGGAGTGGGAAGGTGCGCTTGAAGCTGGCAAGTAGGAGGGAAACTTCTCCCTCACTTATAAGGGAGAACTGTTTGGCTACTGATGTACCAACAGATCCTTGCTCTGCGGAGGCTCTGATCAGTTGATGCTTGCATCGCCCTCTCTTAAACCCATTTTCCTATGACAGACAGACATGAGAGAGATCTGTGCAGTTCCATTTTCATAGCAGTGACACTCATCACAGACAAGCTCAATATCCTGGCTCTCCTCATTGCTATCTTCCCCTTGGCTGCCCCTGCTCTAGGCAGCTCTCTTCACAAACACTTCATGTAAGTTTGAACAGGTTGTCTACATGTGACTTAGCAGTGAAACTGGAACACAAAACTGTAGTGATGTGGCATTGGTTTAGATTTTCTAAGCATTCTGGGTACATCCAGGGATGAATGCCAGGTAAGAGAAGTTTAACATGACTAATATCTGTTTCTTGAGGAAGTGTTATCAGTTGGATTTTCTTTTAAAATACTTCAGAGTGAAGTGCTAATCAGAGGGGAGCTCTTAGCAAATACTGTCTGTGTGCTAAATATTTGCAGAATGTGGTTTCTCAGGCTTAGCTCTTACATTCCACCACTGTGATTTTGTGACTTTCTTTTTCTTCCCATCTGTCCCAAATGCCATAAATGCCCTTGGTTAAGGGCCCAGTTTCCACTAAAAATGACTGGAGTTGGGTATCAACTGGTATCAAACATTGGTACCACTCAGGTACCAACGCTTTTCTCTGGACCTTCTGAAAATCACAATGTGAATGAACTGAATGTTCTCACACAGCTTAGCAAGCTTTTTGACAGAAAACATAAGATGACAAAACCTTATGTTAAGTTTCTCTAGTTTCTGGGACTTTACAAATAATCTTTAGCAAGTTTTACTACTTCAAATAAGTGAACATTTCCCTCTCACCTACCCAACATTTCGTGTTCTTGCTTCAAGTTTTTCCATTCTTATTTGTAGAAGACTTGCTGCCTCTGTCCCCTTTTCACCATGATTTGTTTCATGGCAGAGCTATTATGACAAACAAGAGGGTGTTTAGGAGACTTCACTGAGGTGTCATTTTTCACTCTTGCACTGGTTTATTATGATTGCCTTGTGTGGTCATAAAATTATTAATATTTAAGATCTGAGAGGTCTGGCTAAGAAGTTTATCCTAACTAAAAGAACATTCCTTTTGACTAAAAACTAACAGTCTGTGATTGTTTCCAACTGCCCACTCCTGTGCTAAGATAATACTGGGTGTGCCGCTCCTATAGGCTCAGCTGAGAGCCAGCTCTCCGTATTGTCATACTACTTACTGTTTGACTCCCTGGAAATGTGGCAGTTAACAAGCTCCTTAAGGAGTCCATCCATCCTAGGGATGGATACCCAACTTTATTAACATTGAAATGATTGGTTTTCCTCACTTTTTGGTTTTGCGTTGTTTCTTTTTTTTTTTTTTGTCTTTCCCCCTCTCTCTTCTGAAACAGTATATAGGCTGGGTCTCTGCAATCACTTGTTGGAGAACAGGGGATAGGAGGGGAAAATGCTGTCCAAATGTTCTCTCACTATGATCATAGCTAATAAAGCTTCTGTCTGACCTGTCCTAAATTGTACTTGCATTATTATGCACTTGGAGTCCTTAGATCTCCAGCACTTGAAAGCTCATTTTCTCCATTGGTGAGAAGGCACTAATAGTCTGACCTTCTAGGGAGTACTTTGAGAAGCTTGTGTGAAAAATCTTATCAAAGTGGTAGTAAGACACTCTTTATCCGTTCTACAGATAAATAGAGGCAAGAACTTAGTTTTCTTCTGAAAATGTGTATTTGCATTGGTATGCACGTATGAGGATGAAGAATGGAAAATAGCTGGTGAGGTTTTGTATACATAAATTTCTGAAGCTGTTATTTCAGACATCCTTTACTGTGACTTATTTGTAAATCAAGACTTACAAATCAAACCTCTGTGTGTGTGTGTGTGTACAAAAGAAATCTTGGATCATGGGAATTTTATTGACTACTGAAACTGTGGGGAAAACCCCTTCTGTTTCCTGTGAGCAGGATTGGGTCCATAAACAGGTTTCATCTGTCTATAGCTTGATGTAAACATTAATGTTGCTCTGAGCTGGGATTGATTCAGGATAAAGCAAGGCTTGCTATAGGCACATCAATACAGATTAAAATATGACTTGTTTCAGCCAGTTTAAATGCCAGGCAAGATATTGCTGACTTCTAGAATGGCAATAGCTTCACTTCTGCACAGATGCTGTCCACTCTGCACTCCCTTCAATGCAATTTGATGTCCCTTGCACCTCCCTAGACTCATGTATCTGCTGGCAATGAGGGTCATTAACATTGCTATGTGGATCACCCAGTAATCCACCTGTCCTTGTTAGTTAATTGCAGGATCATCTGGCTGTTTGGAGGATAGCTTTAACACTGTTTCTGCCAGTTCAGCTTGAATATAACTTCCTGCCATCTCAATCAAAAGCAAATGTGAATCATTTTGCATGTAAATCCATTTCAAATTTGTTTTGTATCTGTTCTAGCACTGCTAGTCCTAAATGTTGAGCTTAAATGTAATGAGATTGTAAAATTGGGATCTGTACCTATGACTGTGTGTATGGATTTTTTTTTTTATACATAATTGTCTTCTATTATTTCAGCCCTTTAATTTTTTGAAGGAAAATATGAAGGAAAAGACTATTCGGATTTTTATTTTATTTTATTTTTAAATTACTTGGCTCTGAGTAGTTCACTTTAACAGTGAACGTTAACATACGATGTTTAGTGAAGTTGCAAGATATGGCACCCTTGGCAGTGAAGAAGCAATACAGTGTGTATTTGGAGTCTAAGACCTAACAGCTGTTTGGCTTGTATTACATTTTATATAAATTCTTCCCTCTATATATTTATTCTCCCAAAGGAAAGACTGGTTCCAGTCCTCTTTCCATGACTTTATCTTTGCTGCACTGCGTGAACTGAGGTCACTGCAGGTGCTTAAGGCAAAGTTCTAAAAGTATAAAAATAGAAGAAAATGCCCCTAGAATGCTTCCTGCAATAGTCTCCACCTTTTGAGCTAACTTGTAACAGTCAGGGCTATTGAAAGCTCCCCTAACTAGCTGGGATTTTGAGTGGGGAGAAAACGAGGGCTAATGTTGGTTATGTGCTATGGTTATTATTTAGCTCTGGCTGAAGAGGAGGTAAGATGTGATTGCAGGGTCAAGTTCTGATAAGCCACTTTGCTCTGGGAAGCCCTGTGGGCTATGGGAGAACTGGTGGAGCTCAGTGGTAATGCATCAAAGGAGAACTAAGGAGGTGCCTCACAGGTATGTTACTACCCAATAGGTTGCAGGATTATATACTTTGGTGGCTACTGTGGAGCATGAAGGGAGTCAACCCTTACTGAACTCATGCCCTTCTCTATGAAGGATGGATTTCTTAATGGAAGGAGCACTGGACTGGGTATTTGCTATTTATCTGTTAAGTAATTTTGATCAAATTATTTTGTCTGTTATCTCTGTCTTCCCATCTGTAGAATGGAGATACCATGTGCTTTCTTTGTGGTGTGATCTGATCACCACAAGTGAAATATAAGTCTTTACTGAGATATATCTCTACTGCTTACAGGTGATGTATAGGAGTTTTCAGATCTTCTCCTAATTAGTTGTACTCTTGCACCCCAAACCTACATAGGTACATATTTCTTTGCCTTTGCAGAATTCCATTAACTTCAGGTCAGATTGCAGACTGCCTTCCTGCATAACAATGGAGAACCAGAGACTTGTTCTATCTGTAGTACCTTGGATATGAGGAAAATGCTTTTAAAAACAAATGCAAAATCAGAAAAAATATTTTAAAATCAGTTTTAAAATTGGATCATATTCAACTTAAGTCAATCAATAGTCTAGAAAGAAGAATTTAGAATAGAAAATGAGTTTTGTTGAATATTTATGTCTTTGGGCTTCTCTGAGACTTTTGTTATAGGAGTTGCATACAACAATATAGTTGATACAACAATATAGTTGAATGTCTCTCCTAAATACTTGTAATGTATTATGAACTGCTTTTTCTGTATTGCTATTAGCAGGAAGTAAATGACCTCAGTATTAGCGGGTAAGTTTCAAAACTCTGCAAGTGGAATCACATGTTAAAAGTGTATGCTGATTTTGGCTAGGGTAGAGTTAATTTTCTTCATGGTATTTAGTGTGGGACTATGTTTTGGATTTCTGCTGAAAACAGTGTTGATAATGAAACAGTGTTTCATTATTGCTAAGCAGTGCTTACACAGAGCCAAGGCCTTTTCTGCTTCTCACCCCACCCCACCAGCAAGGAGACTGGGGGGGGGCACAAGGAGTTGGGAGGGGACACAGCTGGGACAGCTGACCCCAACTGACCCAAGGAATATTCCAGACCATATGACGTCATGCTCAGCTTATAAAGCTGGAGGAAGGGGGGACATTTGGAGTTATGGTGTTTTGTCTTCCCAAGTAACCATTACGCGTGATGGAGCCCTGCTTTCCCGGAGATGGCTGAACACCTGCCTGCCCATGGAAACTGCTGAATGAATTCCTTGGTTTGTTTCGCTTGCGTGTGTGGCTTTTGCTTTACCTGTTAAACTGCCTTTATCTCAACCCACGAGTTTTCTCACTTTTACTCTTCTGATTCTCTCCTCTCTCCCACCAGGGGAGGAGTGAGCAAGTGGCTGTGTGGTGCTTAGTTGCTGGCTGGGGTTAAACAATGGCAAAGTGAAAAGAGAGCAAGCGAGCTGTGTGCATACTTCCTCTTGAAGCTTTAAAAATATATTCCTGCAGGGAAAGAACTTTTGAAGATACAACAAAAACTAAGGGTATTTCTCTCTTTCATTCTGTCTTTTTATGCTATGTGCTGAGAGACGTTTTGGGGAAAGTCAACAAGAAGAGTTCATATAAATATACCAATATTCATTGAAATTCCCCATTTCATCATTTCACTAATCATATGCTGGAGAGCACAAAAGCAGTTATAAGACTATTCCCGGTTCTGAAAAAAACTGCTGTGTATGCTGAAAAGAGGCCTAATTTGTAGACTGAAAGCAGAACTTTCCAGTTCTGGGCATGTTGTATAATCACTTACAATTTTGACAGGGTTAGCCTGGAGCAGAATAAAAATAAGTGTTGAATTCTTTTCTAGTATAATTTCTCTGAAATAATCAGCTATTTTCCATATGCAGTGAATGGAAGAGAAGGAAAAAACCACCCCAACCTGTCCTTAAATGGAATTTTTTTTGTACTGCCTATGTTTTTCCCTATTGTAGTATGGACAAGTCATCACTAGGAAGACTTCCTTGTAAGTAATTTTTTTGTCAGAGATCTCCCTGAAGTAAGGGGTTAAAAAAAAAGAAACAACCAAGAATTTTTAGAGTTTGAGATAACATTTGGGTTGTCAGAACACTAGTAAGCTGTTGTGCTTTCTCTTGGATCTATTAGTCTTCTACCTTCCTTCCTGTGATGTGAAGACCAAAAAAGTGTTTCACTATTTGTGGTTAAAAGCAGTAATAACCTGTGAAAAAATGAAACTCTTATTCTGAAGGAGATGGCAACATTGCTATGCTTGGTTTGGTATCAGGAATTGTAGACTTGTAACACACCTAGTTTTGATCAAAACCATAGATGTGCCATAATTCAGCAGATGTTTTAATACTGCCCTGTGTAAGCTTATACATTTCAGAACACAGAATGGGGGCTGTACACATGGGATGGCTGAATTGGAAAGACCTAAGCGTCATCACCGATGAACTTCCAAAAACGGTGAGAAAGAAGTGTGAGCACTATTGACAAAATCTGAGTTGAAACTACCCTATCTAGTTCTTGAAGGGAAAGAAAAAAAAAAAAAAAAAAAGGGTGGGGGGGAAATACTGGACAGTATAAAAAGGCAAGCCACTAAAATAATCTAATATTATATTTAAGGAGCTAGGGTATGAGCTTTCCATTATGCATCTTCAGAAATCTGTTCTGTTCAATTTATTGTAGAATATTCTATCTTGAAAAGACATGCAAGAATGTTGTTAGATTTGGGGATTTCAGACAGAATTACCAAAAAGGTCAGTGGCTAATGGTTGAGTTTACGTTATTAAATCTTGAAATTAAAATGAAGTATCCTACATCTGAGGTTAATTAAGTTCAAAAGCACTTACTGTGCATAGACTATAAGAATAAGATCTCCACTGGAGTGTTTAAAGTATCAACAACAACAACAATCATCCATAAGCATAACCTATTTTTTACATTTTAAATTAGCTCATGGGGGAAAAACCAAATCATCAGATTAGATGATCGTAGTCTTTCTTTATGACTGTCAAATCATGGCCCTGTGAGATGGATCTCAGTGGCCAGCAGACCTTTCAGAACTTTTCAGGGTAAACAAATACTGACTCATTTCTTTTTACACTTAAATAGCATCCTTAAATGAAATCTTCCATATCTCTTTGAAATGTCACACTTTTTAATGCTTTTTTGATGTGTTCCTCTGCATCCATTTTGATTTTTTTTTTTTTTATAATATCTTCAGGGGGGTTTTTTGGCAAGGTATTTAGGAAAAAAATTCTTTCTGTGGTTGGTGCCATATCAGACAGCTTGCTGACATCAATCTGACACTTCAAGATCCTATAGCTCTTCATTTTAATGCAATAAAATTGTTGCAAGCCTATGTAAGCTCGTAGTTCAGACTCCACCTTCACCTAAATGTGAAGCACACGTTTGCAACTGAACTCAATCACGTATTCTAAATTTGCTATATGCAATGTGAAACTTACTTACCCCTTCCATCCTGTTTTTAAGTCACCTTAAATATCTTTCTGAAAATAAATATCTTTGCTGATTTTTATTTTTTTTTAACCTATCAATAAGGCTTAAGAATGTCTCATGAACAAAGCTCTGCTGGAAATATGTAAATTCATATGATTATATGCATTATGATATGCATATGCTTCTCATCATCCACCATTATCTTTTTCTTTCCACCTTCAGGTGAAGTCTTGAATATAATTCTGCAGGAGTTGTGAATTAATAAACCTTATTAGCAAAATAAATTTCCTAATAGTTAAGATGTTTTTCCATTTTTCAAACTCTGAAAAACAGTGGTAATAAATTGCTCACATGTGTAATTAACTTTTTGTTTCTTGGATTTTTATTTCTTTTAAACAGGTTAAACCAATAAGGCCTTAAAATGAACCTTCTTTCAAAGCAGGCAAGTATTATGAAGTGCTTCTAGGGCATAAGACAATATTGTTCTCTAGATCATGTTTATTAAGGCACTGTTATGCCACATGCTGAAAAAAGAATGTATGTGTGCTCCTCAAACAGATTGTATTACACAGTGACCAAATAAAAAATTCCCTTATATAATATGTATATAAGATAATATGAGGCAGCAATATGCAAAGGAAAAGAGCAGAGGGAGAAGCATGCAAGGTCTGTTTTTCATTTGTTGCTGTTGTTATTGTTGACTTATTTAAAACATGGTTAATAAAAATGGATTAACTTAATTTGCAATGAGTAACACTTCTTGGAGAATGGAAATCTGTATACAGGAAACTAATGAGGAGTAGCTGCCTAAGATTTAAACTTACTCTCTACTTTCATCCACATTAACTTTATTTTCCTGGCAAGCACTAGATGACAAATGTTTGCAAAGATGTTTCCTCAAACGGAAAAATGTTTTCAAAATGAAGCACTTCTAAAATAGTGGTATACTAACAACCTTATGGCTGTACACTTATTGGGCACTGTATTTACAAGCTTACCTCCACCTCTACAGTATTGAATATCACAGTACAATGAGAATACATGGGCATGGGGAAAAAAAATAGTATAATTTCGTTACTGGTTTGGGGGCGGCATGTAGTATCTAGATATTTTTTTGCCTCTTCTTCCACACTTGATATACATTATTTTCATTATTAAGGTGAATCTGTGTGTATATTCAGACCTCATTTGATATATGTATACCATTTCGCTGTAACATATATTTTGATAGGTTTACTTTTTGTTATGCATTAAAGATGGCTTTTTAGTTCTACTAGCAATATAGCTTCTCATTTATTATTTTTTTCTTTTAATCTTCAGTTCAGGGGGTGAGGTTGTTAACTATGAAGTTAATTAAGCTGTGCATACATGTACCACACCATTCTCCTGAAAAGCATTTCAGGGGGTAAGACTGTTAGCTACAAAACTAGTATGACTGCAAAACTCTTAATGGTCTGTGTATGTGTCGTGGTTTAACCCCAGCCAGCAACTAAACACCACGCAGCCGCTCACTCACTTCCCCCCCCACCCAGTGGAATGGGGGAGAAAATTGGGAAAAAAAGCAAAACCCGTGGGTTGAGATAAGAACGGTTTAATAGAACAGAAAAGAAGAAACTAATAAAGATAATGATAACACTAATAAAATGACAACAGCAATAATGAAAGGATTGCAATGTACAAATGATGCACAGTGCAATTGCTCACCACCCGCCGACTGACACCCAGCCAGTCCCCCGAGCGGTGATTCCCAGCCCCCACTTCCCCGTTCCTATACTAGATGGGACGTCACATGGTATGGAATACACCGTTGGCCAGTTTGGGTCAGGTGCCCTGGCTGTGTCCTGTGCCAACTTCTTGTGCCCCTCCAGCTTTCTCGCTGGCTGGGCATGAGAAGCTGAAAAATCCTTGACTTTAGTCTAAACACTACTGAGCAACAACTGAAAACATCAGTGTTATCAACATTCTTCGCATACTGAACTCAAAACATAGCACTGTACCAGCTACTAGGAAGACAGTTAACTCTATCCCAGCTGAAACCAGGACAGTATGTCAGCAAAAAGTTATTAAATACATCACCATAGACTAATAAGCTGCTTGTTGAGTTAGTATTTGTACTGTGTATTCACCTTGTATTTGCTTATCATGAACAATCAAAAAAATTGTCTCCATTAAAGATGGTATTTCCTTTATTTAAAAGGATACTAGTAGTCATATGGTTAAAGAAAGTGACATACGGTGGTAATCCTTAAATGCCTCTCACTGCTCTGAACTGATACCTTCATTTTTTTTCCATCTTGAATAGACAATTTCACAAAATTCTGAGTAAAAACATAAGATTAGGAAATAAATCAATGCGCAACTTTATAGTCATCTCTGCTGCTGCTTTGAAAATGCTGCTGAGATGAAATTTCCCCCCCAGGTCCTGTATTGGCATATTGAATAATACTGGCCTTGGTAGCATGGAAAATGTAGTTTCATATGATACCTTTCCATCTTCCTACGTGACATCATTGGTAGTAACTAGTGTTGCTTTCCATCACCATTTACCCCTTACTGTAGTATGCTATTTCTTTGCCAATTTTTCTGAGACTTCTGTGTGGTACTGTGATAAAGACCCTGTTAAAATCCAGATGAATTATATTCACCCTATCTTCCTTTATCTGTCCAATCTACCACTATGCTGTAAAAACCTTTCGGGTTAGATTTTGCCAATATCTGTTCCTCAGATTTTTTTTTTTTTTTTTTTTTCCTGTGACTTGATAAGTTCTATAGAGGATGCCTAGAAATATATTCCTAGATTTTTATTGTTGTGCTTACTTAACATTGTACGTGTATTCCAAAGCAAGTTCATAGGTTGAGATGCATTTCTGAAGCATGCTAGATGTGAACATTAAGACGGAGACTTTTGAAGATGTCTAAGGGATCCAAATGCCAGTGTCCCATTACATAGAGAAGGAATAAAGTGTTTTGATTCCTTAGCGTCATTGGTTTGTACTGAACTTAATATTCAGCCTAATAGCAAAATCATCTAACTTCTCATTAAATTACATTTGTGTCAGCAAAATAGGCTTACAGTTTTCCACGCATAAAATGCCATATGCTGAAAAATACAAAGTTCGTCTTAAAGGTCTTGTTTGTATTTTGCCTACAGATAAACTGAAATTCTGGTTTACAAATGCTAGCACATTAAAAGTCATTCGTCTGTTTTTTTCCTCTCCTTTGTTCCTGAGATTCCTGTCCCTTCTTCCAAAAGTGCCAGGCATCACCTTACAGTAGCAGCAGCTGCTGTGGTAGGGGCAGTGTCTATGGGGAGAAGGTTGAATGCACTGAGATGTAACTTCTGTAAATGTCAGATTTTAATTTGTTTCTCAGAATCTTCAAACCTAAAAGACAGCTGTTGCTCCAGGGGATTGGGGAGACACTATGCCTTGGGATATGATGGAGAACTGAAGCAAAATGTAGTCTTTGGTGTAAAGGTTTGTTCATACTCTGCCTAGGGAAGGAGCCGTTCAAGACAGAAAACCTACTTACCATCTCCTTTAACTTAGCCTTTCTTTAATGAATTGGGTGTGAGGCAGTAATCACCTATTACCAGGTTTTGAATTGATCTGAGAATTTTTTTTTTATGAGAAAAGCTTAGTCAAATCATTTAAACTCTAGCAGAGTGCTTTTGAGATGTACAGCTGAATACCAGCAGTAACCCTGCATGCTGCAAGATCCATTTTATTTTTCTTTTTCTCCTTTCTGTAAAAGTAGCCCTCAAGAACAAATATTAGGGATTGAAAACCATTGCTTTCCTTCATGTCAAGATGAGAATATGGAAACAAGTATGTGTTTTATTTTTATAAACCATCTTAAAGTAGAGTTGTATTTGCTAACACATCTAACAAAAAATTGTTAGTCATGTGGCAAACGCCAACACTTAGAAGTGTTTATGCTGAGGGGGTAGGAGTTTTAACTAAGGGGCAAAAAGAGTGTTTTCCCTGAGTGGAGTTATTGGCTGTGTCACAACAAGGCTATCTCTCATCCTGGTCTTCAATCCCACCTTCAGGGTAAAGAAATAAATAAAATCTTGAATGTTCCTATAGAAAATATCACCTTGTCATTAAGCTGTTCTTTTAAGATAATACAAACCACCCTGGCAAGCTGCTGCTGATAGTCTTCTAAAATGTATTCTTCAAAGTGTTTTTGGTTTTGTGTGTTGACATATCATTTTTGCTACAGTTATGGATGTATGAGCTAATACTTTAGGCTGTAGTTCTAGAAGGACAGAAAACACACAAAGGACTTAGTGCACCATAGTCTTTCCACCAGAGGACAAATATTTTCTTCTGTGTGAAAGTAATACAAAGCATCCTAAGCAAAATTACAAGCTTTTAAACAATGATAAGTCTAGAAATCTTGAATATGCAGTAAATATACAATAATTTATTACATGAAATAAGTGAAAAAGTAATTGTCCAATCTTATTGTGTTTCAGTACTTCATCCATGCATGTTTCTGCATAGTATTGTGGAAGTAAAATATTCTTTCTGTTTTAAAGACAGGTCCCTAGGTTTTTCTTGTCTGTGAACAGGCATTTGATTACACATTATAAATTGTTTTTACAAATAGTAATTTTAGTGATTACTTATAAATGTTTATGTTTACAGAAAACTTTCAATACATCAAACTATCATTCCTGTAAAATGTTCTGTAAACTAAGTGAGGCTTAACAGATCAGAAACAACTCTTCTGAGCCCTGATCTGTCATCAAAACTTGATAAATATTCTCAGTCCTTAGGAGTGTCCTCACATACTTCCAAGCATTTTTAGGTGAGTTGAGATTTATTCACATAAGTCTCATGCAGATCTCAGGACTCCATAACCAGTCCAAAGCAGCATTGGTAAAATACAGTGAGCTTTTCATGAGTAATAACAGATTTCTGTGCCTCTTTGGTGTTTACCATTTACAATGAGAAGAGTGGAATAGTAAAACATACTTATTCTGCCTCTTGTTGCACAGTAATTTTTAACATGTACTGTTTTTAAAAAGAATATTCATCTTTACTGCTAACAAATCTTTTATTTCATTCTCTTTTTCTAAAATAGTATGTCCAGAGTAGCTCAGTCTTGTCTGTTCTAATACTATTTGCAAGAACCCTGCATTAAAAAATTGTATTATGTAATAAAAGCAAAAGGCAAATATGGATGGTTAACATTTTTGTTGCGGCTTTTTAAGTGCCAGCAAACATGTCTGCCAGGTGACTTGTATCAGGGAAGTATGTGTCTAATCTAGTATTTCTTTATACTGTAGTGCATGAAAACCTGGACACCTCTCAAATAAAAGACATGTGACTGCATATTTTTCACACTTTGGGTGGTTTACTAATGGTATTAATAAAATGAGAGTAATGTCTGGTTGAAGTCTATTTTTGATATGCACTGATTATTAGAAGTAAGTATTTCTTGAAACTTTATTTAGATTCTATCTTCTCTACCATAGAGCCAGAATTTGTATCTAAAGAAGGCAGAGTACAGCAAAGAGAACTGACAGCAGCTGGGCTAGATCTTATTATATATTTTTCATTTAATTCCATTCACTGACTCAATTTGGATACAGAATAAAAGCATTTCAAGCAGCACTTGTTTTACTATCCCAAGGTCACTCTTGTGAAATTTTGGGAACAACAGGACTTGAAAAGACCATCGGTTTATTTACAATACCATAAAATTAGTCTTTGTATGCAAGTTTTGGATTCTATGTGTTATTAATGAATACAATGAAGCTGCTTTTTAATATGGACTTTATGTTCCATTTCTTTTTTTTTTTTTTTTTTTAAGTCTAGTTAAAATTCCATAGGGATGGGAAGAATAAAAAAGCTCAAATTCCATCTAGCCTTCCATTTGAAAAGATGTAGTTTTCTATATGTTTGCTGTAGTCCTTCCCCAGTAACTGGGCAAATATTCCTGAGATGAGGTATTGTTCCATATCTAAATATAAGCAGATTTCTTGTTTTATAGCCTATGAAAATATTGACAATATTTTTTACTTCAAAATAACTTAATTGTTTCTTCCCACTTCAGAAACTGAATCATGTGGAACTAAATACTGAACAAATCTTTTAAAGGCACAAGGCCTCTGTTTAGTCATGCAACATTTTGGCAACTCTAATCCAGACTTGTGTACTTTCTACCTCATGCTGTGCAGCAGACAAATCCTCAGTATATATATCAGTGAAGTATCTCAAGACATCTTATCACTTTATCCTTGGCTAATTAAAAAGTAGTTATCGCCATGCCTTTTTGCAGCTAACTAGTGATGCTGTTCTTGCTGTTCTTCAGTTACTTGTGGTATTCTCAAAACCCTGTGGCCCTCTTAGAACAAAGCACTGCTTGCTTGTGGATGTGATTTAGTAAACATTTGCCTATAAAGCCTTCCTGCAGTCAGAAAATTTTGGTGCCACCATCTGTCTACATTTTAACGAGACATCATGGCGTACCAGAACTGGAGAATAAAGCATTTTGTGTGCTGTGTAGCTCCTGGTCACACCTGGCAGCTCGCCTGCTGTCCTTGCTATTCCCCAAGCTTCTCAGTAGAGTTACTTATTCCAGGGGCAGCTTCTACAGTCTACTTAGTGCTGTAGCGATGTGTCCTCAGTCAGTTCCTACAACATATTTCATACAGCCTTTCTTCCAGTGGGGAGGGTTGTATGGAGAGCAGCAGTGGTGGCACGTGGGAGTGCTGGACGTGGTGATAGGGAGGCTGCTCATGTAGCTGCTGAGGGTCACGTTGTTGCAAGAAAAGCTATTCCATCGCAGGTCAGCAGTGCTGCAGGAAAACATCAGGCAGCAGGCAGGGGTGGGTATCCCGGCTGCTCTTCACGCACCAGTAATGGGATCGCCTGAAGCAGAGTGCAGTAGAAGTGGAGGAAACCTCTACCCTGGCTCACCCTGCGCCCACCTTTAGAAACAGATGAGGTCTTAAGGGCCAACTCAGGAGGTGTCCTGGTTTCAGCTGGGATAGAGTTAACTGTCTTCCTAGTAGCTGGTACAGTGCTATGTTTTGAGTTCAGTATGCGAAGAATGTTGATAACACTGATGTTTTCAGTTGTTGCTCAGTAGTGTTTAGACTAATGTCAAGGATTTTTCAGCTTCTCATGCCCAGCCAGTGAGAAAGCTGGAGGGGCACAAGAAGTTGGCACAGGACACAGCCAGGGCACCTGACCCAAACTGGCCAACGGTGTATTCCATACCATGTGACGTCCCATCCAGTATAGGAACGGGGAAGTGGGGGGCAGGGATTCGCCGCTTGGGGACTGGCTGGGTGTCGGTCGGCGGGTGGTGAGCAATTGCACTGTGCATCATTTGTACATTCCAATCCTTTCATTATTGCTGTTGTCATTTTATTAGTGTTATCATTATCATTATTAGTTTCTTCTTTTCTGTTCTATTAAACCGTTCTTATCTCAACCCATGTGTTTTGCTTCTTTTCCCGATTTTCTCCCCCATCCCGCTGGGTGGGGGGGGAGTGAGTGAGCGGCTGCGTGGTGTTTAGTTGCTGGCTGAGGTTAAACCACGACAGGAGGGCACTGAGATTTTTCCCCACCTCTTTTTTCACAGTCATCAGAGTTGTGTTGCCTTATTCTAGTTCTTCCAAAGTGGTAACATGTCTCTCTTAATTGAGTCTTTTTTTTTTTTTTTTTTCCAATCCAGAGGATCTACTCAGACACTGTTCCCCACTTTCTCAAGGATAATCCTGTACTAGACTGCTGACATGTTTGGGTTTTTTCTTTCAATGGGCTGCTATAATGGGACCTTGAATGGTGTATAGCTCTCCCTGTCCAGTTGTGGAGAGCCAGGCTGTGGATTGTAAAGATTTTGATCTTTTTTGAATAATGAGGAATAAATAGGGCTTTTTTTTTTTTTTTTTGTAGTAGTCATTTCTGTATGTTGAACATGGAAGGAAAAATATCATTCTTTTTTTCTGTTACTTGTAGATAGTAACTTCATTTTCTTTTAATACAGAATAAACTATGCATCCAGGTCTGTTATTGACTTTCTGATATGCCTCATATATATCTCACTATATGGTTAAAATACTGTTTTCTTCTTTTGAATTGTTTGATCTACTAATGATTGCATCTGTATAAAAATACTTCTGTACTGTTTCAGTTACCTACTGTTTTCTTTGGGAACAGTACCAAACACTCCAGAAAAGAGGGTAAAAGCCTTGCTGTGGGCAGTACTGAACAAAGTTCACAGAGAAAGTTTACTTAATCCTCAGGAATTAACACTGATTGTTTTAGCCCTTACTCCAATGTAATCCTGAAGATTCTCATTATTTCTGTGAGTACTCAGGGATCTATGGATTTCTACCCAAATTTGTGATCTCCAAAGACTAGATCTGACAAAAAATTTTGCTAATTATTCATTTGATTTAAAAAAAAAAAAAAAGTGCAGTGCTGTTTTGTTTTGTTTAGACTGGGTGGGAGGAGACATTTAAATTTCCTATGGCTTGGTTCTACATTTCCTTGCTCTTGTTCTGTGAGAGTAAATGTAGTACAAAAAAATTAAAATAGGTAAAATTAAAAGGTAGACTGTATTTTTTTTCTACATGTCAGAGACTCTCTTTTATTTACTTTCTGCATAAGGTTGGTCTTCCTGTTAAGCAGAACATAGAAAACAGGAGCAGGCATAGGTCTGTTTTAAGCAAGGTGTTTGCAGCTACCACAGGTGTAGGTTTCTCAGTATCTTGCATCATCAAGCTATTCCAAACCAATTCAAAGAGATTTTGTGTTCTTGTTTGTACTTACTGCAAAATTAGACCTGCTTATTTAACAGTTTTATGATTTAATGCTTCAAGGCTTTGAGGCCCTCTGGGAGCAGCAAGAGCCAAGCTCCTATTCTCTGCTATTTTGATACAATTAAAAAAAATTCCTTTCTTACAGATTCTGATTTCATGGACTAGTAGGTTTTGCTACTAAATGGTGGAACTGTGTGTCTGCTTTTCAATTCTTCTTCTATAGGAAGGATAATGCTGACAGTAACTACCATATCCAGACTTCTTTTATTCTTTTCAAAAGCCCATGTTCACTGACAGTATTTCTACAGCAATTTATTTCCAGCATTTTTTGCATTTATTTTTACACTGCAACACACACAATTTTCTGAGAAACTTACTTCAAACAAAAAGTTGTGCTTTCAGAAAGCTAACTAGAAATCTTATGCCATTCAAACAAGATGGTACAACAATATGTGATTGGCAGCTAGACCACTAATGACAGTATGGTGATTCAAAGTTGTAATGGTCTTAAATGGTCTGAAAATAGAAAGCTTGGATTTGGAGGATTTGATATGTGATCGAAGGAAAGAAGAATATAGAAAAACCTATGGTAATCTTTTAATTAAAAGCTTAGACCATGGTGGTGGTTGGGATCAGGTCATGGATGCTTTACTGCAGCTAAATAACTTGCTAAAAGGATTGTATCTTCCTTTTTTTAAAAAGGCAACAAGAGGGGAAAAAAAAAAAAGACAACCCAAACCAAGTATATTAAGCATTCAGATAAAGAAGTCTGGTAAATTCCCCCTCAGAAACAGGCTCCTTTGTTATTGTAGATATGTCCAGTCTCTCTGATTTTGGATTGTAAGTGGGTCACCAGGAGATAAGAGTTTAGATTAGTTGAATTCTATTGAATCCAAGGCAAACATTGCAGGTAAAATGCCTTTGTGTGGTGTTACGGGTTTTTGTTCTTCTCATTTGTTTGTTATTGTTCCTACTGACTTTACACAGGGATTTTCTTTCCTACAGGAGTGTTTGCTTAGATGGTTTGAGCTTCTTAAAAATTATTAGCGGTATTGTCAGGTTTTTAAGAGTCCTCTATTCAAGGTATTAAAGGAAGAACTTTTTTCCAGGGCAAGGCAGCTTTGGAGGACACTTTAGGGTTGTTAAGGACGGTCATGTCTAGCAGGGATTTGTTAAATCATTATTAAATATCTAGAGAAAGACTTCATAAGGTAGGAAGAGTCCTTGATACCTATATGTAGCTAGCTTGAACCTATTGCAGAAAGCCAGTTAGTATCAATGATAGTCAGTATAAATAAAAAAGAAACTCATTATGCATACAACTTTGAAACCATTGCCTAATAAACCCAAAATTTAGGTTATTGCAGAGCAACTCACTTACTGAATACTGTTCTCTTCTTATGGAATGCAAATAAAAAAATCATTGTTCATTTCCCAGAAACTGGACTCTGGGACTGTAAAGCATAGTTTTGTCTGCAAAAGACAACAGTTTTATTACTTAGTTTTCCAGAACGGCTAAAATTCAAATGACTTAAACCATGAAATTTTTTACTTTCTTTTTTTAAATGACTATGAAGAACACTTAAAAGCAATTTGAGTCTGGATGTTGTGAAAGAAACATTAGACTATTGCCTCCCATCTGAATGGTCTTAAGTTGCAGCAAAATTTAAGGTTTGGATGTAGATTCACCTTGCTTGATCTCAGTAACTTAAAAGTATGTCTCTGTGGTCAGTGGGAATCTGTAAGTATGTAGCCAGTAACGTAATGGATGAGGGAGAAAACAATAAAGCGCACTGGTGTTGTAGCACATGGTCTCTACCTGAATAGTTTTTCCTTTCCTTTGAAAGTCCGTAAGACATAGACAACTTTTAGGCTGTGGCTACGTGGGGAAAAAAAAAAAAAAAAAAAAAATTCTGCTCACTGATTTAATGTTGGGGGGTTTATTTATTTATTTATTAATAATTTTTGATGAGATGTATTAAGTCAAAGATAGAGTGGGAGGAGGAGAGCTGAACCCTGGGGTTTATTATATCTGTGTGTGTGTGTGTAAGAGGAAATAGTCTTATTGTGTAATATCTTGGTTTGGTTTTTTTTTTCTGCTTTATTTAGCATTCTGGCAGATCACTGTATTTTTATGGACTTGGTAGGGTTAGCTCATATTTCCCGGCTTTTATTTTTATCTTTCTGCATTTCTAACTTTTGTCTTTAGGCACAATGAGAGGAGAAAAAAATGCAACTGAGGTATACCACTGACAGCAAGACCCCATTTACACTTACCGATGACCAGCACAGATACAGCATTATTGAATCTTCTTTTACAAATGAAACTGTCAACAAATAGAACATGATACGCTTCTTTTTATAGTGTCCCCCAAGATTCAGGTGTGATAGAAAAAGAAACAGGAAGATATAGATAACAGATAACACAATGTGTAGGAATGGGGAAGCATTTGTCACTAAGGTTACACTCAGATATGCATGTGCAAGTCCCATAGGATCTGAACAAACTGTATCTGAAGGCACAATCTAGCCTGCAGAAAAAAAATTGATTTTATTTTGGTTTGGAAGGTAGTCAGATTTTTGGTGATCTTAGCCTACAGAAAGCCCTAAGGCTTTTGTTTATCTACTGTGCTATACAGCATAAAATAACACTTTTTTTCCTGGTAATGGCTTTCCACAATAAAGGCAAATTTGTGTTGTCATATTACCCCTTCCTCCCTAGCAGATGGAAGGGATAAAAAGTGAAATTGAAAGTGTATTAAGGATGTTCAGAATCCCTAAGCTTACCCTTGCCATCTACCTGGGAGTATCAAACAAACAAAAAAGGTAATGTCACAGGTCCTTTAGGCTCATCTTAGTAAAAAATCCAGTAAAGTTTGCTGCATAATTATTTTAGAAGCATACTGATCTGAGGCCGGGGGAGGGGGGGCAGTATCTGTGCTAGGAATGTCTTGTCTCAGTATGAGCACTTTGACAGTAGCATAAGTGTATCTAAGCAAGATGCTGTATCAATATGGTGGATAAATTTAGGTACAGATAGTGTCTATCCATTAGGGATATGTATGGATTTCAATGCTTGTGAATGCAACATTCAGATTTTGGTGTGCGTGTGTACAGCTATAAGACATTTAACTGTAGAATTATGTGGGGCTTGAAGTTGTAGTATAAAGCTTTTACCGGCGTGGTTGACATAATTGTACTACTTAAAAAATTAATTACAACCAAAAAACTACTCCCAATCTTTCTGCTTTGCCACACCATAGTGTGTGTGGAGAGAAAGGGAGAGGTAAAGTTTAGAGGAACTCTATTTCAGAGCTCCCTCAGAATGAGTTTTGTGTCATTCTGCCCTCAAACTGTGTGATTTTTAACTTCCATAAATCCAGCTGTTTGGGTCACAGCAATGACCTATTCTGTGGCTCTGGACAAGCTGAATTGTGTCTTTCCTCTGTAAAAATGGAAATGATGATATTTAACTTAAGTAAAGTGCTTTAAAGTCTTCAAATGGGAAGAGCCATAGTGAGCTAAATATACTTACTATTTCTGAGCCCTTAGACTGCTATAGATGATTTCAAATAGTCCAAATATAAAATCTAAAGCACTGTCTGATTTTTAAGCCCAGTTCTAAGTGGCTTCTAGGAGCAGAAATGTGTGTTATGGCTTCCAGGAAGGTTGGGCATCTTCCCTTGCCAGTGGTCTATGGATCCTGTTTCCAGCTCAGCTGGTCTAGGAGAAAAAAACCTTCTAACTGTGACACTTTTATGGAGGGGAAAAAACTGTTGCCTGACTCAAGACTGAATTATATCTCTTCTGGAATTAAAACAGGTGTAACTTTGAGAATGATTTTTACACAAAGGGTTGAAGGAGGAGATGAAGCTATTGAAGACCGAGTGTTTTAAAAACAAAACAAAAAAACCCCACCCTAAGTAAAATGGCAGAGATTAAAATCTCTAAATTGCTTAGAATGCTAGAAATCCTGATCAAAATGTGATGGCAGGCAGAAGACTAAGGTGGATAAAAGATCTTGAGTTGAATCAGTTCCTTGCAGGACTATGCAGTTTACACCATAGTCTTGAAGCTTGGCATGCCTTTTCTGTGCATGGTCTGTAAGACCTCCTGACAGCCTATATTCAAATACATGCTAAACCTTTCTAAAGATGTCTTATTCCAACTATCCAATCTGACCTAGATCCTTGTTGATTAGTCTGATACATGCTCTGTTTTAAAAGGCATTAGCTTCAGAAGTTTCAAGTTAAATGAGAGTACTGTTTCCCAGGGTGGCCTCCAATGCTCTGTGGATCAAGGGCATACCAGGCCAGGAGGAGTGTATAAGCCTTTCTGGTGGATTTGTCTTCTGTGACCTTGTCCACTAGTCCTTTGAACTTGCATAATTTTCTAGTATTCACTACAGGCTCTGGCAAGCAGCTAGCTTAAAAAAAAATCAAGCTGGCTAGACTTCAGAGAATAAGTTCAGCAATTTTAAACTTTATACAATTTTAATTATGTATTTTACGTTGACTGTCAAAATCCTTCAGCAACTGACCTCTCTTCAGTGCAATGAGCTGGTACTTTGTTTAAGGAGATGGTGTTATTGTAGTGGCAAGGAACTGTTACATTGTGGGGAAAAAAAATAATGCCTTCTGCGGGCACCCAGGACAGAAAGGGGAATAGCTGCCGGTGGCTTACACGAGCCTTTTGGAATTAACGTAGTAGGGAATTTCAGTGTTGCTATGATGGCAGCAGAGTTGCAGTGCCATTGCTGCATCAGAATCTTACCTCTGGCCTTAGAGGAGATGGGCAGTGCTGAAGACTGAGGGATGGAAAAAGAGAGAGGGAATAGTGTTGTACTCCCCCCCATCCCGCCACTTCAGGATAAACAGACAATGACTATTCCTAGTTTCTTAGCCTGGGATTTATACCAATCTTAAATTTGCTTAGTACAGCACTGATGAAAAGATAGGCTGTATATTACTGGCACCTTATAAAGAAATACTGTGACTGGCATTCACAGCTGATGTAACATTCTTTAAGTATAGTAAATCATCTTAACTGTGATGTCAGTATTTTTATCCTTTAAGATACATACTGTACTTGCATAAAATCTTTGGCTTGTTAAACTTTATAATCTTTTGAATCCAAAAATACCACATAAGCAATGTACATTTTCTTCAGTGCTTTGTAGGCTTGAGTAACTGTTTTGGCTTGAATAAAGAGTATATTTACTGAAATCCAACAAATTTTTTGCAGATCTTTTTTGTTTGGTTTGGTTTTTTTACTTTTCAGCAAATATTTACCTGCACTCTTAAATTTTTTTGTTGTTGTTTGGTTGTCCCTCTCTGTGTCGTGTGTTGTCTGTCGTCATATGTAGGAAGGAAAAGATGGAGTGGAAGACTGAATAATATCTATTTGTTGAGCTCTGCATCAAAAGATAATACTCCTGAGCTAACTTGTTTTTCTGTTTTCAAGAGTTGTAAAACTACTGTACTAAAGTTAACATTGATTTGGAGGTAGAGAGGTTACTTTGATTTAAGAAAAGTATTTTAGTAGACAAGCCAAAGCAATAAGTCAGAACACCTCAGTGCCATTTAAGGGAACACTGGACAATATTATTGTCTAGGTTGTGCTGGATTTAACAAAACACCACATAGAATAAGAGTAACAAGAAATGAGCCTCAGTTGTATGTGTTTGTTAAATATATCCATATATACATATATTGAAAAGATGTATAGCAAAACAAACCTGTGATTCAACTTGATCCTTAGTGTCTTATTAAAGTACTTGAATTTTTCTGTTGTTGTTAAAATAGGAAGCAAATTATTTAAGTGGGAAGATGTGAGGATGTGTACGTATCTATTATAGATTGTGCAGCAATGTGAACTTTCTTTAGCAAAGCAGACTGATTTTTTTTTTTTTTTTAAATCTGAGTAATACTGTTCTGTCTTTTAAATATGAAATTTAATGTTATGCAAGCTTCTAATGGATTTATTTGGTTTAAAAGGTGATACAGGCAGAAAAAGCTGTGGTAATTCCATATGTTAGCACCCACCAAAGATCTGTTACTGCATCCACTCCTACTTGTTCCTAAAACATGATAAAAGATTTGAAAGAAATACTTATCACCCTCTATAGTGAAGAAACTTTTTTTTAAAAGTTGTTTGGTTTTTTTTTTCTTTTCAAGTGATTGTTGAGGATCTCTTTAATCAGCTTTCAGCAGTCATTTAAACTGCAATGGTTGAGTCAACAGTGAAGAACATGAGGATTGCTCCTCTCATGTTTTGTGAAGTTCCCTGTATGTGGACCCATGCAACTCCATGAACTACCACAGCTCTATTCATTGTGTAGCTAATTCCTGCTACATATTGCTTATTTGGATTAAGGCAAATATTGAACCACTATAAGAATATCCCCATGGGACTTTACACTGCTGTAGTTAAATGCACTTAGAAAATAGCTTTAAGTTAAAAATAGCTTTAAGTTAGTAATTTAAGCTAAAGTTGTGTTGATAGTCCTAAAATTGCATATTTGGAAGAAGCAGAGGTTGATTAGAAAATGCCTGTTTTGTGATCATTTCCCACATGAAGTTTGATATCTGGTAATTTCTCAACAAGCTGACAAAATACAAATGAGTGAGTGCTTGCCACCAGCACTGGTAAGGAGGTATCATTAGGCACCAGGGAGGATGTGTGGCTAAGCAGATGTGTCCTTTGTTCAGAGACAAATTTTTGCTGCTGTGCTGGTAACCCTGAAGCAGGGCATCTGTCCACCAGCGTGCCTCCCTGCACTGGGCAACAGCAGCTCTAGAGCAGCGCATGTGTGGCCCCTACCCACATCTCATCCTCAGCCACTGTGTAAGCATTTGCCAGAGCAGTAAGGACAGGTCATTGACAGGGAGGTAAGACCTTTGGTTGCATGGTGAAATGAGCAGCTGGCAAGCCCCTGTACCAGGGAGAAAGGGGGGTCGTGGGCATGAGGAGTTTTCATGGGGTCTGCTGGAGTAACTGCTTGCTACAGATGTGACAAAAAAGAACTGAAAGGTGTCCACTAAACAAAGAATAAATCTGGCTTCCTCATTTGGAGAACAGAGCTAATTTTAGATCTAGCATATATGTATGAAATCAAACATAATTTTTTTCCTTGTAAGACACAGTAAGAACAGATTGAAAACATTTCAGGACATCTGTCTTCCTAAAGTGTTCCCACAAGGAAGATCATCTTTCTAAAAACCCCAGGTGCACACCTACCTCAGTTTCCCTTTTCCTATGTGGTGGTGTACCAAATGCAGTACTGCAGCTGCTTTGCACGATTTCACAGCCATTTCAGACTTTCATAGCTCTTGACCCCAGTGAAATCTCTACATCTCAGAGTCACAGCAGTAAGTTCATGTGTCTGAATAAATAAACGGTGCCTTCAGCCTGTCATTCTGCCTGCTAACTAGCTTTTGTCCCAGCCTGTTTCAGACTTCCACATTTCTCTTGCCTCTGTCTGTCCTTTCCATGGCTAACATTTAGGTCTTTACTTTTGATCCAGTTCAGCTGCTCCCGTATTTCTTGCCTGGATTGTAGCATCAGAATTTTTAGTTTTCATGTTTCCTCATGGAAAAAGCTCATCAGGAGCTTTGCTTCTCCACAGGCCTCTCCCTGACTAACAGAACCTGCCTTTCAATTGCTGCTAGGTTCCCATGACTGATTTTATAACACTGACATCACATGTTTCACCAGTTTCTTCCTTATGTGTTTCCAAAATTCTGGCTTGTTCTAAAGTTAAGGTATTTTTCAATGGGCTGCATCTATAACACAGTATCAGTACCTTGTCTTCATTCACCTTTTCCTGTGGATATAGCTCACTTCCTCCAGCAATTTCTCCAGTCATCGCTCCTGCTTATAAACTGGTGTTTCATCCAGTTTGGGTAGTCACCACTGTGGGTAGGTGATGACCACCTATACAGCTTGAATGGTGAAATCTAACTGCAACAGAGAAATCTGCCCAAATCTACTGGTTCAATTTATTGCCAGAGCAATGTGCAAATAACATGAGCAAATAAACAATCGTGGTTGTGCCACAGCTGTTTCATGTACCTGAAAAGAGGGCAAAATTAGACAAATAAGTCCATGCAAAGCAACTAGTTCAGCTGCATTTCATCTGTTACAGTGTAAAAGAAACCAAATACCATTAAATGACTAAAGATCTCTGAAGGGATTTTAACTGGCTTCTGTAAGGCATGATTTAAAATTTGTTTTTCAACACAAGCAAAGACATCGTCTGTGGGATAGACTGTCAATACAGTCCTAGCACTCTGGAACCAGTAAAAAAGAAAAGTCACTAAATCTAGGATGTAACTATAGGATGGTAGTAATGATGGTTTTGCCTCCATGCAGTTCCTTTTATATTGAAGGCAAACTTTAAAGCTATTCAAATCATGTGCAGGGATCATTTCATGCACTATTGAAAAGCTGTGAAACAAAGGGACTGCTTAGCTGCACAGTGACCCAGTCTGATCTGCATGGGAAGTTTAGGTTGACAAACTATAATTACCTGAGGTTGAATCTGGCCAAGACACTGAGATTAACTATCTTGCACTCATAAAGAGAGCCACGGGATCTTCAACAATATCCGTAAGTGGCTGGGATCTTGGTTTTACATCTTGTGTTTCTTTCAGAGGTGCACATTGTTATATCCCCACTGACACAAAAGCAATTGAACACATTGCCTAGAGCCCTATCTGTCTCCTGTGTTTAGCTCCCAATCATAGGACACAGGAGGAGTGGTATTTGTGCTCCCTGGGAATTAGACTGCACAGGCAGAGTGTGAACCTTGACTCGCGTAGCTGTGCTGATAAAAAGCAAAGTAAAGGGGTAATTTTGCCAGTAAAACTGGATTCTTGTCACTATAGCTCATTTTCATCTGAAAGAGGGGGTGAACTTGAGGCTCATATGATGATGCAGAATTCAGCCTTTCTGGCAGGGCTGTGTCTGCACTAAGATGTAAGGAGGTGTACCAGTACAGAGGTTTCCTACTCCTTTCTCTGCAGGACATTGTAATTCTGTCAGACCTACTGGTGCGAATGCTGCTTAATTGGTTTTGGTCAACATGAGCCTCATTTAGCAAAAACAGACTTTTTGAGCTGTTTAAGTACTCTAGCATGTGCTGGCTGGAATAACATCGGGGTGATCTCGCGGGCAGCTTGGTCTGCAGGTCAGATGGGTGGGAGGGAGGGAAGACAGCAATGAGAAGCCAGGAGTACTTGCTGCATCTTTGTGGGAACGTCTGTCCCTGGGGTGTATGGAGCACTGCCAGGTCCCATCCCCAGCACTCCTTTAAAGCCAATGCATTTCTGCTGTGAACACACCTCTTCACCTTTCAGGAAACTACTACCTATATATTGCTTCATAACGTACTTTGGCTAATTTAACTATTTAATTGTCAGTTTGGTTTAGTAGGAGGTGCTGGGTAGACTTTGTGAGCTGAATCTAATGCTCAGCTATCCTAATTCAGCAGCTAATCAACTGGGTCAGTGATGATACAAAATAAATACACTGTGAAAACAAAATGGTTTTAGCATATTGGGCCTTAACTGCCTTCAGGGTTTTACATGCTTTGCTAAATTGAAATTTCATACGCAGAGAATACCTCCAATAGCACAGTGGCTTCTTAATCCCATGCTTTTGTGATAACTTCCTTTCCAGAGGAGAAAATAAAATGTAAACTTAATTGCTTAAACTCTGAAAAATGCTTTTCTTTGAACTCAATGAAGCACAAAGATGAATAGTTTATTACTAAAGGGAATTTAGCTCTATTTACGACTGCTTGTACTGTGAAATTGGTTGTTTGTGATCTCTAAAGGCTTGCTTTCTTTTCAGGGATATTATACTGTAGCTCAGACTACAGTGGAAAGCCAGACTGTAAGAAAATTACAGTCTCTAGGACAACCTGTTTCTGTATTTATGGAAAATAAATATGAAGCTTTACCAGATTTAAGATTCAAAGCAGTGAACTTCTTAAAAATCACTGAAATGTAAACTAATAAACACTGATAGTCTTAAAAGCAATTATTCTGTAATACTAGATAAATGCTGTTGCGTTGGTGCCTGCTACCTCATTTACGTCTCTCATACTGCCAGACCAGCTTTGAAAAACAGTCCAGAACATAGATATAATGAAGTCACTTCAGTGTGATGGACAAATGCATCCCATGCAAAGTACTTCATGTTTTTGTGAAACTTATACTTGTGGTCAATGTCTGGTGACCTACTGCACAGCAGAAATGTAGGCCAATGATTTAGCACATGTGCATGAATTTCCCAACTATTCTGAAAGTTTCCTTCTTCATATGTGGCCAACTAAAATAGTAATTCTTCCTTGTGCAGCAGGGTAAACCAAGATTTTTAGGTATACCAGCATTTTCTAGGCCATCTTACCACATAGAAACAACCTCTAAAAAAACTCTTCCTTCATTTTCTCTTTTAGAATAGCTAAGGAGGCCAGGAAAGAAGCACATGTAATCAGGAGGGACGTTAGATGTATTAGAACTACAACTGCTGCCGTTCTTCAAGACACTGGTAAGAAGCCATGTAGACCGTTGTGTCTATCTCTGGTCAGCTTTGCTCAAGACCAGCTTTCAAACTGGCCTGCATTCAGGGAAGAGACAGTGGGCTGATCAGTGAAGCAGTGAGCTTCTCTTACCCAAAGAGACACGAAGAGCCTGATCTGTTCAGCCGTGACAAGAACGAAGGGATAATCTTTGCAACATCTTTCCAATAGATCTGGGTGGATGTGGGGATGTTGGAGGAGGTAAGAAAGCTGACACTTCTTAAGACAGTGTTTGATAACTTGATAAGTGGGATTATATGGAAAGGGTAAAACCACTAAAATAGCAGAGCAGGGAGCCTGCTGATGCAGGAGGCACATTTCGGGTCTCTGTTCTTGTGAACAGATTGTCTTCAGCAAATAACTCAACTCTTTAGGAAAGATATTGAAGGGCTATTTAAAAAAATATTTAAGGTAATACATTTCTAGTTGGTTTTTGTTTGCTTGTTGCTTCCCCCCCCCCCCTTGCCTCACAAAAAACCTGTTTCAATAACATAGCAAAAAAAGTGGAAATTTGGCATATACTTGTTGCTTCCAGAGCAAAGGCTAGAGTGAAAGTTAAGAAGAAAGAAAAAAAAATCTCAAAGAAGGTATGGTTCAATTCACCCTTGATCATACAGCAATTAGTTGCCAGTACCAGAATCTTGGCTTTGCTTAGTTTTAATTTATACCATCAGAAGTTTTTCCTGTTTTGAAACACAGTTCTGAAGGCACACAATCTGTGATGTGGATTTCTGGTTAGAATTCAGAGCATAGGTAGAACTAAATCTGGTCTGCATGGCAATGAAAATGAATGTTGTTTTCACCAATTATGTATGAAAACTAGGTCAAACTAAATGCACAGTTTCTAGTGTACCCAACTGTGCTAGTTACTAGTCTCAATAATGTGTGATACTTGCCAAATTAACTGAAAATGTCTGTGCTCTAGATCTGCAGATATTCTGTGTCACACACATTGTTCAAAAGACCTGAATGTCTTGGGTTTTCTGTAAAAAAGCATGTCACCAGCTGTGATGCTGCATAGTCATGTTTCCGTGAAAGACTGATACAGTGGGTCTCATGCAAGATCATCAGCAGCTACTTAGATCATGCCAATGACACCATTTTGGTACAAACCTATTAAAAAAACCCTTAATGAATTAACCCAACTGCCTAATGTATTGTAAGGGCCACCAGCTGTCAACACATTAACAGTTTATTAAATTTAAATTGAACAATAACCTTTTTTATACATGAGAGCAATGGAGTGTGAAACCTCCTTTCAAAGACCCAGAGGACCATGTCTTGCTTGCTGTATTTGTGCTTGTTGGGTGTATTGTTATCCTGTGGTTTGGTCTCGGCCAGCAACTAGCTTGTTTCAGTTCTGGGAAAATGGATCATATTGCCAGCACTATTCTGACTGGCTTGCTCTTAACCCTGTGCCGTTGTGAGCACATACTTGGTGTTTTGGCTCAGAGATTGTGCAAACCATGCTCACATCTGTCTGTGGTATAGATTATTATAAGTATACTCATTATCAGTACATCTGTAGTACTTGTTACTTATGATCCTCCTGCTGCTATGAATGGAGTTGGAATTTTAAGGCAATAAAAACCAGTGCTTTAGTGAAGTCATATATGAAGCAATTTGAATTACCTTGGTATCTGAGGTGCTGTTTGGTGAAGGGGTTACATGGCATTGACTGCCAGATACTTTGCTTAGAACTCTTATAAGGATGTTTTTGCCAAGTTATCTCACTTGCAAGGTGAGTTGTGCCCTAGAAAAATGGTTCTCTTGTATAATCAAATTGGAGTATTTAGAAAGCAGTATGAGGCTGTTTGCCAAATGAAAATGCCTAAGAAATTCTAAGTTTGCAACTGGTATTTCAACAGTCACCTTTCTGTATGTTCACAATTTAAATTTCACTTTTATTTTTCTGTTGGGGAATTGCCAGAAACAGTACAAGAAAAACAAATCTAATCACAGAATTTACATGAACCTTTCCATTGTGTTAACACAGCTCCAGTTCTTGCAAAGGATACTTTATGACAGGATAGCAGTCATGAGACAAAATAGGAACCGAAGGCAGGGGGGGAATCAAGAGTGCGAATGACTTCTCGTTCATGCACATGTGAAACTGAAAGTATGTATTGAATGCAGCTGCATGTATGTTTCTCTTGGATCTAGGAGTATTCAATATATTTTGTTAATTTTAGGTGAAAATTTGATTACTAAAATTTGCTTATGCCATCAGGTGGATGAGAGAGCAAGAAACTTGGCAGATGGGATTAGAATTTCAGGTGATCTTGACATACAGGAGATATGGACTTAAGAAGGTAGGTTTCAGTTAGGGATGAGTGCTAATGCACAAATACAGGTTGAGAAACAGACTCAGTAACAGTTCTCCATGCTATATCATGAAATGAATGCAAATCAGCACTGTACTAATGGGGCAAGGCAAACAAATGCCAGAGCGGGATACAGAAAGCAGGAATGTTATATGCTCCTCCCAGCATAGAACACGGACGCTAGTGTGGGAAATGCCTTTCCAAACAGATGTAGGTTAGTCAATAGAAGATCAATGACAAAGTTTACAAAACCAGAAAACCTAGAAAACAATGGCTGCAAGGCAAGCTTGAATCAGCTTCAGGACTGAAAAGAGAAATTCAGTCTTGAAATTAGCTCTTTCGTGAAGAACAAGAAAACAACCTGTTCTCCCTAAGCATGGTGAAAAGGACAAGAGCAGATTGTCATAACTGGCAGCAAGGAAGATTAAGGTGAGATATTAAGAAAAGTTTTCTAAAATCTTATGATGCTATAATCACCCTTGGCTCTTCTGTTTCCAAGCTGTTCTCATGGCACAAATGATTTGCAACAATGTGCTGGATTTGTCTTATCAAGGGCTTTCTTTTGTATTCTGAATAGTTTATAAAACGGTAGAAATAAAGGACAGATTTTGCATTTTGGTAAATCTAATAGTCTATGTAAACAAGAAACTTTCAGATCATTGAGTGATTAAAAAAAAAATAAACTCCCCAGCAGAAAATTACAGCAAATTAATTGGGTAAATTATTTGCTGTGAATCATTCACTTCAGCTGTATTTCTAAGTTTTGCTTATTATTGATCCTTAATTAGAATAATGGTGCTATATGCAAAGTTAATTGTTTTTATTATCACTCTGAATACAGGTATTCTCTCATTGCTTTAAAAATGTGCATCTTCAGATGTACTTTTGAACAGTCAGTTTGCATATTGATAGCTGTTAATGTTGTATTAAAACCCATGCAGTATCATTCTGTGAATACTGGAAAAGTAAGGGTAAGTAAACATGATTAACTGCAGGCTGTGATGCTAAACATATTCAATTATTCAAGCGAATGTTTCTCTCTCTTTCGGCTAATGAGAAATTTATGGATTAGCCTTTTCCTCCTTCCCTGGTGGTTATTCCCTCCTATTGTTGAGGAACTAGGGGATAATATAATGAGATGCTCACTTGATTACTATCAATAAGACTTCAAATGGTTTTTTTAGGAAGAAGTAGCCAAATTCATCCCAGGTGCAACATCAACAAAATCAATAACATAAAAGTAATGAATATTGCTGAAGAGAACTGCCTAGATCACTGCAATGTGTCTGTATGTTCGTTTTGATTTAAATAATTTTTTTAAATTTGCCAACCACCTTTTTAAATGACATTAAATCTTGCAATATTTATCCAAAGCTTAGCCTGGGAAAAGGACCGGCCTATAGAGAATATGTGTCAGCATATTCATACAACGTACAACCTTGCTGACCTCGGTGAGGTGCTGCCTTGGCAGGGTCAGGGCCCATTTCAGAGGTGTATATTGTCAAGGGCTGAAGCGCGAGCCACGGCCACGCTCTGCAGCCACATGCAAGCTTCTCCAGTGGAGGATTTTCACTTGGTTCCCTGGGAGAGGCTGGAGTAACTGGGAGACGTGGGTGAGCTGGGAAAGGGGCTGTAGAAGCTCTTGCAGACTACAGCCTCCCCCAGTCAGCTGAAAGGGAAAGGGTCCCCGCTGGCTCTAGGAGCAAGTACTGTCCATGGCTTGTGTTCATAGGACTAAACTCTGGCCACCAAAACAGGCTGGCCTCTTCCATGCTGCCTTTTGGGAGCAACCTCTGGCCTGTACTTCACCCACAGACCGTTCCTGGGCTCTGCCTGGGACGCCCGGTGCAGGCCAGAACTGCTCCAGGAGCACGCTGACAATCATCACGGCGCATGATCACAGGGCAGCCCTCAAGCTGGCACCAGGCCTTCAGGGAAAGATGTACCCACAGTTCTCAAGCCCACTGCAAATACTGAACTCTTCTGCCTCCTGGCATTGCTCCTGCCACTTCCTTTGTTTGAGCTTTCAGATTGGATCTTAGGGCTGGGGTCCCCTACTGTCCTCAGCAGGCCTAATACACCCATTTAGGATGCACTCAGTAGACCTAATGTAGACCTAGGACAGGAACTCATCTCAGAAGTTCCCACTGAGATATCCAATAACCAGCCGAACTTCTCAAAGCAAAGCACCTCTTTGGAAACAAAGCATCTCAATAGACAGACTTATTTCATAAGAAAGGTTTATTTTAAAGCCTTTTTCTCATTTTCTTTCTTGGTATTTCATTTTAACACATGGCTTATCTTAAAAAAACCTAGAACTTTGCGCTCTCTCTATTGACATGAAACAAATCTATCGTGAACTTATTGCTCATTTTTTAATTAAAATTTTCTATTATGTAAAGCATGAGTCTTAGGCTGACTGGCAATCATTCAAGCTCTTGGAACAGAAGCTCTTAGCACAGCCTCATAGAAAATTCAGCGAGAGCCTCCTGCAGGAGTTCCCTTTCTGACAATGAGATTTCAGTAAATTACACCATCCGTTTCAAGAGTAATTGCAATAAATTTAATATGACCAGCAAACATGAAATATGTCAGCGTATCACAGTTCATTACAATAGGATCTCCATTGCAGACTAATAATAAATAGTAATGCTCAGATAACAGCCAAGAAAATGTAACGCCTGAGCATTGAAAGAACATAAATAAGGATCTGAACTCATCGGATCCTGTTCTGAATAGAATAAATGGATGCCCTGTGGACTTCTATCAAAGTGATGGATGACGGGTTTTCTTTTTTGACTACTGAAAATGCAAAGAAATAAAAAATGTATCCAACCCCCAGACTTCCAATCCTCTCCCTGCATTTGTAGCAGCTCTCCCTTCCAACGAATGATTGAGGACTGCGAACACAGAATGTGAAGGACAGCCGCTCCGGCAGGAATATTTGAGATCATAATCCAAGTTGTAGCAGTACCTTGGGCACTTAAAGGGATATGGTTAAATAATTCTGTTGTGGGTTTTGTTTTGCTTTACTTTTCAGTGTTTGTAAAAAATCATGTTTTCTGGAAAATGTGGGCAGATTTTCTTTTGTTCTCAGTTTGTCCACTTGTTTGGAAAGTGTTGATTTCTTCCCTTCATTTCTTTTTGGAGCACAATCCAATTTGGTATGTTTTTTCTGCAATACTGATCCTGTCAATCAATAGCTAGCAGTTATATTCATTTTTAATACTATTTTGTGCTCTTTCAAGCAACTCTGTCTAAGCACACTGAAGCATATTTCAGCTGCAGCACAACACACTTTATTTTAATCTTTCACTGATAGTAGCGGGTGCACAGAATATGCTACTTACTTGCAAATTATAACTGAATAATTTAAAGCATGGCCAGATTATTATTGTGAGTTCATGAAGGAGAAAATTAAAGGTTTAAGGAACAAACTCAATTCTGATCTAGAACTACCATAACATGTGGAGATAATAAACATACATCAGTAGTGAAATTGGTCCAAATATCACCCCTGAATTGACAGTGTGCATGGATAATCTTGTGATAACATTTTATTGTTATTCAGGCTGAAGCAGAAGTAATCAAATCTCATTTGTCAAGGCTGGTTTGTTATTTTAACCATCTGAGGGGAATGTTTCTTTCCAAAGTTACAAAGAAAAAAAATCTACAACAAAGCAGGTGTATTGAATGACTTTCATCTTGGGAGGGATGTAATACAGGACAGAGGCAGGACACCAGACTTGACTGATAAATAGTATGACCCATCACGGACCCCCCCCCTCTTTCTTTAACCTGTATTTCCAGCAATTTATAGTTGCTTACAACTTCAGAAGCCTTTAATCATTTGTGATGGTATTTTCCTTGCAGAAATATTCCTCATGCAGTGCTTGAGTGTAATAACAGGTTTGTTACTTTTAGAAAATCAGAAGCAATTGCGACATGGGGCTGAATGAAAAACCCTCTTGTCTGGGATCCCAGTACTACAACTGATTGTTGGACAGCAGGCCTGTTGGTTTCAGAGCTGACATGCATAATGTTTCAGCAAACTCCTGCTCTAGTGTTGCCCAGGTGTTATGTTAATCTTTTTGTCCTGGGGGTGCAAAGATTTTAAAATCCAAAACGGGCTACTAACATTGCCTGGTCTGATCTCCTGGATGGCATAAGCTGTAAAATAGAAGCTGCGGATTTCAATAATAAGAACATAATTTTTGTTGGAATTTGAGCATATTTTCTTCAATTTTATTTTTGTTTCTTTTTCAGAAAGACAGTAATCCATGGAAAATTCACCTCGTCTTTTCTAAGCCTGTTTCCCTCCTGCCATTTTAATTCCAATGCTTATAGTCTTAGCATTGGGTAAAATTGTTCACAATTATTTGTCTAATTTTGTCTAGACCAACCTCTGACCTTGTTATTGAATCTTGTGTCATTCATGACTAGTTTCTGGAGAAAACTTCTTCCTGAGTAAACAGTTGCAGGCTGTGAAGAAGTTTCCTACTTACTCATCTCTTGGATAAAATACAATATATAAGGCAGGGCTTCCAGGCTTGTAATTGCTCATACAGGGGCTATGGTATTAAGACCATTCTCCCCAACCTTTGAATACTCAATGCTAGAATTTACACAAACCCAATACATATTTTATGGTTCTGACTTGATAATTTGTTCTTTAAACTTGGCAATAAAACAAAGAATGTGAAGAATGTGACCAGTGTTTTGGCTTTGGAAGTCCTTCTGCCCATGTCTGGATTTTAGCCAGGATATCGTATAAGGCTGTTGAGCAGATGAACTCTTCCAGGCTCCTGTCAACTGTAGAAGATGGGGAGGGATAGCCCTCTTCAGCTTGGCTCACAGCTCACCTCTGCCCTCTTTCTAGAAGTTATTGCCTCCTTGGGTATGCTACCACCATTAAACAGTCACTCCTTAATTAGTCAGGCTAGCAAAGACCTTATTACCAAAATAATTTAATTTGAATTTGGTCCTCAACAGCAGGATGGAGAGAATATCATGGAGAAGATCAGCTGACAGGTCTGTAAGATCCCCACTCTTCAGTGGTGAAGAATGGCTGCAGGGAGAAGGGATGGGAACAGGAATCTGAAAGATCCCCAGTCTTGGAGCATGCTCAACATACAGCAACAACTGCATACTGAAAACGACATGGTCTATGTGCTGGGTAGATCTTGGAGGTATTTTTCTAGCAATCTAAAGCAAGACAGGAACATCTTGAATTCTTCAAAGGTGGTAACATCAAGCTTGCAAGAAAATTCAGGCTGGCCCTTGAGAGCACTAGGTTGTTGGCAGGCTGAAGAGGCTGGGGTTATTGCTGCACTTGTGCTGCTGGACAGATGCAAACCCAGGTCAGTTCTGCCAGGGTTTATCTCATCTGCTGCACTACCACACAAATGTGGCTGAATTGCTCTAGCTTCTGGCTGGGAGTGACTGTTACCATAATGTCCAGAAATAGGCCATTTGCGTTTATCTGTTTTTGCTCTGGCTATTTAGAAGTCTGTGGGCACTATTTTTTTTTTTTTTTACCCTTATCATCCTTTTTCCATCTTCTCTTCCTCAAGTATATTAATATCAAACCCCAATTATTACACTTGATGCTGATATTTTTTTAGAAATGCAGTCCTTCAGATTACAACATTCTTACTGCCTAGAGGCACTTTTCATATGTGTTTTCTCTATTTTGTTCTCTGAAGGAAGGGCAGGCACATCTACTACTTCAGATTTTTATAAAATTTAATTTTTAAACAGTGTCACAGTTCTCAGCAGAGAGATCAAGCCAGAGCTGCATCAAATTGTATTCTGACCTCAAGGTATTATCCTCAAACTGCAACTCAAGGTGCTTCCCCTCATTAGTTTAATGAATGCTACAGCAGTTTGTCTCGGTTGACTTTTTTCATAAATAATTGGAAGCCCTTTGTTGCCATGGCTTAATATCATTTCATGCCCTATCCCTTAATGATTCACAGACAATTTGTTAATCTGGAGCTCTATTTCCCTGAAACACTCCTGTCCATAGCGATTATTTCCATAACTGCACCAAGCTGATTGAGAACTCCGGCTCCTACCCATGAACCATTACTCCGTATCCATCAGAACAGATGTTGAGGAAATTTGCTACTTTACTCTCCTGACTCCTTTTTACTAGAAATTTTGATCAGGTGCTTATTATGCAAACAGAGGGTTTGACAGTAACTAATTTACATTAATATACAGGTACTGTATTATCTTTCTGATCTACTAAAGTTACAGACTCAGTGTGCTGCCTGCTGACTCAAGCCAAGCAGCTGCCAATGCAATTGTATGAAGTATGCATGCTGACTATTGCTGATACCTCCGTAAGATTTAAGCTGTTGGGTGAGCTGCAGAACAGGAAAATAGACCCTACTGCTTATAGACAAATCTGCCTTTCCTCTCCAAAGAGGTCTTAGAGGATTCTGTTTCTTCACTGACATCTCTAACATGAAGTTCCAGAAAGTTCCAAACCTGTATCCCAAGAGCTACCATAGGATACTATGGATTCAGATGTTAACAAGTTGAGATTTAGTTGGTTTAAGTGTTACTTGGGTACATACGCATGTATTTGCAAACATACATTAGCATTTTAGTTCAGAGCAGAAGTAGGCTTTGGAAGGAAATCTTCCAATTGTTGCCACTCTCTGCACTTTGCACGGTGGAGTGCACAAACTGGATTTTATTTGGACCAGAAAAAACTGGGGCATGCCTAATGTACTCCATTAGGCATCATGGGCTTACCTCTACTGGCAGCCAACTGCTAATGGACTGGGAGGCATTCAGCCCATGACATCAGGTTAGGCTCCATCCAAAGTAAGCACCCCCGTCTCAAAATGCTCACTGTGAGGACGTAAGCTCCTCAGCACTGCTGTAGGGCACCATGCTTAGCCCCTCAGATCGGTTGCTGTTGTGCTGTACTATGGCCTATTGTAGGCATTTAAATATAGCCAGGGAGTCTGAAAATCAGAGAAGCATGAACTCTTTCTCATTTTTATTTCTTTCCTTTTAAATGTTTCTCCTGAATGCCAAGACAATGTAGCTATTAGTACCAATGCTGGAGTAATCTGAAAATTTTTGAGCTTTTTGTGAGCATGCGTTTTTATAGCATTATGGTAGTGACTGTGGATAAGGGCAGTGAAGATCTGAGTCCCAGATGGATTTCAGTGCTTTTGTTTGTGTGCTTAAAAGCATCGGTAGTGTATTTTACAGTATATTGTTTTTGAAATGGTCTACAAGAAAGCAAGCATGGTTGGGAGACTAAGCAACACTTAAGAATGTGTGTTTACAGGTAAACAACAGGTAAATAATGTATCCTAGAGTGAGCAAATTGCAAATAGTACTCAGTTTTACCTCTGCATAAGTATGCAGACTTCAGTGACTGAGGATGTAACTGAAGACTGATTTAGTGCCAACTGCACAGCACAAATTGAAGGAAAATAGAGATGAACATTTGTACTCTTTGTCTGCAGAAATAAATTCCTGAACTGAAATGCTTTTGTGGCCCTGTGCCCCACCATATTCCAGTTTCTCTTGATGATGGGCAGGCGGGCGGTGTGTGGAGAGGAAAATCATAAAAGGAAGCCACTAGCCTATTTATGGAACATAGTGATTCACGTGCAAGGCACGTTGATGACCTGTTCTTGTACACTGCCAGAAAAACAGATTGGTTTGGTACTGTGGAACCCACAGGCTGTATGCTGGCATCAGCTTTAGTGTGAACTAAGTGGTTTAATTTTTAGGAGAACATTTTTCCATATGTTTGTAAATTTGAAGTGGTGCATTTTGATAATATAATTCATGTTGTTGATTTTTTGGTGACCTCCTACAAATTAAATTCACAGTAACCTGGCTAGTGTTCTGGATGTATGTTTTTAATTTAAAAAAAAAAACAGAACAGAACAAAACCCCTTTTTGTTCAGCTGTTCTGCATACATCCTTATCCAATTTATCCTAATATAAATGGTAAGTTATTCAATTCTGTTAGCTTACATAGCTTTTTTCTATGGGATTCTATGAGAATCTATAGGATTGGCACCAGTGGTGAATCTGGCACAGTCTTTCTTATTGCTGAGCTGAAGAGGTGCTTCTCTGTTAGATGATGTTTAATACACAGTTTTCTTTGTTTTGATGGATTTTTGTTGTTGTTGTTTGTGTGTTTAATTGTTATTGATGGCAGCGTGGAGAATTATACCCTCTGAGAAATGGCCAGCACCTAAATAATTAAATTTAGATACAAATCTAAACTTTAACACAAACATAGTAATTTAAAAGATGTGTACACCCATCCATTCTCCACTCAAGCAAAATGAAAATCAACATTTTATGCAGAAAAGCCCATGTATTTTACAGATCAACATATTATTATTCCTATGCAAAATATTTATAAACAAGCCAGTGAGTTTTAAATCCAGTTCAATATGGATTATAGAAAAACTAGGGAGGTTTGAATAAATCAATAAGATTCTCATTAATACTACCCTCGGTGTGAAAATGTTTATTATTAATACAAAATGGTATGCTTTGTCTAGAAATAAATCTGTCATATCATTTTGGTTTTTATACCACTCTCTAGTCAGCAATCATTGATCTATCAACATTAAAATTCTATAGATTTTCCATATAATAGCCATTTTCGAATGTAGGAGTAGCTGGTTATTTTAAATCAAGCTAGTGTTGTAAAACATTATATAAAATATGTCCAAATTGTGAAAATATGGATAGGGATATATTTCATTTGCCTATGGGTTTGATAAACATATGGCTACATACCTTTTTGGGGTTGGAGATGGAGTTTTGTGTATGATGTGTGATTTTATTGGAATTGCACAAGTGAGTGTTACTTAAACGGTGGGTTTCCAAGCTCAGACAGGTAGCTTCACAAGAATTACCACTTTCAGGGAAAAAGCGCTGCTCAACTACAGTCTGTCTGAGTTAGAAGGAAAACTGTTCCAAAGTTGCAGCTCTGCTGTTCTGGGCCCAGACTGAGTGCAAACTGCAACCTCAAACAAGGCAAGACGAGCTCTGCTCTTTGTAAGTGCTTAGAACAGAACAAAGCTGCTGGATATGGTGAATTAAGTAAACAACTGGGGAACCTCACAGGTACCTGAGACTGGAATAAGCAGGTATTCATATATTTTGGGGATTGATTTATATTCCTGTCTCTTAAATTAGAATGCCTGAATGTGGCTACTTAAGTTTGGTTCAGGAAAGAGCATGAGCTAGTCTCAGCAACACATTAGTTTATTTTCATCCTATTCCTTGCAAAGTAGATGATTTTAAAATGAGGTGTTAAACTGTGGGGCCAGATTACATACTTTCGTGAGGGAGTGAAGGCCATATGTACAAGGAGAAGCTAGTCAGAATTAGCCTACATAGACTCAAACTGTAACTGGGGTATGGCTCAACTTTGATACAAACAAAAGCATTGCTGAGCCAGCTACAGTTCACTGAGGGCTGCAAAACCCACCATAGGTTGCAGATAAATACCTCAAGTGGAGTCAAATGTTAACATGATCTTTGCTGCTGCAACCCATTTCTGTCATTGCTTATTTCACTTGTTAACCGAGAAGTAGCTTGTGTTCTGGCTAAAACTATGATACAGAAAAAGAAAATCACTGGTCTAGTCCTGTAAGGATCTTAATTTTGTGGGCCTACATTAAAGTACTTTAATGTTCATAGGGCTGAGCAGTTTGGCATCTAGTTCACATCTAAAATCTACTTACTATATCAGGGAGACATTTCTTGATCTCCTTTAAGGGCATAAAATGCAGTGATGCCTGTCTCTCTCTTTTACAGCACTTCCACTTAAGTATTTGTCCTTGGTGAGTACCAAGGAAGTAGGAGATGCTCTTCTACCATGAGCACTTGTGGGATTCATTGAAACAAACCCTTTTGACATGTAAAATAACAGAAATAAGTCATGTGCATGTCACTCTGGAAGAAACTGTATATCAGTTGTAAAAGGAATTAACGGTAACCAACTCTTATGTGAATATATTCAACTACCGATACATAAAATCACATGAGCTGAATCTCATGCTGTGTGTCCAAGTCAAGACTATGAATTCTCCTGTAAGGCCTATAACCTGAGAGGAAAGTGGTGTTAAAGGCTCAGGGACTTGCTTGTTTCTTCAGAAAAGTTTTCTAGAGAGCCCGAAGTGTTAAGTTATGTGCAGTCATCTTCCTTGCATGTGTAGGTACAATACAGTGGAAATAGGCCAGGAAAAATGGGGAATGCTTGAATATCCCTGAGAGATAAATTTTCCAGAGGGGCTGGTGGGTTTATAACAGTCCTACCCCCTGTACCCAGGTACCTGTGGCAATGCTGTGTGAATTCCTGGTCAACTGGCTCAGGACTATCTACCGATCTGTGCAAACCCCTCGAACCGCAACACAGCTGCTGCCAGCCCTGCACCCCTCCCAAGCCCTGGTCATCGGCATACACGTTCGATCCTGTATGAGGTTGCTTTTTGTGAAGGCCAAGGAAAAAAATTACTCCTCAGGAGAACAACAAGCAGGAGGGGAAGAAGAGGTACCTCTCAGTGTATCTCTGGACACGTTGCTGGTTATCGACAATTTCTGGTTAAGGCTGTTCCTGAGGTTGAATGTAGCCTCAGGAATGTATGGATCCTGCCTCAGATGAGTGTGGGAAACTTTTCACACCCATTATTAAGCTCTGTTTTGGCAGCATGCTTTTAAAAAAATTATATTTTATAGCTATGCTCTTCTTGTCACACGTACACAGCTTATTAACAAGCAGGCAGAGGGACTGTGTGCTGCATTAACCATGTGGCATTTAACAATGGTAAAGCATTTAACGATGCTTTAACACAGGAGTAATCTGTGCGCGTTGTGTCCGTTGTCATAGGCGAGGGACATTTCCTTTGGCAGCTTTAATGGGGAAACTGCAGCATTGGGAGGGCAGAGCTGAGAGCTCTTGGCTTTCGTTGTCTTGAAACAAGTCGAGTATGTTTTTTTTTCTTGGTCACACATGTCTGCTATACGCTAATGTATGCTGCACCAGAGGTTCCAGAAATATTTATGGAAGACAAGAACTTGAAAGTCCATGTTTGTACATATACTTTTAGGCAGTCAACGAGATTTCACATTGAAAAAATACAATCCCACATAATCCTGTAGTGGAGGAAAATATATGTGCTGTGTATGCAACCGAATATATATTGTCTAAATAATCCATATGAAGATAAGAAAATTTGTCAGACTTATAAGTGACTTAACTGAACTGAGCTATTTTTTCCATACAGGTCTTTCTATTATTAAAGAAGACATAAATGAGTATAGCTCTTATTTAAAATACACTTTTTAAAGTAGCAATCATTACATAGAAAAGAAATCCCTTAAATAATATCTGTCTGTCATTATGCTAACAATGATAATCACCTAATGAACTGAATGTACAGATCCACAGTTCTATCAAGAGTTGCATTTGATGCCCAAGCTACTCTAATTGCTACCTGTGTAATTGTGTAACTCATGTAAATTACTAAAGACAGGTTGATTTAAACATAGTGTAAAATTTAAAAGGAGTGACAGTACTAATAAAGCAAAATAATCAGAATAGATCTATTTGACAAAGCCAGTAATTATAAACTTGAATACCAATTAGTTCTGAGTAGGTAGGTTTATTCCAGCTCTTTCGTTGGACTTGAGAATAATTATATTCATTTTCCAAAGTATCCAGAAAAATAAAGCAAAAATTCATTATGCAAAAATAATACGTGCCTAGCACCTGCCTTTTCAGTGTTTCTATTTACTGTCATGATGAAAATATACACGCTGGTAAACCCATCTGCTCAAAATAGACAAATTGTTACCCCTTTGTTGAATTTAAGTAATGAAATCTATCAGCAAGACAGTTCTGCAGGTGGGGGAAATTGATCCAAGTAGGACAGTGTGAAACACTGATGGAAAAACTGCTAAGAAGGCTTTTGAAGGTATATTGACAATGCATCTGCTTTTCTCACAGCAGTTTATCTCACATTTGAAACTATTGCCTTTAATGGTATAGTCACTATAGTAGTGGCTTCCAATTTTCTCTTGTGAGTGATACATCATCTATCTATCTATCTATCTATCTATCTGTCTATCTATCTAACATTATCTATTTTTAATAACGACAAAACTCTGTTTCCCCTCTTATTTCCTTTGGGATTACCGTGGGGACTAAGTTAAATTAATTAAAATTGGAACTTCATGATTTTTTATTAGCTCTGAAATGCAAATAAGTGTCTGTACTTTCTGTAACCACGCATTAACTGAGCAAATACAAATTTGCATAATTTAGAAAGTTAGAGTATAGGTTGATTGCAAAGCATGATGTTGCAGCAGTAAGACTTGTAGAATAAACTCTCAAGGAGAAATGGGGAAAGTCTTATTACTTGGGACATCTTAAACTGAACTAGAAAAAGCATTAACATTACAGTGCTTTGTGCTCAGAGAGACTAATTAGCTAATGCAAAATACCGGTAGGCTTTTTTAACAATGCATCCCTGCAAATTTTGGCGGGAATGAATGAAATACATACTTTACATGTAATTGAATGTACCGGTTTGGCTAAACCTTTGAAAGTACAGTTATTTTTCATTCTAGCAACTGTAAAATAAGAAGCTAAGTCAATAAAAATATGTGAGCATATTGCTATCCTTATTATAGAAATTCCTTTCCTTCCTGCTTTAAAATGTATGTATGAGGAAACATTTAAGGGACGAGATAAGGCAAGTTCTATATTGTAATTTTTTTCTGGAAAGTAATTAATGTGACACAATTCTTTGGTCTGAAATATATACTACCTATCAATTGTTCGGGAGAAACAGGCACTACAGTGGTGCCACTTTGTCACTGCAAAATTTGGTGTCTTTTCTGCTTTGAGCGTATGTGTTAGAATTAGGTACAAGTACAGATTTTGCATTCTTTTTGTTGGCTATAACAGCATGTCCGTTACTGGCAGTGCCTCATTTATTTCACCGTCGGAGTAGTTAATACTGAGAAGAATGTGGAAAAATTGGATGATGGAAATAAACATCCTTTCACGAATTTCTTCTCCCAAACAGTTTCAAAGTTTGGCTTAAGCTTTTTGAAACATGGCATGCTATCGCTTTCCAATGCTTTATTTTAGATAAGCATATCAGGCATAGTCTTAGCAAAGAGAAAAGACTATGTTTTACCAAAAAAAGCCTGCACCTTCACAGGATGATCTTCTGACAATGACATTTCTCCAAGCAGTACAAAGTAATACTGTATCACATAAATATTCTCTTTTTTTTCAGTTGAACATTTTCTATTTTCTTTTTAAAAATAATGGAGCATAGGGATTAGCTGCATGAGAAAGAGCAAGACATAGATTCTCTCAGGATGTCATATTCCAAGTTAGTGAAAGGCTTGCTGAAGAATTGGCAAAAGAGCAACAGAGAGAGATGATGGTTTGATGATGTGTGAGAGGTGACGGATTTTAGTAGGCCGTGAAGAATGTTAAAAGTAAAATAATTTTGTGCAGTGGTTATTTTGAATGCAGATTTGTAACAGTGCTAGAAAGGAAAATATTATCTTTGTCAAAATGTCAAGAATCATTCTGAGGATTTTGGTTGTAGAAATGGAATGGGAAGGGCAGATCTGGGAATTTTCAAGGAAATTATGATGATCAACCTGAAAGAAATCTCTTTGTTGATTTGAATCTGGTTTTGACATTTAACATCCTAGCAGAAGTTATAAGTCGTGTTGGTTTCAGTTTTGCAAAGCCTTTGTTGTTTATATTCTTTGTGGGTGTTGCTGATGTTTTCCTTTGCAAAGTGGGCAAAATTCACGAGGAATTTATTGTAAATGAATCAAATATATTTTTTCCTCTTAACAAGAATTGTCTTTTCTGAATATCTAAAAGCTGGAAAAGCCACACTGAGCTCTGGAAACTAGCCGCAATGCTCAAACTCCTTGTGCTCCCAGAACCCAATTCCCTAAACTAGAAACATTAATTGTGCCACTTGAAATCTGAGGCATTTTTAGCAGTGATCTACTGTGACTATTGTAGTGACAAGGTACTAGTTAAGTCCAATGAGTAAATAAGGATCATGTGTTCATAAAACAAATTTTTTCCCTAAAGTGATGTTTCAAAACAGTTATGGAGAACTGTGGGTTATCAGGTGTACAAATACATATACAAACTAAGCAGCATTTTTTATATGCGGGAAGGAGCTAAGTCACTGGGCTTGTCGTACTAGTAAGAATGCCTTTCTTATATTTTAAGGAAAGGTCATCAAGTGAATGGATTTTATCTGGACACAAATGCCAAGACTAGGTTAGAAGCCTTTTAATTTTTTGGAAGGCTAGTTTAGAAAATGACATGTGTATTAGGTTAATTAGATGAAACTTGTGTAATGGTGAATGTTTGCTCTCTCTAAACAGTGAGGTAAATCACCGTGACAAGAAAACCACAGAACTCTGACAAAGCTCAAGATCTGCTGCTTGGAGGAAGAGGACATCTTAGAGCAGCAGCTTTCAACCTTTTTTCAGTTTATAGGTTCCAAATTTTTTTGCAGTGCCTGTAAGGAACCCTATATAAGGAATTTAAATCTGACAGCATGTCAAGGTCCATTCGGATCTCTCAAATTTACAGGACAATGTACTCTGTGGTTTAAACTTTATTTCATGAGCTCATTAAGAAATATAATAAACAAACATGACAAACAGGAGCTCAATCCCCTTTTGCCCAGACTATCTATCTAGTCTATCACTTTAATTCACTTATTCACCATTCAAGTCAAGATTTCATAACTTATAACCCATGACTCTTAATATCCTACTCCTATGAGCAAAAGAAAAGAATCAGTTACTTAGCTGATGGTGAGAGTGCTCATCCTTCTTCCTACGTCATGGTGTGGGCATCCCCTGTATCACACCGGGCAGCATGAAATCCTCAGCAGTCCAGCTGCTGTTGGATCGGCTTCAAAAGCTTTTTTGGTAAGCTGACGTTTCGTACCTTCCAGCTTGGAGGTTTCACCTATACCATTTCCATAAGTTGGTGGATTCTGAGGAAACTGCAAGACAAAAGATGATGGCTGTGGGAGACAGCAATTTGCAAGTGATCATGGCTGCATAACAGCCCTTTAGCCCTTTCTGGCCACCTGTCCTGCCTACCTGGTGCTCTGCTTTGACATAATGGCGCTGCTCCCAGCATACATCAGGCCTTAGCATGAGCCAGATTAGCCAAAATCTAAGCAGGAGTTGAGTGAACAGTCACACAACGGGCCTTGTTTTCCTAGTTACCTTCAGCAGACCACATAGTACTTCTTGTCTATCCAAAAGTCCCTGACTAAGAGACTGCAAATAACTGCTCTAGCAGATAAACATCTGCTCCACATATGAGTTGGATAAAGTCCATATTGCTTGCCTAACTGTTGCTCATAGAAGAGACCTGGAGGGAAGCAGATAATGGAAAAGTCTCTGAGGCTTTTCAGCCATGTAGGGACAATTCTTCACTCCAGTGGACAGGGAAAGCATAGTCACTATATTTTTCTTGCTTAAGTGATTCCACTTAATTCCAGTATCAGTTGCTAAATGCTCTCTTCTTACTCATCAGAAAGGTTTCCTTATTATTACAAGGAATGACCTACTACCTTTGGATAATGTTTACCTGTAGCAAAAGGGACATTTTGAGGAAGGTAAAGATAAATAAATGTGATGAAGATTTTGGGATACCTGGAAGCGCAGTACACCCAGAATATGACTGGAGACAGATACCACAGTCTCCTTAAGAAGACTAATATACTGCACATTTTCTAAATCCGAGTCAGGTTCAGGAGAGCTAAAGACACTCACCCAATTATCCATCAGTGAAATCACACTGACAGTATTGATAAATACTGGGTTGTTGTCCTCATTGCCCTGTGTGAGAGGGGTCTCAGTGCTCTCTTTAATTTTCTGTGCCAGAGTGCAGTTTTATTGTCAATAACTGTCTTCAGCTCCATGTTCACTTTATGCTTGTTGTCCTTCTTTTTCTGGAAGTTCGTACTCCAGGCAAGAAAGCCTCCTCAAACTAATAAAATGCAACCACACAAGTTCTGTTGTGTAAGTACACTCAGCACTTGATTCAGTCTCTACAATCATTGCTGATTATATAGTTTGTATACCAAAGCAAGGAATATTTGAGATATGCTGGCCATTGCGACAAATAAATGAGAGATATTAACAAAATCAACACCAAACATGAAATCTGTTGGGGAGAAGAATTATTTGGGTACCCTAAAGGCTGTTTTTCCTTGAATTGTCTCCTAGCAGAGATTCAGTCCCATCACGGCCAGCATTATACGTCAGTCCTTCCTCCAGCTCTTAGCACTTACAATGGAAAATGATTGGGGATTTTTTTCCCCTGTAGGGCTGGAAGTGGAAACCTCTCCCCTTCACTCTCTGCAGTGCCACTTGCTCTTTGGCTCTCCTACTTAGTGGTAGTGTGATTAAATGCTGTTACGTGGGAAAGCAATAGGTTGCTTTCATGGAACCATGGCTGCTTATTTTTGTCTTATTGATAGCTTCTTCAAATATTGGCTATTGGCAAGGTGTTTAAATAAGTAACTGCTGATCCTCATTCTCTTTCACCTTTCAAATACATGAGGAGAGCGTGTAATATATTGAATATTAGATATGCATTATTTGTGTGTATATAAGGGGATTTCATACACCATATTACTTTTTCAGAAATAAGTTTACATTTATAAGCTACAAGAAACTGGACTTGCTATTTCTGTCTCTGCTGGGATAGAATCGCCCACTCATTTATGTTTCAAATTTATGTTTTGTTTATTTTCTTCCACCACAATTCTTTTGCACTCTCTAACTTTTTTCTTAGCTAAATTCAGGCCTGTATAGACAAAGGTAGGAAACAAAATAAATTCGTTGTTAATATACAGACACTGGTTTAATTAAAGAACTCAAAAACGTTGGATTCCAATGAGTCTTACTTCCAGCATTTATGCATATTAACTGCTGTAAATTGGCCTCTCTCAGATTTTCTGTGAAACTCCTAAGAACAGAATTAAAACAAGAACTTCTAAGAGATTTTATCCTTGAAATATTGTTAATGACTTATTAAAAAATCCTATGATTTCTGTTAAAAATTCCCTTAATGATCAAGACAGCAGAACAAAGAAGTGCCTCTGTATTGGAAGATATTATACAGGTGATTGTTTTGAATAAAGCTAGAGAATTCTAAGATATATAGGAAAATTTTAAAATGTTGATTGTAATGTATTCATTTCCTCAAGGATTGGAAATGAGTGGAAAATTTTTTACATGGCAGATGCTGTCCTTGCATACCTTAGTCTTTTACTGTTCAGGTGGTGAAAATGAAATTTATTACTATGTGAAACTCACTGGGGTTTGTGTTAAACTGTAACTACAGGCTTAATCTGCTGGGGTTTGGAAGAAAGGGGTTTTAATTAATATCTGTATGCCCATGGCTTTCATGTTCAATTATTACTTTGAATTCTATCTAGGGTTTTTTTCTGAGAACCAGTCTTTAAAAAAATCACAGCTGATATGTTCTTTCCTGCAAGATGGTTAGTGCCTTCATTTCTCATCAAAGTCATTGTAAAATGAATGAATGCAACAGATTAAGAAATTGAGTCTTAAATTATTCATTCATTATTCACAGGACTGGGAATCTCTGATGTAGCTAGCAGGATTCATAGGGGGGGGAAAAGACAGGATACTGTGGGAATTACTACATTTTGGACATGAACTTGAAGTGGTAAGGTCAGATCACCAACAAACTAAGCAAGCTCAAGAACTGTAAGAAAACAGTGTGGCAGAATACATGGTTGAAAAATATAATTTAGTGCATATTTAGTTTTAAATTGAAAAGTTTGGGGAATTCCTTCCAGTAGTTAAAACAGAGCAAATTAATTGCAAGATAGTTGAAGAAGGAATTATTACAGCTACAAGATTAGTCTCTGTTGCTCAGTAGCTTGTGGCATCTGCAAAATACACCCAACAAAATATTTATTTATGGACAGCTCAGAGAACTGAATTTTTCAGGTGGAATAATCATATAAAGGCAGATGGGAGTACAGAAGGTTAAATCAAAAAAACATTCTGCAGATGGAGAGATTGAGGACAAAAATAAACTGAATGTATCAGTCACTTTGAAAAAGATGTTTTAATTATGGAGACCCATGACTGGAGAAGGTACATAACATTGTATTAAGCTAATAAAATTTGGTGTTTACTTAATGAAATTCTTTCTTCTTCTGTCTTGCAAGATGGAGAACTCTTTGAATCCCAGATTGTAGGAGAAAGATTTTATCATCATCTTATCCAAAGGTCTCCAGTCCTTAGAAGCATTTCAGGTGACTTATAATAAGAATTTGTCTGGGTGGATCTTTGTCTCCAGGTGCAATTCCATAGAGTTACACAGCCCTGCAGGGACTGATCCAGACTTCAGGGTCAACAGTTTAAAAGATAGGACATTTTTCAGTAGTCTGAGCATACAAATCACCCTCTTCTGCAAGGTTTCCTTGTGATGGTGGGATAAAATGTTTGGAGCCTTCATACAGAAAATTCCTTTTCTGCATTATCTACAGATATGTCTCAGGACATAGACATTTGAGATACAAAATATTCTGTTTTTCACAAGCTATTTATGATAACTGTTATTGGTTTTGCGATTGCTTCAGTCAGTTCTCTAAATGTCCTAGGATGTATATTTTCATGATCAGCTAAGTGGAAAACATCAAACTTACCAACTATTGCCTTTCCTAAGCATTTCTTTGAACTGGCTTGTAACTGGTGCCAATTGCCTTAAGTGTATCCTCACAGTTGCCTGGTTTTAATGAGGACTAACTCATAAAGGCCTGACACAGACCTGCCACAGTTATTCTACATTTTGGTATGATTGTGGCCCACTCTCAGGTGGGATCTTTTCTTTCCTAGATTCTCAGTATTTGCAAAGTCACCAAGCCACGTTTACAAGACAGACAGAAACACAGCACAGTATGGACAGCAGCAGCATCTACCTGTGTCTATTTTGTTTCAATCTTCCTCAAAGTAGCACCTTAAACTGAACAACTGTACCCTTCTTAAGACTGTTCTCCTTCTGGCCTTTCTGAGAGCTGTAAAATGCACGAGCTGTCTTGATGAAGTTATGATATGGCTATACCAAGGTTAAAAACGGTGATGGGGTCATGAGCTCATTTCTACAAGTCACCAAACTTCAATCAAAGGAAACAAAGCACTTATATTCTTGGTACTTGTATCCTGTTACCTCTCTTGTGAAGCATTAACAGAGAGCAACTCATTTAAAAAAAAAAAAAAGTTTTAAAAATCAGTGATTCACCATGCTTGCAAAAATAAAAATAATCCCTTTAAGACTAAGTTTTAAAAAATAATTTAGATAATTTCATGCTACTTCTATCATCATCCAGACCTATAATGTTAATTATAAAATAAATATTTCTTCTTAGAAAAATCCTTTAGGGTACAGTAAAGTACTGGCAACTTTGAGATAACCACTTAAAACTTGAAATAATTATTTAAAAAATAGGAACAGATTGTACAGGCAATTCTTCCACTAAAAAAAGTGGAAGACAAAAAAAGGAAAAAAGTAGCTATTTTTCATAAGGGAGAAGAAGAATGAGTTAAGGCATAAAGGTTAAACTGATTGACCTATCTTTCCCAGAAATACACTGAAATTCATGATTCAACAAAATATTTGTTAGCATCCAGAAGAGAAGATAAGAACCCATAGTCATTATCAAGAAGAAAGTCACTCAAAACCTACTTAATTTCCTTCTAAGACAGAATCATAACTCATGGGAAAGGGGAGAAGAAATAGATGTCAGAAACTTGCTAAGGTTTTTGGCACTGTCTCAGATGACATTCTTATGCGCAAAATGGGGAAACATAATCAAACAGGAAAAAGCATAAGCCCTGTGCAAAAGTATTTGGAACTCTAGAATGAGATAATCATCGAGGTTTGCTGTCAAAATGGAGGGATGCACGGAATGAGGTTCAGCAGATCTCAATATGCCTTGCGATTCTCATTAGTGACTCGGGTAGCAGAATATGGAATATACTTATCAAATTTGGAGATGACATGTAACTAGGGATCCTTCAAACACAATGGAGAATACTATTCAGATTCAGAGTGACTTTGCTGAAGTGGAGAAAGGGACCAAGCAGTGCACAGTACAATAAAGACAGTGCAAGGTAGAAAACTTTGCAACAATTACCTGCCATAATAGAGGCTGGAGAATGACTGGGAGTCAATTTTGCAGAAAAAAGCACAACTATCAGGTGAACATGAGTTAACAATATCATGCTCTTGCAACAAGGACAAACATTATAATGATGTACATAAATGGGACTGCCTATGGAAGGCATGCAAAGCAATTGTTTTGCTCCACTTAGCACTAAATACTTAGCTTCAGTTGGAGTTCAGTGTCCACCTTCCTGGAAAGATGTGGAGTTTGGCTTGTTCAATCAGAAAACGTTACCAGTTTTCCTCCCCTTTCTCCTTTCTTAAGCTGTTGTTCTCTAATTTTTATTATTTTTTTTCCCCAGTCTGCGACTTAATAATGGACACCCTTGTTTCTTTGGCTACTTCAGGTCCCAATCCTATGCACCCACCAACCCCCCTGAGTAACAGCCCATAGCAATTCATATAATGCAGTCCCACTGATTAAAAAATTTTGTGATTCCTGCAAGATCCTTGCTTGCTCCATGCTTCGTCTGATCAGCTTCACAAGCAGGCAATGCTTTTGCACGTGCAGCTAAGGGCTCTTTCCTCCATACTGAGCAGTCAGATTTCTTCTCTGGCTTTTAATGTATGTTAGAATGTAGGCCTTTATAATTTAGGAGACTTTCAGTGGTGATATTTACAGAGAAAACCCTAGGAACACAACACAAGCAGATTTATCTCCCTTTAAATAGCTCCAGATATGGAAACCTACGCGATGAATATCTAACTGGGCAGAAGAATATTCCCTTCCTAACTGGCAAATTAATGTCACTTGTTAATCCTGGTTACAACTTGTTTAACTGAGTCTTATTTCACTGATTACTGCTAAATGAGAATTAACTATTTCTGACAGCCTAGCAATGCACTGAATACTGTGCAACTGTCTCACTGCATTTGTTTCATCTCTTGTGGCCCCTTCTCAGACAGGTGAGAGCCTCTGACTCCCCAGCTGTGAGAGCACATACTCTTGAGCTACTCATCAGCTCCAGCAATCAGCATGCTTTGGCCAATACATAGGTCATTGGAGAGGTAACTAGTGGGTCACACCAGCACCTCCAGACCTGTGAAAATATCTAAGCAGATGGGGATCTCTCCTATCAGTAAGAACCATTTCAATTCCATGTCAGCTGCCCTTGTTCTTTATCAAGTTAACACTCATCTTTACTATTGTAATTTTTATTTTATTTTGTTATCACTTATATATTTTCTGGACAAGAGAGTTTTCACATTATTGGCAAGGAATTTTGGGTAAGTATCTGCTCATGTGTTTCTCCTGACAGTAGGAATACTTTCCTTAGTTTGTCATTCAGCATTTAATAATTTTCCCCTTAAATTCTGAGTTTCTTGAAATGGGCTGAAATCTAAAAATATTTCTGGCAGAAGCAGTTACACCAGACATCTTAATTATTATGTTTCCAAGGGAATGACAGCCTGTGTAAGGGAAGTTGACATGTCTCCCTGCAGCTATGTGCTTTTTATATTGGAACTTGAGGCTATTATAAATTACCTAGGAATGAGACAGGCATGAACAAGTTACATCAGATTTACACTAGTTGCCACATTATGTAGTAAGTGGGCTAACCCTTTCAATTCTCATTTTATTTCTGTGCTGTTGAACTTATTGATGATAGTAGATATCTCACATAGATATCGAGACATGACAAAAGCAGCTCCACTGTTTGCTAGTCTGCAGCTTGGTTGCCTGCAGTGACCGCAGGGAAGGCAGGGCTCACAAGCAGGACAGAGGAGCAGTGGTGATGGAGCGGTTGTTCAAAAAAAAGCACCTGTTTTTCTTGATAACCACTGTTTGATTTTGAGGCACTGCTTGTTATACCTGCTGCCAAATTTTCTCATCTGTCAGGGCATGGGAGCTCTGCACCTGCTGCCTCCTGGTTAAATGGAAGAGGAGGATGCGTTCCCCAGACCCCACACTGTGCAGCTAATAGGACTAATGAGTAAAGACGAAAGTAGATTTAAAAATAGACCCTGCTGATCAGGTATTGTGTTGCCATGTTGCATTACATTGCCATCTAATTATTCAACCAGTTTGTTCAGAAGATATTGCTTCCACAGGAAATTGCTTTCCACAGGGAAAGCAAAAGGGGAAATATTTTATAGTTGAATATTATGTGTTAGGATTACTCTGCTAATCTTAAACTCCTCCTAAAAGAGAATAACCTAGCTAAAAAAGGCAAACAGATCAATGCTAAAATGGGCTTCTTATACTGTCAACAAAAATACGGACAGCTCTATATAACTTTGAATAAATTTATTACTAGAGAAAGAAGGAATTACTTGAAAAAATGGCTGTATCATATTTTATGTAAAGAATTCTATGCAATTCTGAGCAACAAGCAGCTGTCAACAGCAACTGAAACATCACAATCATAAAACAAATAGCTGACAGTCAGTAATTTGCAACTAAGATATAAAGATATTGATGTCTGATTCTCTCTAACCGTTACAAACTAACTTACCCACTTGTCACTCAATTCACTGATGTTTTCATTGCCACTGCCTTCCATGAGGTTCATGAAGCCTGTTTGCCTGGATATTCAACAAGGTAGTAAATTTGCGTACTGACTTTTTGAATGCATGAGCTGTTAGCTTTCCTTTAGTCCAACCATTTTAGTGCTCTCTGAATAAATCACAAAGTCATCACTGATGCCCTGATGGGCATACATTTAATTTTAGGAGCGTATCCCTCTAGGGACTGCAGACCAGTATTAGGACACTTTCAAAGGCAAATGTAAGAGATGAGCAGCATTCAAACTTTGCAGGACTACTAGGAGAGCTGGGCTGAATATAATTTCCTATGGTAGGCATGTGCTCCCCCCTTTTTGCTTTTTTGGGTGCAGAAATCTTATGTATGCCATCAGGCTGTGGCTGTTTCTTTCCCCCAACTCTTCACAAGCAAGTGGATGCTGATAACAGCACGAAGATAATTGTCACCATCCCCGAAATCTCGCCTCTGTCAGGAAACCTTAGGATGTTTCTTGTAGATGCAACTTCTACTTCCAGTGTCATGAATGTGAGAAAAGGGAAATACCAGAACGCTAATAGCTATTAAGGATAATCCAGGAACAAGATCAATATGAAGTTGAAAGTCCCCCTGAAATACCTGAGAGAGGGGTTAGCTCACAAATGAAATATCTTTTCTTAACTAAAAGTGGGCAATTAGACTTAATGAATAACACTGTTTCCATTTACTTCTAAAGACACTGAACTTTCCTCTGAGTTTTTATGAAACTTCAAGCCTTCCAGTACAAGAATGCTTTAAAACTATTTTAAGATTTTTTTGCAAAGATATGTTTTATTAAAGAGAAAAATCTTAGGTTACTTATGTTCCCAAGGCGTTGGTATTTTCCATCATTGTGCTGTCTCCAAGTATCCTGACAGTCTCTCTGTAGACTCTTCTCTAATGTCACAGAGTTGAAAACTAGGATGCCCTAAAGAAAACCAGGCAGGAAATATGTTTCTAAAAAATATTAACAGCTAGCTATAGTTATTCAATTTCTATACAGACAGATCCCATGAATTACAACTGCAACTGGAGTTTATAGATAGCATGCACTTTGAGGAAGACTGCAACAGAACAACCATTGTGGTTTCTGAAAACCCCAGATTTTCTGGATGTCAGTCTACTGCTTTCAAATGAGAACCATGTTAGGAGGAGATTGCTAACCGATGTGGCTATAAATAAGAATGAAGTAAGTGTTGATTTCATAGAATAACGCTGTAGTTTTGTCAGGACAGCTGGAGTTACTTGTAAGAATGGATAGGTTGGTTCTTAAGTGGTGTTATTTCATTCCTCACTGGTGAAACTTAATCCAAATAAATCCAGACTGAAGGCAGCAGGCAGAAGAAGCTCCGGGAATTTGTCGTGGCTGTGTCCATTTCCCTGTGCACAGGGAGCAGGCCGGCTGCTGGCTCCTCTAGTTTGCAACCAAAGAGCTTCCTTCCTTGACAAAAATTCTGTTTGCAAGAGCTTGTTTGGGGAGAAAATAATTAGCTGTCACCCCCTACTCACTCTGCTGCAGTCGAGCAATGAAGTCCTTGTGATCATATAAACATATCACGACCTGTAAAGGGGGAAGGAAGGTTACCTCTGCGCTGTCAGTGACTGCTTCGTCCAGCCCTGTCGCAGGCCACCCGCTAATGCGAGGTTTGGACATCTCTGCATGACGTGATAGCATGTGCTGAACCAGTCAGTGCGCTCAAGCTCTCTTCAGCTGTTTGCTGGGACTTGCTATATCATGTAAACAGGCAGGTACAGCTCACAAAGTACCTGCCATCTCATGCCCATGCTTTTCAGCTGAGACTTGTTAATAGAGTGGTAGAGCTCCTAGGGCAAAGCCATGCAGGTTAACTTGAGCACACAGCTGTGGGATATTTAAACAAGCGTATTTCTCTTTGCCCTCAGAAAAGGTGCTGACAAAGCTGGGGAACTGGTGAGTGAGGTTTTGGAAAGCTTCAGAAAGATTCAGTTGCTCACATCAATTTGACTGCAGACTACCTACAGAGAGTATGCAGACAGGCAACCTGCTTCTGACATTGAGGACAGATGTTGAGTAAATATTTAATACTCGTTATATATTTAATATTTGCCACATTTTTACAGTATCTGACCTTGCAGACTTGTCTGTGATTGTTATGCACAGAGAGAGGAGGCTAGGGGCAGGAAGAAGGTGACTAAAAAGTCTAAGCCCAACAGCATGAAAGAAGAATTCATTGCACTTCTGTCTGGATAAAGACATAATGAGACTTTGTAAGAATTCACATATGCATGAAACAAAATGTCTTTGGGGTGCCAGCATTCATCTTTATTGTTCATTTTCATTGACCATGAGAAAATCCTATGTGTATAATTATAACCACACATATACCACAACATATTCTAGCCTCTCTGTTGAGTATAATTCTTTATATATAGTTAAGTTTTAGTGGATTCACTCATAAAGAGACACTTACTGCCTTACTGCAGCAGACAAGAGCTCACAGACTGAGAATCAACCTGGATACAGCTAAGAATGGTTTAAGTAAAGAATAAGAGAAAAAGAAGGTATTATGTCTTTGCTCCCAATTGACAGATTTTTTTTCTGCCTTCTCAATTTAAGGTTCCTGACCTGATGATCTCATTAGCTCCCTGGACTATTTCTGTATATCCAGGACAATGGATGAATTAAGGGTTTTTTTAACCACTATTTTGACAGGATCTATTGATTTGGGAGAGCTTCCCTGTACTTGTATTTACAAGCACCACTGGAACACCAGCAAAAACTGTCAAAATAGAAGAAACATGTCAAAGTTACCTGTGCATTTGTCATTCAGAAGACAAATTGCTGAGTAGGGCTACAGGTTAAGGAATTTGTAAGCTGTTGTTTGCACAAAACACAGTGGGTGATGCTATAAGTAGTATTGATTTCATAAGGAACAGTGCAGCTGTACTCCACCCAGAAATCAATGGACAGGTAGTGCCAATTTTGAAGTCAGAGGTACTAGTTTTCTAACATGCAATGTTAAGTACTTCAAGTTCTGACTGCTATGAGGAAAAAGTGTGTCTCTCGGGTATCTGCCTTGTGCTAGAGAGTTCACACTGAGACACTTTAATTTGACAGGTCTGGGCATCTGTCTCCCCTTGGAAGAGAAGAGGATACTTTGAAGGTCCTCCCTAATATTGCTTCTCGGACGCAATTTGATAAGTTCATCTTTATAACCCTCATATGTCAACTGTATGGGTCCCCATATGGATGGGATTGTTGGGTAAGGGGTGAGAACAGGTTTCCTGGATATGCTTGAGTATGTTGTCATGTTGATGGGCTTATTGGAACAGAGGGGTATTACACCAGAGGAGACTGGACTCTGCTGCACATTCAAATCTTGGTTCTGCCGTAGGCTTCTTGGTCAAATCCTTTAACTACTCTCCACATTGGTACCCAGGTGTAAACTAGAGATAACGATCTATTTTGCCCATTTCAATTGTAGGGCCTTTAAGAAAGAAAATCTATTACTCCATGTATAAAGACATCTAAAGACATCATCTGACACATTTGAATGAGGTTGTAGTATAAAAAAAAATCACATTACCTGAGGGAGAATGCTCCTTTTCCTTCATACCTGTCTCCTTCACTGATAAAGTCAGTGCCTGAGGACTCGTGTTTGCCGCTAACCCTGGAAGAGCTGGACTGAGGTCTTTTGGAAGTCTGCCTGTGCTTGACTTGCTTTCTGATGTTCACAGATACAGTCAGATTTCTTCTGCAGTGACGTTAAATTTGATGTGGGGCCTGTTTTGTAATTTGTTTGGATATTCCATAACTATTTGCTTAAATAATACAGAGAGAAAAAAAAAGAAAAAAGAAACCCACAAAACAAACCACAGATTTCAAAGTGAAAGATTTTGGGAAGGTAAGTGCAGCCACTGTCTCACCCTTTTCTTTGTAAATGCTTGTGCTGAAACCCAGAAGCTGTACTTATCCTTAAATTTAGATAATGATGTGCCAGTTGCAAAATAACATATTGTAAAGCTTAAAGCATGTATAGATCTAATTACATGGCTGTATGAAGTATTACGAATCAATGCCTAGAATGTTTTTCTCTCTCCTTCCAATTTAGAGCAACGACCATTCTTTAATATTTCTAAATTTTTAATCAAGGCTTTCAGGCAATTCATACAATCAGTGGCGTATTTTACCTACATGTCCGTTCTTTTTACAAGGCCTTAATATTCATTACCATGCCTGCAAAGAAAAATAAAAATCAGCCTTAATACTGACAGTAAGGCCATTTGTCAGTGAGCAGTTCCAGAAAGGCTATATAAGAAAGGCATAACTTTCATCTGTTACACCCTGTTTTAAAACTTCAGTGTTTTGTACATACTACTTAAGAAAAAAAGTCCTGAACAGAGGTCATAAGTGTCTATTAATTGCTTTACTTGTATGTTTAATTTCAACTCACATCTTCTCACTGTGCTTGGTTTTGCAAGAGGCGAGAAAGAAAATTCCACCTTGTTTGAGAAGCTAGTTCAACAATAGATCTTTTTTTTATTTGAATCCTGTGAAACTGCCATCAACTCTTCCCTTTGAATAATGAAGAAAATAATGCTACACAAGTTTGTCAAACCTTTTCAATTATCAGCTCTGTGAAATTCATTTAATTTGCAAAGAGAACACTTTGCAAGTTTTTCTTAACATCTCCAAATCAAGATTTTAGATAACTAAGGTATGTCTGAAAAAAAAATACCAAACAAAACTCATCTCTGTTTAGCACTGATTTTAGCTAAGAGGACAAAAATTACATTTTCATCTCCAGTGGCAGAGTTCTGCAAGTGACAGAGTCTTACTGAAGAATTCTGACTGTTGGCATAAATAGGAATCACAATTTTTACAGGGTGGAGAGATTGTAGATTTAAACATTCACTGATATTTGTATGATAAATTTTTGGTGTGAAGTACCTCAATAATTGTAAGCAAAGCAATGGAAATTCTAAATTATATTCAGTATTTTCCCATATTTTAAAATGTGAAACCATTTGTTATAAGCATTTTGCCAAAAAATCTGATCAAGATTAACTTACTGCATTCAAGAATTGTTAGATATGTATATGTATGCAAATTCAGCACTCGGTTATACAATGCATGGATCTAAATAACCCTAATGTACTGATTGTGAGTGGTAATTATGAGCTCCAAGTGTAGATCTTAATTCTTTGATTTATAGGACAACCCTAATTTAAAGTAATATAGTCTTTTTTTTTCTATTTTCTGTAGGAGTACCAAATCAATTGAGTCTTTCATATGATTTTTCAAGGGAAGTTTGAGTTCATTTAACTTTGAACACCTGTCTCCTTCCTCTTCAGCTTAGCAACAAGTAAGGAAGGGCAATTTGGTGATAAAGTCTCAAGGTCTTTGTTTTGTTTTGGCACCAGTTTCTCTGTATGGTAACAGGGAGATCCCTTTGGTCTCTCTAGAACTAAAATTACTATTTGTGAAAATGAAGTTAAATGCATTTTTGTGTCCCACAGAGGATAAGAGGAGAAGGATGTATTGAGGACTCTGACTCACTCTGATCCTACAGCAGTGAGGCCCTCTAGGTATCTTTGATTTCTAATAAGTTTTATTTCAAGCTGTTGTAATTTTGTAAACTAGCAATTTCCACAGAAATCAAGTGATGCAATAATCTCTTTATCTATTAAGGTATCTTTGTGCCTCTTTCTAGCTCACCAGGTATAGATTCTTTAACTCTGCATGAACATTTCTTCCCAGTCTCCACTTCTACTGCCCTCAGTTGCATTTACACTTTAACCAAAGATGGTGTGGGGAAACACCAGAACCTGTAAGAACATTAGGTGAAAAGGAGAACAAGGCAAACTCCAAGCCAGGGAAACCCTGTAGTAATAACAGTGCTGCCTGGAGTCTGTCACACCCTAAAAAATTCTCAGAAAGGACTTTTTTATCTAAACATTGGCTCCGAAAGCAAGCTCCCTTTAAATACTCCTGGACATAGCTGTAGAAATATACCTGTGAGCTAAACTGTAGGTGCTTCAGTTGGGTGTCTAAAGTCTGGTGAGATTAGTTTGGGATAAAGACTTTATAGGTTGTTCTCCATAAATCAGTCCTCTGCTAGGGCCAAGAGGCAATACAACATACCTATTGCGCTGCTATGGTGCTGGCTGGCTGTGATAGCTGTGCATCCTTGTTACGGATGCACGCACAACCAAATCCAACAGGTGTTAAAGCTCAGATTTATTCTTCAGTAAAAAGTTAGTTAGAACTCCGGTAACATTTTATAAACCACGGGCTCAATGATGTAAGGGGAATTAGTACTACACAGCTGACTTAAGAAACCCCAAGATTTAAAGGTGATGACTCAAAATGCACGTATCACTCAGCTAAAAGCTGAGGGCTCTCTCCCTCGAGGAGTTACCTGGGGCGGTGCCCCGACCCGAGGGGGAGTCCCCGACTGCAGACCCGCTGCTCCGAGGAGGACTGCCAACGTGTCCTCCGGCGGGACCCCCTTTATACCCCTGTCGAATCTGACCTGTGGTCATTTTAATCCCCGTTGGGCCAAGAAGGTCACCTCTGTGTACCTGGCTCGTCTCGATTGGCCAGTTCAAATTTCAGCCTGTGGCTTCTAGGGTTTAGATTTTTTTCCTCTTCTCCCTGCCTGGAGAAGTTTCGTTTTCTGCTGGGGGGAGTGTACTGCCACAATCCTGTGTGTGACAGGGGATTTTAATGAAAATATCCTGCAGTATGACAGTTTTCAGTTCTGAACCTGACAAAATGCAATTTTGTAGTATTATCAAATGTACAATTTTAAATTCAGGTTTGGCATATTAAGGTTGACTTTTTGACTTTTGACAGAGGCAATGTATGTCAGTTGCTCACTGAAACAGGACATTGCCATATAGGTTTTTTAACAGATACACGTACAGTCTACTGTAATATATAAACACATTTTATTGGTTAATTTTGCCTTTGGATGCCAGAGAAAAACTGTAAATAAAAGGAAAAAATGATACTTGATACAGAAAAAATTCATCCAAGTAGAAAACAAATTCTTTACAGAGCCAGTGTTTGGGACATTATATAGAGATGCAGGTTGTGCAGTACATTTAGAATACACATAAAGGTACAATCTTATTGTCAAAATTGGAGATAATGCCTTCAATAATGTTTTTGGTTGTAGTAGTCTACTTGTAGATGAGAATATTGCAACATATTTAATGTTTTTACCTGGTGTTGGAATAGTTGTGAACTAGAATGATTTGTCTTCAGTGACTTTCTCTGGTGATCTGAATTGGGAGTTGAGCACAGCTCTAGCAGGGACAAGATTACTGGGATTAAAACTCAGTTTCTTCCTGTAACACATCACTTCTTGCCCCCACACTGTAACACTATGTTGTGGTTTAACCCCAGCCAGCAACTAAGCACCACGCAGCCGCTCACTCGCTTCCCTCCCCCACCCAGTGGGATGGGGGGAGAGAATCAGGAAAAAAAAAGTAAAACTCATGGGTTGAGATAAGAACATTTTAATAGGACAAAAAGGAAGAAAATGATAATAATAATAAAATGACAATAATAATAATAAAAGGATTAGAATATACAAAACCAGTGGTGCACAATGCAATTGATCACCACTCGCTGACCAATGCCCAGTTAGTTCCCAAGCAGCCATCCCACCAGGCCAACTCCCCCTGGTTTATATACTGGGCATGATGTCACATGGTATGGAATACCCCGTTGGCCAGTTTGGGTCAGCTGTCCTGTCTGTGTACCCTCCCAACTTCTTGTGCCCCTCCAGCCTTCTTGCTGGCTGGGCATGAGAAGCTGAAATATCCTTGACTTGGTATAGGCACTACTTAGCAACAACTGAAAACATCAGTGTGTTATCAACATTATTCCCATACTGAACCCAAAACATAACACTTTACCAGCTACTAGAAAGAAAATTAACTCTATCCCAGCCGAAACCAGGACACACTAGGAATGCATGTGTGTGGTGGTCTCTGTTTTGTCTCAATAGGGAAAAAGTGTCTGCAGAGACACCACTGCACTCCTCAGAAGTGGAGCACATGAGCACTACTACGTATGCATCCATTTATGTCTTCTGATTTCATTACAGCATGTGATCCCAAAATGTCAGTGGGTAAAAACAGACAGAAAATAATTTTCCTGAGTATAAATAGATTGTGTGCATACATACTAGACATGTACACAATAATATCAGTGTAACTGATGATACATTACACTGAAGATATAAATTCATTTTCATAAGTTCATAAATTTCTAGGCCTGAATTCTTAAAAAGGTGTTTACAGGTTTTTGACTGCTCAATTTAAGATGCCTCTAGAATAGTCAGAACACAGACATCCACATTCATTGGTCACTTTGAAAACCGAGGTCATGTTCCTTGTGAAAAAAAAAAAAAAAAAAAAAAAGAGCTTGCCTTTGAAATCAGAAATTAAAGTGGAGTCATTTATATCACCTTGGCTCTTTTATCCAGGCAGGAGCAGGTACCTATTGCCAATTATAAATAGGATAGATATATGTGAGGATATTTTTCCCCACAAGAACCTTGTGAAAGCCCTCAAGGATGTCACATTGGCAATAACTGTCCTTCTGCAAATAACTAGCAAAGTTGGCATAAATAAAATACTTTCCAAATTCTCTCGGTCCCAGCAATTTGCTCATGATCTGGCAACACAATTGACAGCTTTGTCTCTTCATTTGTCAGATAGGTGAAAGACAATTCAGAGTCTATGTTTTCTCTCCCCTCCCCACCATGTTCTCTCTCCTCCCTGTTCTGTCTCCTTTTTCTCTTTTTTCTCTCCCTCAGAAGATGCCCAAATTCCTCTAATACAAGACCTATGCAGAGTAGTTGAAAAATGCAGCTTTTGCCATCCCTCTTGACTTTACTTAATTATTTCCATTTGATGACTAGTTTTTCTTACTTTTTCTCTACTCTTACTAGACACTATGTCTCCAAATAAACATGGAAATGGAAAGTTGCTGTTTGGTGCTCAGAAGTGTCTTATTTGCCTGTTTATAGATAAGAACAGTATTTGCTTCTTGATTTTCTACGCATTAAGTTTTATTCCTTCAGAGTGTTGATAGATATAATAGAAAATTCTAGATTGGGAGGGACCTCTGAAAATCATTGAGTCCTACCAGATGTTGAAAGTGGTGCCTTAGATTAGGTTATCTAGGGTCCTACTGGTCAAAGCCTGAATATTTGCAGTGATGGAAATTCTAGCACTTCTCTGGGCAGCTGTATTGGGTTTGCATGGCAAGGTTGTGGTAGCGGGGGGGCTACAGGGGTGGCTTCTGTGAGAAGCTGCTAGAAGCTTCCCCTATGTCTGATACAGCCAATGCCAGCCGGCTCCAAGACAGACCCGCCGCTGGCCAAGGCCGAGCCAATCAGCGATGGTGGCAGCACCTCTGGGATAACATATTAAAGAAGGGGAAAAAAAACCTGCAGCACAACAGCAATTGCAGCCGGGAGGGAGGAGTGAGAATGTGTGTGAGAACCAACCCTGCAGACCCCCAGGTCAGTGGAGAAGGAGGGGGAGGAGATGCTCCAGGCGCCGGAGCAGAGATTCCCCTGCAGCCCGTGGGGAAGACCATGGTGAGGCAGGCTGTCCCCCTCCCTGAGGGAGGGAGTTCGTGAAGAACTGTAGCTTGTGGGAGGGACTCATGTTGGAGAAGCTTGTGGAGGACTGTCTCTCATGGGGCAGATGCCACGATGGAGCAGGGGAAGAATGTGAGGAGGAAGGAACAGCAGAGACAACGTGTGATGAACTGACCACAACGCCCATTCCCCATCCCCCTGTGCTGCTGGGCGGGGGTAAGGTAGAGAATTCGGGAGTGAAGCTGTGCCCAGAAGGAGCGACGGGTGGGGGGGAAGGTGTTCTTAAGATTTGGTTTTATTTCTCGTTACCCTACTCTGAATTGATTGGTAATAAATTAAACTAATTTCCTCAAGTCGAGTCTGTTTTGCCCATGACGGTAACTGGTGAGTGATCTCTCCCCGTCCTTATCTCGAACCACGAGCCTTTCACTATACTTTCTCTCCCCTGTCCAGTTGAGGATGGAGAGTGATAGAGCAGCTTTGGTGGACACCTGGTGTCCAGCCAGGGTCAACCACACAGCAGCCTTTTCCAATGTTTCATTGTTTTTGTGGTAAAAAATTATTTGCCTGTATCCCAGCAAAATTTCCACTGAAGCAACTTACCCCCACTGCCAGTTGTCCTGTCACTGTGCATCCTTGTAAAGAGAGCACCTTCATCCTCTATACACACCTTTTAGGTAGTGAAAGACTGTGATAACATCCACCCTGAGCCTTCTCCAGGCTGAACAAAACCAATTCCTTCACCTTGTCTTCATATGCCACTTCTGATCAGTGTAAATTGTTAGGTTTCTATTAAAAGGAAGCTCAAAGGTTTTGGGGTCAGCAAAACCACTGACACACAAATTGACAACGTCATAGAATACCCTAATGATTGGGTTCAGCAAAGATGTAGATTAGTTTAATTAGCTTGTTAGTTTTAATTTCAAAGGAGAAGTTATGATACATAGTTTTAATAGCACATTTATATAGCATAAATGATTACTGTTAAGACCGTGTTTATCTTCTAGACTACTCAGACAGAAATTTGGGTGCCTTTATGTGACTCTTGCCCATCATGGATGTAAAATTAGTATCTTAACACATTTAATTTCTTTTTTTAATATGTTTTTAATGAGGACTCTACAAAATAGTTGGGGTTTAGCCACATTTTAACAGATTTACACACAGAGCGGTGTAAATCTGGGATTTTGGTTCCCTTTATTAGAGAGACAGAAGCCTTTCAGAAAACCCTGATTTTGATTTATGTCTCTGATGACATTTGTAAAATGAACAAACTTGATATTTTGGTAAGGATCCCCTTCTAAGATCTCAACATCTGTAAGTTGGGAACTTCAACAGGCAGATTTGGAACTTATTACTTCTCTAGCATAAGGCTAAAAAGTGATAAAAGTTAAGGAGGAAACCAAAACGAAGTCAGATTTATTTTCATTCATTTCCATCAAGTAAATACTATATTCTTAATTTTTTTCTCTCAAATAAAGATGGGGTTTTTTGTGATACTTAGCATATCCAGTTAAGAGAATGTGCCTAAGAAGAAAAATACTGCAATGACTAGCTTATTAGATGATTGATCCTATCTTTTATCATATTTTGAGAGAGAGATTATACTTGTAGTGGAGTTGATTGCAATTTTTGATTATGATTAATAGAGCCTTTTTCTTTATTAGACTTACTATGTAGATTCTGTTCCACATTTTCAAAAGCCTTAAGAAGCAAAAGGTCTTCCAGAAGAAATATAATTGAAAAGTAAAACAGCTTTTTCAGCTGAACTTCTATGTAGGAAGAAGCAACAGGACAGACAGATAATTATCCGTCGATAAAACATCAATTACTTTTTCTTTTTTTTTGTACATCAAATCTTCTTAACTTACCATATGCTCCTAAAGGGAACAAATATTTTCCAGAAAATCTACATCTTAGTTTTACCCAGCAGCTTCATGTCTAGAGTGCTTGTTGGACAAGGGAAGGGGGAAGAGAGGAAGGCAGCTAAGCATCTACCAGTTACTCATCATAACTATGATGAGTAAGGAGAGGAAGACTCACGTTCTGCCTCCCTGTCACCCCAGCCAGCCAGCCTGCACGGAGCTCACCTGCCTCTTCTTCCTTTTTCTTTCTCTCAGGCTGCTCTTTGCAGCACTGATGATAGCTTATCTGGCTCTTTCAACTAAGGGCAAGAGTATTTTTCTGCACAAGCCTTGAATGAATTTATTTAACTTACACAGAGGGCTGGTTGGGAATCAGAGGCTGGGAGGGATGAGGGACTAGATGGCAGGAACTGTCTAACTTGCTCCCAGCCCCAATGCATGGTGAGAAATAGAACTACCATTCCTAACAGATTTTTGCCTAGCCTTTTTTTTTTTTTTTAATAGATCCTGCAGTGAAAAGTCTATAACATCTCCTGCTGCCTGTTACTGTGCTGCTCTTTCCACTACCTAGCTCAAATCCAGCTCAAATGTAAACTGACTGTTTTCCATCCACCTTTACGGAGAACAGACTATCTCCTACCTCTATGCAGAAGCCTTTCATGCACTTTAAGAGATGACCCTGCATAATTCCGTCTCTTCTTTTAACTGAACAAACCCAGTTGGTTCAATCTTGCCTCACAGATCATGTTTTCTAGAGCTTGGATCATTCCTTTTGTTTTTCTGTGAACATGAAGTGGCCAATGTCTTTGCTCAAATACCCCAAATTACACAGTGGCATTACTCTAGCCAAGGTCTTGCTAAGGCTGAGCAGAACGGGAGTTTGGTCTGTGTCTTATTTAGCCTGGTTATATTTCCCAGGATTTTTTTTTTCCTTTTACCAACAGCATGACATCATTAGCTACTGTATATCTCATGAACCATTTCTATAGAACTGATATTTAGTCAATTGCATTTGTGTTGGTGGTTATTTCTTCTTGAATATAATACGCTGATCCTCTAGAATATCATGCTATGATTTTTCAGACCATACCTCTAATATGTTAAGGCAGGGTTAGAATTCAACCTTGTCTTCTGAAGTCCTTGCATTTCCCTGTGGCCTGTGTTTTATGCACATTTAGTATTCTAGTGCAGTTCTGCCTATGGAAAACCATCAGCTCTCTAACACCAAAACACTTGATTTGGAATGACTCATTGTGGTCGGTTGACCCTGGCTGGACACCAGGTGCCCACTAAAGCCGCTCTATCACTCCCTGTCCTCAACTGGACAGGGGACAGAAAGTATAATGAAAGGCTCATGGTTCGAGATAAGGACGGGGAGAGATCACTCACCAGTTACCGTCATGGGCAAAACAGACTCGACTTGAGGAAATTAGTTTAATTTATTACTAATCAAATCAGAGTAGGGTAACGAGAAATAAAACCAAATCTTAAGAACACCTTCCCCCCCACCCGTCGCTCCTTCTGGGCACAGCTTCACTCCCGAATTCTCTACCTTACCCCCGCCCAGCAGCACAGGGGGATGGGGAATGGGCGTTGTGGTCAGTTCATCACACGTTGTCTCTGCTGTTCCTTCCTCCTCACACTCTTCCCCTGCTCCATCGTGGCATCTGCCCCATGAGAGACAGTCCTCCATGAACTTCCCTAATGTGAGTCCTTCCCACAGGCTGCAGGTGGATATCTGCTCCACTGTTAACTTCCACAGGCTGCAAGGGGACAGCGTGCCTCACCATAGTCTTCACCACGGGCTGCAGGTGGTGGTGTGATCCTTTAATGTACTTAATTCCAATCTATCTATACAATATCTCTGTGCCAGCACCTCCTCCCCTCCTTCTTCACTGATCTTGGTGTCTGCAGCGTTGTTTCTCTCTCACATTCTCACTCCTCTCCCTAGCTGCATTTTTCTGTTGCACAGGGTTTTTTTTCCCTTCTGAAATATATTATCCCAGAGGCGCTACCACTGTCACTGATGGGCTTGGCCCTGGCCAGCAGTGGGTCTATCTTGGAACTGGGTGGCATTAGCCCTGTCGGACATAGGGGAAGCTTCTAGCAGCTTCTCACAGAAGCCACCCCTATAGCCCCCCTGTCCTGATCCAATGTCGGGGAAGGTTTCAATATGATCCCAAGAGTGAGATTAAGGCACAAACGAGGTCAAATGCTGTATACCCCAAAGAGTTTTTATTATCAAAAGTATCAAAAGTAGAAAATAGTAGCAATAGGATAGAATGGAAGAAAAGGCAGAAATCAAGCAAGCAGTCAGGATAGAGTTGCAAGGATAGTCACCACCATGGATCTGGCAGCGTCCCGTTGGTCCTCAGTCTTCAATTCTTCGGTGGTGGGTGCACACCATGGCTTGTCTCCACAGTTTTTGTAGGGCATATTTCGATGAGGTATGCACGTATGTATTGTTCATGCACTGTTCACACACTACAGGTTTCGTCTATCACACGACCTTTATGTGACCAAATCTTATCTCAAAGACTACAGTTTCCGTGAGAATGGTACCCTCCACATCCTTACATCCTTGTCTGCTTCAGCCTGTTTCCTCTCCTGAATGCCTCAGTGGCCTAGTAATTGTCCTTATGGACAGAGGAATGTCCTGCTTAGACAGGCCATCTCAGAGACAAAGGGCTCCAGATAAGCAGTCCACAATTCTTGAGATGAATGGCTTGAGAAGTCTCTGACACCTGACAATCTTTGAGACAAACAGCTCAAGATGACAATTCAGTCTCTCACACCCCTTGCTACCAGAACCTTGCCACACAAACCCAATACACTCATGTCTGACAAATGTTCCCCAAATTCAGAGCCAAGGTCTGAGCTTTTGCCCAGGTATCTGTCTTCACTGGGAGGCCCCTGGCAGTACCACAGCGGCCTGGGCCAAGGACGATGGAGGGCCTGCACTTCTTCAGGGGAAGTGCATGCTCCATCCCTGACAACCCCAATAGAGTTTCACTGAAACATCCCAAGTGTGAGAACTTAAAGCTCACAGGAAATTTTGAAGAAAAAAAATTAAGTCTGATTTAGACTGATTATGCATTGAAAACATTGCTGTCCCTCAAGATTGCCAACAAGCGAAAAACTTTAAAAAAAATTATCTACCTTTGATAAAAAGGGGCATCTCAGATGAAATGAGAAAAGATACCTCCAGCTCACTTATAAATGCCACTCTAATAGCAACTGTTCTTTCCTCCCCCTTCTGCCCACAACACTCTATCAAGTGACCTACTATGTCAGACCAGTGCCTACACCAATTCCTGGTGGACAGATGCCCATACTAATAAAATAAGGAAGTCCAGCTCTGCTGAAAAACACAGGTTGAATATACACTGCATGCAGAATTGAAACTGCCTTCTTAACTTTAGAGGTTATATATTGCCAAATTGGTGTCAAGATATGTGCAGAGCATCATAAAGAAACCAAAGCTCTTACTGAAAGCAAGGAACCTGATCACGGAGCAAAGTGCACCAAAGCTGAAAGAGTCTCTGTTGACACAACCGGATTTTAGTTCTTGCAATTCTCACTACAAGGACTGAATTTGACATTGAAGGAAAAAAAAGATAGATTTTAAAAATGTGCAAGAATGGCTTTCTTTGTTAACATGCATTGACTGTAAGAATCTGACATGACCCTGGTTTCTCATTTCTCACTTGTACAGTGTTTCATGACTAATTCTTCCTTTAAAAGCCGGATTTTTCTTCTCTTGATTGAAGAAAAAAAAAAAAGAATTCTAAACTTAAGCCTCTCTTTTCCTGATGTTACAGTTGCAATTCTGTTGATATATGCTCCTAACCTTTTGTATCCTACCTCTAAAGTATTTATTAAACAAGTGCTACATTTCAATCACGTGGTCTTGCCCCCTTTATTCTCATTATTCAAGGTTCAAATGTATTTATTTCCTTACACAAGCCAAACTCCTCCAAGCACATCCACCTACTGCCCTCTAAGTCTACAATTTTCTCCTTTTAATATAGTGAAAATCTATTTTTGAACCTTGTCTGACAAATAGAACTATCAACATAAATTCTTTCTAATTCAGTTGCAACATGGTGGTTATCTCAACATTCAGTTGCATTTTGCTTTTCATCCTAGTTCTTATGTCTTCACTGGTTATTTAATTAGCTCTTGGAAAGTATTTAAAAATAATGGGTTACAAGAAGTTTAAAACTCAGCCTTCAGTGACTACTGTTCCTTTTAACTTATGGGACTCTTGCCCTGCTTCTGACAGTGCGGAGATCTGTGGCATTTGTGTGTCACCGAAAGAGATGATGCTCAATGCAGATCCTTCTCAGCAGACACTTTTTAAGACATACATGGCAATCTTAGCAAAGATATTTGAGGCAGTCCATGCTATTTTCTTCAAACCTTGCATGTGTTATATCTCAATGCTGGGCAGCCACAGCTGCTTAGAGAACTGGATTTGTCAGCAAGCAGAAAATGTTTTCCTGCCCCAGCATACTTGTAAACAATAAATGGTTAGGGTGGGAAAGTCTTCTTATTTATTTGCCCACTTTTTAGATGAAGAAGGAAATTTTCATGTGTTACCATAAATGGATTAAGACCTCTAGAAAATAACAAAAAAACCTTGTCCCAGTATTTCTGTCCTTGAATAAACAAACACTGAATAAACAAAGTAAGTTCTAGAACTTTGTACCCACAATTGGACTGTGTGCAGCTGAAAACCCGTTAGTAAAGCTATCACCTGAGGTATGTTTCCAATTGCTAAACAGCTTGGGCATTATCTGAATCTCTTATCCATAAGGTATTTAGACTTTATAATTAGATTTTAGAAAGACATGGATTGATTAGCTCTTACCCTCATTTAGGAAATGATACCCCCTTCTGGATTTTAGTGTCTGTTTCCACTAACATCTACAGTTTAGAATCCTATAATGTATTTAACTCCGATCTATCTATACAATATCTGCAATACAGGAAAACACCATTAAATTTTAAATGAGGAGGATTCCAATAGGTTTTCTCAGCTCTATGGATGTTTCAGATGCTAATGCTAAGAGGTTATAATATTTCATGCCTCTACTTCACATAGAGTAGATTGCATTTCTATAATCCTTTGCTTCTCTGTTTGCCAGTTGCCAATGATCCAACCGTGTCTCATTCCAAACTTGGGCTGCATGGCTGCTTGGTTTCCCTGCATTGTATGAAAAATGTGTTTCCGTGAAGCTAATGAACAGATTTGGTTTGCAAGTGCAAGGTTCAGGCTGAGCTCTGAGTTTTATGTTCTTAACAACAGATTTTGAAAAAAATGCAGAGACAAAGAAATAAAAATTGGGGGAGGAAGGGTGGGAAAAGGGTTGGGAGGGTATAGGCCAGAACAGTGGTGCAAACAATCTTGTGCTTCAGAGGATGCAGGAGAAATTCTAGTAATAGATACAGGCAGAGCAGAAGCAAAGATAAACTTCTGAAATTCCAGACAGGAATAGGAGATGTAGATCAATCCCATATTTCACTCATTACAAGTGGGCAACTTTCTCTCCAATGGCATAAAGAGAGTGGAAGCAGATAAAAGATTAATAAAGTCACCGACTACTGAGAGCCAAATACTTACAGGAACCTTCTCTCCTACAGGAGAAAATTATTACTTACTAGTGGTTTTATAGCAGCAAAGAATGACTCCAGTGGTGGCTGGGGTTTCTGGTTGTGATGGTCATTTACTTGTAAATGACAACTGGAAATGGCAATGCCAGTCAGACCGATGAAGACAGACTGAAAAATCATAAAGAAAAAGGGTATGTAATAGGACAAGAATAAATACTACTAATGATCTGTTAACAATAGTAGCAGAAATAGTTCACTGCTGAACTAGCCCGTATTTTATCAATTCTTCCAAAACTATTCTTCCTACTGAGCAGACAGACAAAGGGAGGCAGGACAAATTCTACTTTTCTGAAGAGAGGCCAAGCAGAAACCTAGTCCTGGCACCCATTAACCTGACCTTGAAAGCTTTGTCATGGGAATGCTCATGGCTATGTTTGAAACACAAGCGAAGTAAAGTTCATATTAGCTGATGGTCTTGGACCTTTATTGTCTGGGCAAGCTAATTAATTTACCACTTTAATAAGGAGCTTGTAGAATGTAAGATCTTGCTTGTTAACATGTTAACAAGGCTGCAAACTAAGTATTCTCTTTAGATTGTAATATAACCAGCTTTATGAGAGCAGGGGGATTAAAAGAGCTTCCTCCACAGCACATATCCAATTTAAATTAATAAAAATACTAATGAAAAACTATCTTGAGGATGAGATAATAGACTTGCTATGAGACCTGCAGTGCCCGGTCCCCATGGAACACAGGCATTGAAAAGCACAGCCTAAATGTGCTTTAGGCTCTTTAATGATACCCTAAAAACATGGTATCTTTTCTGCACTGCATCTACCTTGGTTTAGCTGCAATACCTTTTGTCCAAGTGGGAATTTAAGTTGCGTTAGCCAGCCAAAGTATCTTCTGCCCTTCATTTTACTGATTATTAGTAAGCCACAAATATTACTGTCATTCTTCTCATTCTGTCATTCACCTCAGTCTGGATGCTATTTGGTTTTGTAGCCTGGTAGCCTGAGGCTTTGGCCACATGCAGCACCAGAAAGACAAAGGTCGGGACGACGGCAGCGTTTTATGACCTTGTAGGATGCTGAATGGAGAAGCCCATCGAGCAGGCCTGCATCTGTTAAATTATCTACTTGGCAAATCTTATGGCATGTCTATTAAAAATGTCTATGCTCTAAACTCGAAGGAATGGTGCTTTTTTTTATTAAAATGCTGTAAAAAGGATGGTTTAGGTTCAGTTATATCCAGCGTGCCTGGCTGACAAGAGTTCCTTGCTAAGTCTTTAACTTGTAAAGTTGCTGTGAGGAAGTTCTGGACAGTGCAGAATCTGAAAAAGAAGAAAAGGTTTACTGTAGAGCTGAAGGAGCATGACTAATCCTTGCTCGGCACCATATGTTTCCCAAGAATGGAGTTAGCACAGTAAAATACTATTGAAAGGGTTGACCCAATGGACCAGAACAATAGCAGGGGAAAAGCAGGGAAGAACTGCCAATAAGGCATTAGCTGGCAAGGCCCAGCAGAGTAGAGCAAACTGCCAGCCAAGACCTGAGAGAGGGTTACATTTCTGTTGCATATGTAAGACTGAATTTACCCAGGATTTGAGCTGTGGTTCAGTGAAGGGTCACCAGGTTTCATACAGGTGGTAGAGGGTTCATGCTGAAGATGCCTTTTGCATGGGAGCACATGGAGCACCTGTAGCCACTGACCGTTTCGGTCCCCAGGGGATTTCTTCTACACAACATACTAGAGAGAAGTTTGTATCAGCAATCCCTGCATATTTTGGAGATTATTCAAGGTTAGGGAAAGCAACAATATTAATGTTAATGAATATTCTACTCTAGCACAAAGTTTTGTGCTTTCTTTGGTAAGCAGTTTCGTATTTCATATTTGCGATTATTTACTGACTGAAGACATTCTCCATGTAATTGCCTGGCTGTGCTATCTGGCATCTAATAGCATATTTTTAAAGTACCTCTTCTCATTTCTGTCTCTCAGTTTTTGTCATTGTTCTTTACCAGCTTCAAGAAACTGGCCTTGCTAAGTCATTCAACTTTGGCAAATATTTTTAGTTCAGTGAGAAATTCTATTTTACCCAAAACAGAAAACTTCAGTTTGGATTTGACTGATAATTTTCTGCATTTCAGACAGGTAGTTTTTCTAATTTTTAGAAACATCCTGGGGATTAGTGACAGTAAAAGAACATTGTATGTTCTCAAATTGTTATAATTTCTCTTTCTGGAGAAGATGTTTAAAGTTGTTTCTTTTTCACTAATTTGGACAACACAACTGTATCATGATTCTTATAGTAAAATGGACTTGCCTAGTAGATTTACTCATACCACTCATAGGAATTGTTTGTAGTTTAGCCCAACTGAGATTATGACCTCATTAAACTTTATGTGATATGTACATGAACAGCAACATCCCCATCCCTTCCCCGCAAAGCAAAAAATAAAACCTTGCCACAGGAATCTTCATTGCTAAACAGCCAGGGAGAAAAAAATAGACTAAGATATTACATCTGGTTGAGGTTATTTTCTGGATAAAGAAATCAAGGCAGATTATTAAAATAGCTTGCAGAAATTTACAAAGTCTGCTGAAAAACAGGTCTTTGAAGTTCCAGTCCAGGATTACAAAATTGTCCTTTTCCCTCCTTGTTGAAAATGGTGAACTTTGTTGGGGATTAGGAAAAAGTCCAGATTCCTTCTCTTCATCTTCTAGCCACAGAATTGATGAGTTACCTGCCTTGAAGACTGATCTGTTTGGAGACAAATACTGAAAGAGGCACGATAAACACTAATTTAGGATGAAAGCGATTGACAAACCGATTGCTCTTAATTCATTGCTCATCATCACTACAGCAATGAAACGAGACATATTTGTGCAGCAGCTCTGGATAAGAAAAAAAACCCCACCTAATCCATAAGTATATTGAAAAGCCTAAGGAATGCATGCTGGCCTTGGAGCTTATAGTAGTTTGCACCTCTTAACAGTAAATTCCTGAGTAAACCTTACACACAGGTCAAGGAGCCACCAGGCCCCTCTTCAGAACCTGAAAGAGCTGAAACAAAACACTCTTGATCAGTCTGGGGACATGAGCTGAAACTTCCCTGGATCTGGCAAACATGAGAGGTGTCAAGGAAGGAGTCATGGAGCTAGAAGTAGGAAGATTCAAAAAAAGGACTGGGAAATGTGTAGAAGTGGTGGTCAGGGTAGAGTTTTAACAATGGGAAGTAGAAATTGTAATGCTGAGAGTGGGTATTGTAGCTAAGCACCTGAAAGGTGATGAATAGAGCCAGGCAAAGTACTTTGGTGGAAAACACAGCCTGAGGAAATTTGGTAGTCTCCCTCTTTATCCCTGAAGATCTAGATGCTATAACTGGAAATAAATTCAGAATCCTCTAGGGAAATACTGGTATTTTATGGAAACTGCTGGGAAAGGCTGGAACAGTATTCAGCATCTGTTCTGAGGAAAATAAATCTGTTTTGAGGATATAGTCATGGTTCCTATTCTAAAAGTTTGATTTTATTTTGGTCTTCCATCTTCTGTAAGCTGCTTGTGTGCCTCAGGAGCCTCCAGAATTGGAAGAACTGGAATTCCGACAACAACCATCTTAATTAAAACTAAGGTTTATTGGCAGTGAATTGCTCTCATCCTGCATTTTAAATAGCCCTCCATTATACTCATTCCCTTTTAATCTACTTTCACATTATTTTGGCATGTATTTCACATCCTTTCACTAGATTCTGCTTGATCTAAAAGCTGTATGTGCTATAACTGAAGTCAGATATTATAGGATCTGTGACAAAAAATATTAAGAGACAAGCAGTTTTGCTCCTGAAGTGAAAAAGGAAGCTGATAGTAGACACCAAGGTAAAACTAAATCCAGAGGTTTCTGCTAACCTGGAGCACCAGCAGCTGAGGGGTACAAAGTTCTGCCTAAGTGCTCCAATGAGCAAAACTAGACTAGACAGATTTTTGTTTCCTTTCTCCTTCTCGAGTTATCTGTTTTTATTACATGGTCATTGTTTTTTAAATTGTCCAGACTTCTAATTTCTGTAAGAGCTTCTGAAAAGAAGAGTTGAATGTTTTTGAGTTAGCATGTTTTCTTTATTGTCTTTAAATGGAAGGAAAATTTATATGATATCCTTCTGTTAGTTTGTTTCACATAAAGGAACCCTTTTGCACAACTAGTGACTGTGAACCTGACCAGGGAAACCCTGTCAGGTGGGGCTGGTCCTTATGTGGAAGCCAGCATAAGGGTGCAGGCAACACCGCTGCTTACTGTACTGTTAGAAAGTTAGTAGATGATGTTACTTTAGATTTAATTTGCCATCTTTATCAATTCTCCTACCAATTTTTAACTAGAATTGCCATGTATTTCAGAGAGAAGAGAGCATTGCTGGGATCTGCCTTCGGGCAGCTGTTCTAGTCAAGATTTCACATTGTTCTGAAGCAGATGTAATCCTTCCTTTTCACAATGCCACCAACACCTCTGGGAAAACGGGACAAAAGGAGGGAAAATGTTTAAGTTAGAGACCCAGAGAAAAGCCTTCCACATGCTATGCGTGTTTTCTTGTTTTTAAGAGAGGTTTATTAAAGGTCTTATGTTAATGAAAATGATTGTCCAATCAGCCATTGCATGTGTTTCTGAAAGGAATGATAATATGCCCTTTACTATGGCTCAAAAGGGATTCTTATTTTAAACTTCATGTGTTAATAGAGCAACCTTGCTTTGAAGTCAGTGACCATGGCAAATATCAAACATATTTATAGATGGATACAAATATGCATTTGTGAACTGTCTGTCAACTTACTCTTTTTCAGCCTATCCTAGGGTTTAGGGACATCACCTGTAATGTCACCCTGTCAACTAAAACCACAATGAGAACTAGCCAGCTTCTGGAGATAAAGCACCAGGAGAATAGTTGTTTCACTTCGCAGCAGTAGTTAATGCAGTCTATTAAGTTTCTTTTTCTTTCTTTTTTTTTTTGTTTTGTTTTTGTATTTCATTGCATTCTCTTCAACCTGCAGTATTCATTACAAATCATGCAAACTGTTTTATCATTAGGCAGCAGTGAGAAAACAGAAAGAAACTTTCCTCTAAAAATCATAGAATCATAGAATGGTTTGGGTTGGAAGGGACCTTAAAGATCACCTAGTTGCAACTCCCCCTGCCATGGGCAGGGACACAGTCCACTAGACCAGGTTCAAAAGCCCCTTCCAACCTGGCCTTGAACACTTCCAGGGGAGGGCATATCCACAACTTCTCTGGGCAACCTGTTCCAGTGCCTCACCACCCTCAGAGTAAAGAATTCCTTCCTAACAGCTAATCTAAATCTACTCGCTTTCAGTTTAAAACCATTACCCCTCGAAAGGGAACAAAAATATAAGTCTTATTTTTACACAGAAATTCATTGTAACGAGGAAGATATTGTGGAATAAATTCTAAGAAGTCTGCACCTATTTATATTATAATTTATTTTCCACACTTTTGTAACTTTTATCATCTTCAGCAAAGCCAGCAACATCTTTTTTTTAATATCTTTGTCATTTTCAGTGACGTTATTCTAAGGTTTAGTCCTTAATGGCAAATTTTGGATAGAGATTTATTCCTAGTCACCTCTCTTCCTATCTGAGAACAGAAGTGCCTGACCCACAACCTGCTGAAATCAACAGGAGTTCTTTCCTCTGGCTCCAGTGGGCTTTGGGAGAAGATTGTTTGGATTTTGCTAGATTTTCACTGCTCAGAAGACAGTGAGCTGGAATCACCTCTTGCTGGGTCAAAAGGAAGCTCTGTCGCTGTCTTTTTTCAAGACAATGATTACACCTTTCTCAGCTTTTACCTGTTCTTAGTGAAATATTCATGTCTTGTGAACTCAAACATTGCTGCTTGCAACAACATTTGTAATATTTGACAAAAATGAATGGAGGTTTAGTTGAACACATCTGCATCTCTGAGAAAAATGAAAACAGGTCTTAGCTTGTAACCCCAAAGTCATAATGTTTCTCTCTCTGTCTTTCTCTCACACACCTTTTTTTTTTAATCTTTGGGTAAATTATGACTTATATTCAGTGGGTGCTTATTTATTTCTTATTTTCTGCTTTCTAAGACATCCAAGCCCTTGTGCAGAAATCAGTGTAGCTCTAATACTTCAGGAGCGTGTAGAGCAACATAGCCACATGACCAGCACTCTATCAGGCAACGAAGGGCACGCCTATGCAATAAATCCACATCTCTTGTGTATGATAGGCCTTTCAAAATCCTGATAAACATCTTTTGAAATGACCTGAATTATTAAATGTTTTCCCCACATTCCCTTTTTCCCTACACTCCAATATATTTGGTCACTCCCTCATTCCCCACATGCATCGCATCTGAAAACATGCCACTGGAGTCAGAGCCTGCTTTATCATTCATCCTTTTTGGAACAACCTGCTGACAAACTTGAAAACATCACCTAAACCCACACCTGGAGCTTTGAAAAAGAAATAATTTCTTGCAGAGGTGTAGGATCTGTCTCTGTTCCCACAGAAGCAGCAACAGTGGGTTGAATGTGCACAACAGGATTCTGAAAAATGAAACTATTTGGAAGAAACAAACGGTGACCTGTGCTAATCAAAGCAGTTTCATCTCTCTGCCATGACATGTTTACAGTTTTAGCTGCAGCACAAGTTGGCAGGATTTTGTCTCATCACATTTATGTGGGAATTTTCTGCGTATTTCAGTCATTAATTTTTCCTGACAATAACTGGAAGTCAACTTCTGTTCCCATTTCTGCTTCAAGTTAAACAAGGGTAACTCTAGAGTAATCCCATTGTAATAATCTGCAGTGTTGTAACAGCATTTCTTGTATTTCACATTTTCTGATACTAGAGAAAATATCTCTCTTTTTAATGTAATTGCAGCCATGTCACATGCAGTAGCTTGGACAGGTATTGCCTCCTCCCAGCCTCTTTTAAAAGCAGACTATGAGCAAAAAAGCTGCTTGTTTTCTAGAATATCCACTGCCACAACCTTTGAAAAATAAATATTCAAACCAGCATAATTTTACCAAGTCATCATTTGGTTAATGAATTCAAAGTCCAGAGGCTGTGGAAGTTTTCAGCTCAGAAAGGTTAAAGACTGTTAACAGCTTCACTGCAGGATTCAGTGTTCTTTGTCCCCTTCCACCAGTTCTGGTTTGTGTACGCAAGGAGCCTGGGTGCAGTTAGAACTTCAGCAGTGGGACGGCTGTCTGCGTTTCTTTCAAATAACCAAGAAGAGAGGAAAAAGGCACCCAGGGAATGCCAGAAGCTCAGAAAGTGCACGCAAGCCTTTGTCAAAAACAAACTATACAAACTATTGCCTGCCTGCCCACCAAAAAAACCATCAAAAAACTGTATGTTTTGTGGCTTAAAGCAAATTGAATTTGACTAAATTAGAGGTTCAAGAAGGCTTAGAAATTGATTTTATGAAATTTCAGAAAAGTTATTTTGGGTTTTTTGACCTGTCTCTGAGCTAAAAATACTATCCTGACAACAAAACAACAATATAAATCCAAGTTTGCATCCATGGACTAAACCCCAAACTGTTTCTGCTCTTGAGATCAAGAGTTTCCGACTGAAGTCTCTGGTTTCAGCATTCTTTTATTTTTTTCTAAACAATTTGGCTTGGCTCAGCTCAGCCATAAGAAGGAGATCTTTTTAGAAAATATATTTTTTATAATTTATTTTCTCTACCTTGTAACCCAGAACTACTGTAATTGAGGCAAGTGTTCTCTGTAGGACACAGATCACTAGTGTAGTAAGATCTTTTCTTTAGAAATGTTCTTTACCAAATGTCAGCTCCAGAGGCTTTTTTTAAAATTTGAAACAGCTGCTAGAAAGCTATCTTTATGTGAATGCATAAAAAAGAGAGATAAATATATATGTGTACACCCTCATACAGATTGCATACTTCCAGCAGGGTGAACTACTCACTGCTAAAGCAAACCTCCTCTGGGTTTCTATCCTGTGAGCCAAATTCCCTTTAGCGCTCTACGCTTCCTGGTGCATCCTTCTGCCAGTGCAAATCCACACAAATATATCTCGGTAAAGACCCCTGGCTGCTTTTTTCAATAATTTACATTTGAATTTTCATTCCCTTCAGAAGAGCTAAGGAAGAGGCACAGGAATAACCTAAGAGGAGCCTAAAAAGAAACTTGGAAACAGAAATAGAGAACAAATGATAGCTAAAGACTGGTGGGATTACTGGAGGGGGAGAGGGTGGGGAGGGAAAGGGATTGTTTTGATAAACCTGTCTTTGTATTACATAGTAAAAGACAGTCCCTGTCCCCAAGGACTGCCAGTGTAAACGCCCAAGAGAACAAAAGTCAGACAGGGAGGAAGGACTTGCTCAATGTCACGCTGCGGTGGCAGAGCTTGGGGCTCCTGCCTCCTCATCCAACATCTGAGTGCCCCAAACTATTTGCTGAGGCTCAGATTTGTCAGTTCTTTTTGAGGAGAAAAAACTATTTTAGCAAAATATTTCAAAATAGATCTCAGTATTTGAAGGCAGTGGTTCGTTTTAGGCTATATATATATGCATTATTTCTTAACTTATGCTGATCCTTTCGGGCCTGTAGAAATAATATCATCAGTACATCTATGGCACTTGAATACATTACTCTAGAAGGCAGGAACGTAAGCAGCATCTGCCTTTTTTGCTTGACTGGTTGTATTCAATTTCATTTCACTCTGTGCTGCTTCGGCTTCTATTTCTTATAGAATACACCTCACCAGGAAGGTCAGATTGGCACCAGATTTTAAATATGACTTATATTGCCAGTTAACTAGCAAGCACTTTCCCCTTTAGTCGAATCATAACTCATGCATGGATCAAACCATCCACCTACTTTTGAAAAAAAACCCCAGTTGTTCTATTACAAAAATAAAATTAAAAATAGCCCATTATAGATAAACATTTATGTTTCTGGCACATGCTTTAGCAATGGCTGTTGCACTATCAAAGTAAAACTGCCCTGTTAATAATCTCCCATTAAGTGCTAATCACAGGTGGTGTGCAGCAGACAACATCTCTGGGGGCTTGCAGCAATTCACACAAAAGGAGACTCTATTCTGCTTTATGGTTAATGGGTATCTCTGAGAGGCAGACCTTTACCTAATTATGACACAGCAGAAATCCTTCAATTCTTACAAAATGAAAAATATACTCTTAATGCGCACGGTTCTTGTGATCAGACATTCAACAGCTCACACATGTTTCTCAGAAGGTACTGCCATTTACCATTCCCAGTAGATTTCTATCAGTTAGATCGATTTGTGTCCTGCAGCTTTTCCTTGTATTTACACAACACTCCCTTGGCCAAACACAGGTTTCATTGTAACTCAATGTTAGTAACAAACATGATAAAAAATTAATATATTTTATGCCAGTTTATGTGAGATAATGAAGCAGTATATTTTATTACCACGGAGGAGTGCATTTTCAGAGTGTTGAATAAACCTTGTCAACGGCAGAAGGAATTGCAATGGGGTCATAATTCTGACAGCTTCAGATTATGCTTCTAAACTTGCAACAGGCCCTGCCAGTGTCAGTGGCATGCTTAGTGCTTCAGCTGCAGTGATTTGTGTACAAGCTGCTGCTTGTTGATCAAGAGCTTTACTAGGAGCAAAACTCACAAGGGAAATGTGCATGCCAGCAGTGGCATGGCATTTTGTTCCTCCAAATATACAACATTCCTGCTTCACACGTGCATACGCAATATGCATTTTAAGAGTCAGCACTAAAATTCTGAAGAAGACAATTGAATTGGGTTTTCTGCTTAAAAAGGCTCACCTTATACACATGGACTCATATGGCAGCTAGGTAGAAGAAGTTTCTCTGTGCAAACAAACTAGCTAAATAACATTTTAGATGATTCCATTAGCAGGCAGGTGTGCCATACCCTGCCGATGACATGTGGTACCGGACTTCAGCTTCCTCCAACATTAGCCATCAGTGTGTGGTGGCTCAAAAACCTTGCGCAGTGCTTCGACCACCACAAATTCCTGCTTGGCATGCAATTTGAAAGCTGTCCACTGTGGTGCAATCTGTCAGAAGATTAAAAACATCAGTACAGTCTAGCAAGCTGTACGGGGCAGTAAGTGCTTGGATGATGTGTGTCTAATAGCAGTGAGACTGTGGCACTGCTTGGAGCCTTCCCTTGCAGAGAATTATCACCAGGGAGTGGGCGGCCAAGGTCTGACTGTGAGGACTAAGGTTTCTCCCGTTCTCTGGTAAACTTCCTTCTGCGCTACCTTGGTGCTGGGGCAGTTTTTGCACCCTTCAAAAGACTGATCAACCCTGTCTTGAGTTGGCATCGGGGCAGAGCTAGCAAGACTCATGTTGGAAGAGCTGTCACTAGCAGCTGAGTAGCACCTACCTGGTGCCCAAAGGACCTTTCTGACTTGCAGTAGATGAACATGACTGAATCCACCCTGATGTATTCTTCTAATTTTAGCGCCTCTGTCACATATTTGTTAGTCCTTTCCTGCAGAAAGGTGTGGCTGCTCAGCTTTTCTTCTGAAAGCTCAGTTGTGCATTTAATTCTCTGCTTCCTTTACTAATTTGTTAAATAGCACATGAAGTCAAAATGCAGCTCTAACGGTTTCTCAGACTAACTTCTCCTTCCAACTTGCCTAAGCCCCCCAAATATATTAAAAGGAAACTTTTCATTTGTGAAGCTGATGAAGTGAGAAGGGGAAAGCAAAAAGAAATACTTGGGAGTACACCTGAATCTTGACTATATTTGCTGCCTAAAACATCTAGCAAACAACTAAACTGATGTTTCATATCTGGCTTTTGCTACACCACCTCCTGCTGACTTAGGTCATGTTCATGTTTACAGGTTCTTGTTTACAGTAGACACCGTCTAAATTTTGTTTGTTGCTTGATTATTGGAGCTTCCATTTATTTTATATACAGCATGTTGTTCTCTATCCCAGCTCCAATTAACAGTTACCTACAAGTGCCCCCTTTATGACAGCAATTAGCCTGTATGCAATGGTAGCTCTGCCTTGGCTAGGAAAGGGGAAGAACAGTAGTTCAGGTGCCCTAGAGACTAGAACAGTAAATGTCGTGCACTTTAATCTGTTAGAGCAGAACTGATCGTCATGCACGTTTGCTTTTATCCTAAAAAGAGACTCTCAAGCCACAAAGTTGGGATTTGAATCTGATCTTCCCTAACACACAGTTTTACTGTAAGGTAAGATATAGGCCTATTAATTTTTCCAGCAGAACACCTTTTTAGAAAAGTCAGTTTTTTACATTGTATTCTCACTGAAGTACCAGAAACCATAGTTTTTATTTTATATATATAGTATACATATATATATATTTATACACACACACACTTCATGAGAGTGAGATACTTATGCAGGTTTTTGTTTTGAAACAAAGAATGGAGAAAAGACTAGAAGAGGATATTCAGTCTGTAGACCTGCTCCAGTGGATGCATGAATTCTTCTCAATGATAGTATAATGAGTACCACCCCATGATTCAACACAATTATTGGAGAAGAATATTTGAATGCAGTTTCACAACCACTGTAGTTTAAGTGGCATTAAAGCATAAGAGTAAGTAGTGAAAGCTGGGGTCCTCCTCCTGGGTATTTTGAGGACTAACTGTTCAGCTAGAGGTAAGTGAATTGGTTTCCCTTTCCTCATTATTTTGTTTTCCACCTCATGCAGTTTTTGAGAGCCTTAATTTATCATTTGGAAAGTGCTTTAAGATCCTTTCACAAAGCTGGCTATAAAAATGCAAAGTATTAGGAAACAAAATCCCATGAACAATTAAAAATTAATCACCTTCAAGCCAGAGCTTTCAGAGAAATGTCCGGTGGAAATAAAAAGACAACCTGGACTTGCAGGAAGAATGCTCTATTCACAGGAAAACTGAAGAAAAACAACCACTTCCAACCGGGGGATGTTTTTTTCTCCCCTGTCCTACTGCCTTCTTTTCCTCCTCCGCAGTCCATTGGAAGTTCACACTGCCATGAGAAGCAGAAGGATGGAGGACGAAGGACATCGCCTGAAAAACAACAACGTGGAGATGCCTGTGCACTGCCTGCCTGCTGGCAGCCTGGGTCCAGGCTCTCCCCACGACCAGTGGCTATTTAGCCCCTCTGGCTTGAAATGGGGACTGGCACTGCCCAGTGGGGAGGTGTGGGGGAGCATTTAGGAAGAGGGATATGAGGGTAGGGTGGAGAAAGAGCAGTAAGGGGCTGTCAGAGACAGAGGCTAGCAAGCCTGGGGGAAGATGCACATGAAACATTCCTCATCTGGAGAGGCAGGAGTGGGGAAGAGTAGGTATTTGTGGCTCAAAGGATTATCTGGAGGCTGGTCGTGGGGGGTGTAGGAGGAAGTTCTTGTCCCTTGAGACAGGAGAAACAACAGCAATGTAAGGATGTCACACCCATGTCCATCTTAAACCCCAGTCCTGAGGTAACTCTCATCTCCGCACTCTCCTTCATCAGCATAAACCCAAGGTAGTTTTGCCACAGGAAATCGCTGAACAAGAAGAGCAGAACAAGTGCCAGGAGGTCCCTGAGGGGATCCACTATCCTCACAGAGGCTTGTTGATTTGTCCCTGAACATCAACAACTGAGTCTCCAAAGCCTTCTTGGAGAGTCTCTTCCAGGGCTTTGCTGGCCTTATCTTTATAAAGCTTTTCCTCATGTGAATCTGCTGCAGTTTAAACTACTACTTGTTCTACATGGCATGTTGCAGCCATGCTCCTACACAGTAAACTGACAGAAATACAACACTGGCCATTAAAAGGCAGAGTGAGATTGCGTGTATGAAATGAGAAAGATTGTACATGGCCCACTGGACTGCAACGCTATGTGCACAGGACAAGTGCTTGTGAAGAATTTATTTATAAAAAGATATAGTTGGTAATTGGATTTACAGGCATAGCAATAAAATAATTTGAAGTAAAATAATCTAAAGTCAAAGGCTCAGCATGGCTATTGAACTAATAGTCAATGTTATACATCAGTTAAGTATATAGATCAGTAATAAAAAATCCCAAGGAAAACTGACTTGGAGCACAGAACCTAACTATCGTTGCTCCATATTAAAAGTGTTTGTGCATGTGATCTGGTTATCTGGCTGAATTGTGGGACACTCAGCTCAAACTCTTCAGAAATTTTATGTTTAAAACCTTTCCTGTAACTATTGTCATGCAGTGTCTTGGTCTTTTTCTATGGAACTAAAAAACTAGTCATTTTATCTGTTCAGGTTTTTTTCCCAGCTTCAATTATTTTTAATGGATGTTTCAAGTTCTCCTTTTACAGGATGTGCTGAGAGCTACTCTTACACTAGGAAAAAAAAATAAATTGTAACAAGCAAGCTATAAACGTCACAGTTCTTTAAGGGTAAAAAAGACTAACTCTCTGAATCTTGATATCAGTAGTTTTGCAAACCACTTCACGGAGTGACTTTTTTTTTAACAAAAGTCAAGCAGTCCACAGGCTGCCAGCCCGACAGTGTAAACAAATCTGTTTTTCCGGGTTCCCTTTGTCAAATCAGCCTCCAGATGAAATACAGACAGATTTATCTCAGATGAGATATATCAGGCACATAAAGTAATAATTATAGCTGCCTGGTCATATATTGAGAATAAAAAGCCAGCCTTAGATCAGGGTCAGCAACAGAGGGTGCCTAAAGTACATACAATTTTTGAATAGAAACTGGGAGCATGGTTTCTTGATAGACACACAGAAAAAGTGACAGCAAGCCCAAGTGTAAGGAATACCAATATGTTAAGAGGACGTTAGGAAGAACACAGTAATCAACAAGTTGTAGAAATTACTCTTTACATATCTGGAGAGTCAGTTTTCTGGCTTCAGCCACACGTTGCTCTTGGGCACCATGAACTAGACATCAGCGGAGAGCCACCCTGCCCAGCCCTCTTTTTTGAGGTTCAAATGTGGATCTGCAGAGACAGAGACAAGCTTTTTCAGTGTGCTTGTGACCGAACCAACCTCCCAAAGGACACTGAAATGCTTTGATAAACTTTCATATCTTGCAGGAAGACTAACGTCTTTGCAATAGCTGTTTCCAAAGGACCTTAGTAAGGGGAAAATCTAGTGTAGGTTTGTATTGAATAAAATCTCTTCATAAAATCCTGAGCACCAGGTACTCCAAGCTGTGATAGTCTGAGTGTGGCACTATGAACCTCAGAGAATTTGCTCTTTCTGAGTTGTTTTTAATGTGCCCTCAGGGCCAAGCACCTTTGCCGCCCACTGCCACCTGCAGCCTGCCTGCGTTGTGCCAGGGTTATGGAAATTTTTCAGTTGAGTGAAGAAGTTGGTTAAAGCTGTCCTCGCCTTGACCAAGGGTCAGGTTTTGGAATAGCAAGGTGAAGCTCCTTAATAGGAACTGATTACTTCTTAAGACCCACCACTGTAGCTATAACCTATCACAAAAAGCACTGCAGCAGCGACTGCCACACTACACTTTGTCATTTAAATCCTTCTGGAGATTCCCCAGTCAGAGAAACGTTGCTGCCAGATCAGTGGTCCAAGAAGAGTACAGAGGACCCTAAATAACCCAGCTAGCATGGCCTCATGCATAATTCCCAATTCCATAACTGGGTAGTTTGGAAGGAAATCCAAGCTAGTCCCCTCATGCAGTCAAAGACTGCAGAAGAAATCAAATTACTTAGTGCTTTTGTGAAATAAGGCCGTTCCCACCAATAGAAAAGGAAACTAGAGAGTAAGGATGAGATCGTACACAGTGGCCTTTCCTGAAGAGTTCATCCTGACCATTCATTTAGGGACAGCCAACACCAACAGTGTGTGCATTTTTTGAAGAAAACAGCATTATGAAAACAAATGAAAACTGGTGAACCACGATGGTGTATTTGTTTGAAGGCCACAATTATTAAAGAGATGTTAAGATACTGCATTTAGCACCACTGCACAGGATAACTTAATGGTGTTAAAAATTATATTCTTTGTTTAGATTATATTTTTGTTCACTGAAGTTTAAACCTACCCAGAATAATTGTGGAAAAATAGGGCAAAAGCAAACAGAAAAGAGGAGAAATGTCCACAGTTTTAACTCCAGATCCCTTCGGGTTACTTTGTTTCATGTAGTTTTTGACTCCAGTGCTAAGGACAGTTTTTCGTCTGAATATTTAATTATTATTTAGAACACCTCTTACTGAGACTACCTCTGTTTGTTCTTTGGGCAAAAAACCCCAGAGAACAAATAAACAAAAACTCAAGCCCTTATTATTTCATTTAAAAGTCCTAAGTTTCCGTTTGGTAAACAGGATTTGTTTTGAATTAATCTGAAATTAACACAGCAGTTGTAAAGTTGTCAACAGCTTCAGCTTTTGACTGTCAACAGCTTCATTTTTCTACAGCATTAATGTGCAATAGCATAACTAATTGATGTCAGTACAGAGCCATACTTAATTGTTGCCATAGACTCAGAAAGGAAAAGGTATGGATCCACTAGAAATAGGGGGTTTTAGACTCAATAATGCAATTAAAATTATTTTTAAAAAGCACCAAATTTAGTATGTCATCCTTTTCTCATACAATGACTGCTACGCTAAGCCACAGTTTGAGATGACAATTTTCAAGATCTTCAAAACGTTGTTTTTCAACTAGTAGTCTGCAGTGTGTGTTTCCTGTCAAGTGAAAATTAATTCCACTGTTTGTTTATTTTGAAGACTGGCTGCAAAGTCGAATTTCTGTGCTCTCCTGCAGAAGCCACAGCGATGCAGCAGCTTGGGAGGCTCCTTCCCAGCACAACACACCAGTTCTGTTCGGTGTTCATCCTTCACACCAAATCTGGATGCAGCACAGCAGCAAAGTGTCAGTATGGACCAATCTTTCTATTGTGGCTTCATGCCCACGCAAACTAATTGCAAATGCTTTTTTGCTTCTGAACAGAGTTTGGCATCTTCTTCCTCATTCTCTTTTCCATGTTTTTTTAATTGTATAATTTTGATGTGGAGAGCTGAGGTGGGACTGGTTTCGAGTTGGTTAGTTGATTTTTGTGAGCCTATAATTCACTTATAGACAGGAGAAAATGTTTCATACATAGGGAAGGATCTGAATTAGAATTGCTACTTAGATCATATGAAGTCAAAAACTTATTCAAAGAAACTGAGTTGTCTCATCATCTAAGGCATTCTGAGTTAAGGGAGAAAAAACAGCTTATGTCCTTTAGCAAAAGATTTTTGCTGTTCTCTGCAAAAGAAACTGTCACAGTTGGACATACAATAACATTCCTCTCAGCTGGAAGATTAATATCACTTCACCTCTCTTATACATTATCCTCATCTACTGAGCCAAACTGAAATTTGTATCTATGTGCTCTATGAGGAAAAGAAATATTTTTGCCTTTTGAACATAGCAATTTAATTTTCAAATTAACCATTCTCCTGTGCAGTTTTAGTCCATACTCATGTTCACAGTTCCTTGGCTTCTGGCTTGGGGACATTTATTTTGTACTTAATATATTGCTATTTTTCTTTTTATTTTTTGCAGGGCCTGATTTTTATGGCATTTTGCAGCATTGCCAAAAATTGCCCACTCCCTCTGGGAATAGCAGTGCTGTGTTCGAAATCTTCTAATGGTCTTCAGACTCAAAGCCTATGTATTTGAGCTCTCAGAAGAGCCCTAATTTCAATGGAGCCAAGAGTGCAGCAGAACAGGACTTACACGCAGGGTCATGTACTGAAAAGTTCAAATAACTTATAATTATTATAACTTTTCAAAAGCTAAATAAAAATCTGATAGATAAGTAGCTTACACAGAAATGGAAGGCACGTGTCAGTCCCAAATGATGAAACTGAGAATATTTCTTCTTAGTTTAGGGTGTAGATTAGTCTCTGATCCATATCAAAGTAAAAGGGAACAAAATGTAAGTGGAGCTATACAGGACTGTAAGCTTTTGTAGCTTTGAAGTTGAAGTCTGCAATACAGGAATTGTTACTCATAGTTTACAAGAGGTTTTGGACAGAGGGAATTTTAAAATTGGTTTACTAAATATACAGGTTTGATTTTCACTACTGTACCATTAAGCTGCTAGATACAGTTGTCACTAGAGGACTGGCCAGGATTCCTCATATGGCATGTTCTCTGAAATCTGATTTACTTTACAAAAATCTAAAAAATGAAGAAGGATAAAAATGTGGTCCAAGGTATTTTAGTGGAACGTGCACTGTAGGGAAGAAGATAGAGTTGAGTACTTGGCTTGTTTTGACAGTTCCTATTCAAGTTTGCATTTACATGCAATGATATGCAGTATCTGTATTTCCAGTGGTGTTTTTCTTTGAATGACGGGTTTTGTTATGTTTAATTGGAAAGACATTTTCTCCCTATTTTCCCAACACTCCACCAAAAATTACTTGTGCTATTAATTTTTATCTGAAACAGTATACTTTGTCTGTCAAAACACTGAAGAATGATGGGCTCTTTTGACTTACATTTCTGTACCTGGCTAGATGAGTTTGCATTTAGGCATCTAAGATTAACGCGTCTTGCTTTTCAGAAATGAAGAACACCTCAGAAATCATTTGATGGGAATGAGAAACATAAAAAACCTCCTCAAAATCAATCAGCAGGTTTGAAAATTCTGTTCTTGGTCAATAATTTCAATCATAAAAGGCTGTGAAGCTATAATTTTGTTAACATTTATTAGAGGTTTTCCCTTTTGTTATAGATACTGCCTTTGGTTTTCACCTTATCACCAACTAATTAGCGTATAGCAGGTGATGGGTTTTTTTCCAAACCAGTACATTCCCATGGATGTACTGCCTACAGGCAGACACTTACACTGGTTGCATTTGTGTACAAGATCTGCTTTCTATTTCTTCGTTTAAGCTAGCTAACAAACATCATCTTTATTATTAGTGATGGAAAAAGGATTCCAGATAGATTTGTTGTTACTTTTGTTCTTGATTAGCAGAATTAAGGAGTAGGGAGTGTGCAAGTTCTTGGTGACGTGTATTTTTATCTAATTAAGGAAGCACAACAGCAGTTTGTACAAAATCATTTCCTGAGCATACTAATAAATCTGTAGAAGAATTTGAAGATAGATTGGTTTTTTGTTTGGATCCAAGCTTGGGGTTTTTTTAAAACTGGCTCAATAGTTGGTAAGCATTTACTTACAATTATTTTTTCCTCCAGCTGATGGCATAAATAATTGATCTGATAAAAGGTTCTAACACATGAAATCAGTAAACAACCTTCAAGATGAATTGGCACACATCCAAACACCCACACACCCAGCAAGAGTAAATTATGCCAATTAGACCCATGAAATGTGATTATATTTTTGGTCTATGATAGTTAGCCAACCTATGTGGGTTCAGTTGTCCCTAAACCAGTCAGAAAGAAAACTCAAATATATTGGGTGGTAAGAACTAATTGAACGCAGAGGTTAGAAGACAGTACCATTGGTCTCAGCCTTTTGCTCAATAGCTAAGGGGTGGGGATGTTCCCTGGGGTGCAGGGAATCCTCAATTCCTTCTCCACTCTCCAAGGGGTTTCCGATCTGCATCTCCTACCTCCTGTGAAATGCCCCCAGGATGAGGTTATTCTGAGAAGGAGCTCTCAGGTCTTCCTGTCAATGCTGCCAGACTTCGGTGTTCACTGGAGTATGGCCTGAACCCAAGTGAGTGTCCTAACCACCAGTCCTACCCACTACAGGGGGGAAATTTTTTTCCAAGTATTATTCACAGTGTTAACTGCTTGCTCCAATTAATAGTCATTCTCGCATAGCAAAATAGTGTCGGTAGAAGAGATGCAGAGATGTCCCTGCAAATACTTCCTTTGCTTCATGGTCAGTATAGCCTGTCAGATATTTTTAGTCTGTGCTTTTTTTTCATCCTTTTTTTGCCAAATGTCATCCTGTGCACTTTTGTTCAACTTGTTTTCATTTCATTTGGATAAAGAAATTTTATTTTTGCTTAGCAAACAATGGTGTTTTATTTCTGGTCTGACAACCACTGTTTTCTGGTTATTTGAAAATAAGTGAGGTTAAGAAGGGTTTTCTAAACATTGCAGTGGATACATAACATAATATTCTGCAGAAAAGCCACTGTGGCTGAAACTTTATGAGGAAGAAATGCTCAGCTGTCATTTTAATTTCCTCTTATTATATCAAAATTATTAGTTTCACATTGCCTTCATTTAATACCTAATTGAGAATGTCAGATTTTTTTTGTTCTTAGCAAAAATTCACGCTGGCAGAAAAATCCATGTATGAAATACATTACAGTGGAAAGCTTAACTGTAATGTGAAAGTAGCAAATCAGACACTGGCTGACTCTTTGGTAACATGTGAAATAGGTCTTCTTTTGGTATTTCTTTTGGAGCATGGGATTAACTGTTCCAATTAACTTCAGCACAAGCGGTTTGGGACTTGTCAGAGTTGATCATGACAAGGGACTGACTTCTTCCAGAGTGGTTCTGTTAAAGCACTTTGCTCCAACAGCATGTGGAGCATCGTTCACGGCCGTAAGCAAAAAGTCAGGTGTTTGAATTAGGCAGCCGCTCAGGTACCTGGCAGAGCTGGGCACAGGACTTTGCCACAGTCCAGAGCCATGAGCTGTCAGAGAGCATTCCCTATTTCTCTCTACCTGGTTTTCTCCATTTTTCTGTATCTTCTGCAGATGATGGCTCCAAGGCAATGTTAGGTGACTTATCACCTGTCGATTAAAAGGCTCAGGCGGCCTGCTCGGTGTTGCATGCTACTCCTGCTAAGAAGTCCCTAAAGCTCCTGAACTTTACAAGGACTTCTAGTCCCAGGAGGGCCTACAAATGGAGCTGGGGCTGTCTTCCCTGGGGGTCCAGTCATGTTCAAGACAGAACAAAAAAAAATTTACCGTAACAGACACATGGTTCTTAACCAAATTAACTTAACACTTGAAGACATTGTTTTTCAAGCTTGGAAGTAAAACACAAAACAAAAAATGTTTTGTCTGTTCTTCCCCCCCCCCCCCCCGCCCCACTTCATGATGGCAGCTAACCCAGCTGTGTCCCCAGGTGTGTCATGAAAGCAGATGAGAAAAACTGATCTGATTCTCCATTTTGTCCAAGTGGCTGATGAGGGACTCTAACAGGGTGAAGGTAAACACGGCGTTGCGGGGTGGGTCAGCACTGCACCACTGGGGTCATCAGCCCCTGTGGTGTCCCCTTGCCCCATGCCTCTCCCTGCCCCGGGCAGTGCTAGAATGCCACTCTCTTGCAGGGTTGCCTTCCAAACTTTTTTACCACACATAGGCTTTACAGTAACAGAGAAGACTGAAATGGTATTAATTTTTCAGCTAGCTTCTTTTTTCTTCCTTTTTTCTTTTTTTTTTTTTTCTTGAAATGCTTACAGGAAACTACATTAGAGTCCCAAAGTAATGGAACATTAAAAAACCATCTGGAGATCTAAAGCAATTTTAATATAAAGAGTTACAGTAGCACTGATGCATGACCACAAAGACAGATACAATCCATTGTGAGTGTGGCAGATAACTTGCAGTTGTGCTCAGGAACATAAAATTCTGATCTTTCAAAAGAAAATCTTGGGATAGCTAAATAATTACAGAATGAAAATGATAGAAACTAACCTTTGGCCACATAAATATAGCAAAACTTTGCTTAGCAAATACTTGTCTTGTTCTGGGAGGGTTATACACACAGAAGGATATGTGTATGTGCTAAAAGAATGGAATTGGCTTGATGGAAGTGGTGTCTACAAGTATATAAAACCAAAAATACATTTTATGTTACGTATATGTACGTCTTTTTCCAAAACATAGATAGTTCCTAGTTGCTATTTTAATTTTAGTAATTAGTTGCAGGGCTTATTTTTGCCTTTTGGTACCTTAAAAATGCTACCTTAAGGATATAAAATGTGATATCGAGATAAAAAACATTACCTCTCATGGAAACACACTGGAGTCATAGAGACTTTTTTTCACTTCAGTTTCTTCACAAAAGAGCAGCAGTCTGTTTAGAGTTAGAAACCTTCAGTCCTTTTCATGCCCAATTATTTTCCAGACTATGTATTGCTGGTGCATAGAGAATCATGTGTCAGGTACACGGGTGGTGTGTGCTGTGCACCCAGCAGCTCTCATCCTCCGATCCCTGAGAAGAGGGGACCTTTTGGAAGAGATGCCTGGTTTGGCCCCGTTTCTGCATGCAGCCAAGCTGTAAATCTGGGAGACCAGATTGCACACAACTGCTGCAAATGGATTGTACCACAAATGCAGCCAACCCACGATGAGCGCAGGGCCATTGAATCTGCTATGATGCTGGCTCTGCTGGCTTAGTCCCACAAGATTAAAGTGATACATGGTACAACAAGGAGACATAAAATCAATAAGAAATAGTCTTCAGTGAAGCTCTTGAGACCCCATCCCCTGGGGTAATAAGAGAGTAGTTCAGCATCCTTCAAGATCAAGGTCTATGTCAGGAAGATCCCTGCTAAAATCAATGGACCCGAATCAGTAATTGTTCCAGTACGGCCATCTCCTACATGACACCCATACAACACATCCTTTCACTACACCATCAACAGCTGACACAAACTGTTATGAGAGAATCTCAGTTTCCCCAAATCACTGTATATGAGCACTCTTCAGCATCTCAATAAAACGTCTCTTTAACAGTATAGAATTTACTGCTTTTTCATGTCATACATTTATGTTTTTCCTTGTATGATTTCACTTTTCATGGAAAAGCCATTTAGACTGAACACAAGTTTCAATGTAAACCTAAATACATATTTTTTAGGTTTACAATAAATGCATACATTTATTTATGTTCAACAGCTTTTTAGCAATACACCATGCTATTGGCATTATGAAATGAACCAAATAATAATTCACTGATAATTCAGAGATCACTGGAAGTGGCAGTATTTTCTTGCTTAGCTGCATAGCAGAATTTTACTTTTGCCCAGCCTATTTGAATGAGCGGGGCATGGTACTACTCACTTCTGGCTGCTATTCCAAACCTCTGGCACGTACAGAAGATATGAAAGTCATAAAACTATTTGTTGCAGTTATGTGACTGTAGCGTAGTTTTTCTTTCTGGTCAGGCTGACGATTATTGGACACAAAGAGCAGAACCCTTGTTAGATGAAAAGGCAATGAAAATAAGGTGGATTTATCCAACTGTCTACCACCCAGTGAGATGGGAAAGTACTACCATATTCAGTACTACTTTAATTATTGATGAACAGTTCAAATGTCTTTCATCTCTTCTACAAAGAATATAAATCTACTTTTTCATATTCAAACTGATCCAATTTATAAGGTTAGTAATGTTTTCTACTCAAGGTTTGTGTTTGCTAAACAGGCATTTAAGTTCTTTTAATATTTAATACTATTTCTGAACTACCTGATATAAAAGGAGGGTGTTTTCCAAAAAGATGACACAACATTGTTGGTCAAAACACTATTTGACCAATCCTGTATGTTTCTTAAATACATAACCTTTCTCAAATAGAAATCCTTCTATAAAAAATATACTAAAATTTGGTGCAAGAAGTTTTTGTTTACTTGCTTTATCCCAGGACAAACCCAAGTTGTATTTGTGTAGGAGCTTTTCTTTCTTCATGTATGTTCATCTTTGTTTCCTTTCCCAGTAGGAAAAAAAAGAAAATTCAGGATCTCCAGTACCCTTTTCATTTTTTTTAAAAAGGCTTTTGGAAAATGAGGGAAAAAGTGAACAATCTCAAGTGTCCTGCAACAGGCACTTGGAAATTCTTGCAATCTACTTTTTCCAGTTTGATTAAATTTGACAGTTAAAATGGGCATCTGAGTCTACCTAATGCATTTGGAAGCAAGGAATAGTTACATTCCCAGACTATCAGGTGGAAGGCAAGCGAGTGCAGTGGCTTGCCGCTAGAGCAAGAAGACTTTGGGGGAGCAGCGTTTTTTATAACTGCCAGAATGTTTCCTGCTTCCCACTAGGAGACCTTCTGCAACGTTCAGAAATATTTTATAGATGTGTATGTGAATTCAGTGCTTATTAGATTTCCAGCTTTGCATATTGCAGTCCAGAAAAGAGTGTTGCCCAGACAAACCTCTTTGTGCAATCCCACCCACATGTTTCAGTCATGATCAGGAAGACGTGTGCCATGGCTGGCAAGTGAGGTCATCACTGTCACGTTTCTTCTTTGCTAGAGTTACCCATGAACGTGCCAGCTGTGGTGGTGATTGCTTGGGAAGTAAATATATAGTTCCTGGGAAAGTGGTACAAGAGCATCCTTTTTGCTTCATATACATCCCTGAGCATACATTACATGTTAGAAACATTCAGTCATCAGTAACATATTCAGGCCTTTAACCAGGGAGTGGTATTTGTTGTATATTGTACTGCTGGCAAACATCCCAGCCCACATAAAATACTCCTGTGGGAAATCTCGCAATAAAAACTTTCTTACCTCTTTTGTTTTCAGCAGAAACCCAGAGCAGGAGCTCATCAACGTGAAGGCAACAAAGCTGCACCTTTGCTGTGTTCAAGTTGGATTCATTACGTGCTCAGAAGTGAGCTCAAGAGAAAGCAATGGCAATGAGTCCCATTCTAAACTCTCATCAAATGGCTTCATAGAGATGGTAAGAACTACAAAGTTTAGCTGTCTGTGGCTATTTTTCAGATTAAAGCACTAAACTATGCAGAAATCAAGGCACGAAACTCATTAAGGCTGCAATTCTGTCCTTAGTACACCCTGCACTACTGTGCACAGAGTACAGTTTGTGAAATCACTTGCTGTTTGGAGAACTTCCAGATCCTCACACATTATGTTGAACTACAGAATAAATTTTTAGCATGGCCTCTGAATTTTTCATGCTTCAGTTGCTAATACAACTTCAACTTGCTAATACAGAGTGATTCCTTTTATTGTTCCATTTTTTTTTCTAAATAAAAATAAGCATGTCCAGAGAGGAGAAGGGAAATACAGGAATGAGTGCAAAACTATTGATAGGTTTGAGAGTAGTCTTCTAGTAAATCAATGTAAATCAGTGAGGTTGAGTGGAGTGACCCATTTCTGAGGAAGGCAGGCTTGATTTCAGGCTTATGTGGCACCAGACCAGAAGAAAGCTTTGAGATCACCATGAGAAAAGGCTACTAGTTCTGCTGCCAGGGATTACCGCAGAGCTGTTGCCAGAGAGCCTGGATGTGGAAAGATCCTAGTTTATCATATTTGGCTCTGAAGGGAAGGACAGTCTGCAGAATGCAGCCTACGGGGAATCTGGCCGGGAAGAAGCCTGGCTAAAGACGTGCCCTCAGAGGCTCACAGATCGTGGGAGTGTGGGAGAATGATAACAGAGGACATGACTGAGGTTTAAAATGTATTAAATTTTAAATAAATAAGACCTAGTCCCTGAAGAAAATAATCTGAAATAGAATGGCTGGGAGGTATTGTTTGATGCCTTGGTTAGCAATTTGGTCTAGAGGCACACAAGAAGTGTTTGTCAAAGAATTTAACAAAGTTTTAAACATTTTGAAGTTTCTAGAAAAGCAAAATAAAACTCATAATAAAAATACCTCCATAACCCCAAATTCAATAAAGCATATATTGAGAACTGGCAAGAACCAATAGTTTACCACTTTGTGCTGTGAAATTAGCCCAAAGATTTTGTAGGCAGTCACTATCACACCAGCGAGGTGCCCCTTTAAAAATCTCAAACCTTCCAACAGTTTTAATCATGGTGGGGAAACAGACCTGCTGAGGAGAAGGAAAGAGTTTGGAAGAAAAATTTAGGAGGAAGGTATGAGATATCTGCTAAGCTTTTACAGATATTTTTTCAAGGGCAGAAAGAGAAGTCTTCAGGGCTAAGGCTGAGAAAAGAAAGGGTAAAATTAGGGGCAGCAAGATTAAAATATTACTCAAGGTTACTCAGATTAGCTGTATGATGAATGTTCCACAGAACACTGCATAAATCAAGATAACTAAGATAAATGGAAGTCTAATTTAAGGAGTGTGCTGTCTCTGGATCAGAACTGGAAGGAACCAGACACATGACTGGCAGTTTATGAGGTACAAAAGCATTACCAGAATTGGGGCAGATCTGTTCAAGAGGCTCTGGTTCAGCATAGTTGGAGTGACATGCTGCTTTCTAATGTCTTTACCAAAGAGGGTAGAGAAAAATCGGCTGGGAATTTAAGTTGGACCGTAGTAGTTAGTTTTAGTGTGCATCCCCTCCTGCAGAAGGGAGCTTTTGGCTTTTCTAGACTGGAACTTCTCTCCCCTGTAACAATGACCTGGCTCTCTGCTACAACCTTCCTTTCCTACACCTAACTGCACATTAGTTGCTGTACTTCCTTCTCACTGCGCACTCAAACCTCTTTCCCTCTTCACTTGCCTTTCCTCTCCTAATTACCTTTTTGATGAGCTAGAAGACATTATCAGAGAGGCCAGGACTCCTTTGCCCATATGTTGGCAAGAATTAGGGAGTTTTGTTTAAAAAAAGCCAACAAAACCCACTACACAAATGTATTTTTAAACCTGAGGTGTCTTTAACACTTGCATTCATGTTTAAAAATACTTCTGCCAGAGAATTATTTTCATTGTGCATGCAGAAAGAAATCGCCTGACCACCAGTGAGAGGGCATATAGCATTGTGAGACTAGAGAGGGGAGAAAAAGCCTGTCTTCTGTGCATAAAGTCTCAGTGAAAATATTCAGCAAAGGAAATCTATAATGCACTGACTTTGTCCAAGAGACCAAAAATGCTGCTGGAGCTGATGAAAGAGTTGGTCCAATGAAAACTGGGAATGCTGACAGCAGTTGACAAATGACTGGGGTAAAAGATCTTCAGGCTGGGGTCATAAGCTGCACCAGCCTTGAGGAGGTATTTGAGTTGTGGTCCAGGTACAGCAGGAATAATAAACTCTGCATCCCTTGGGAAGGATAAATTGGGGCTGCCTAAAATCTGGGGTTCCTGAGCACACACTGCAAATTGTGATTAGGTGATAGCTGCTAGAAGAAGGTGGCAGCTAACTAACTCCTGAGCATCTCTCAAATGGAGGAAGACTGCATTGGGACTATAGCCAGTGCACTCTGGCCCAGGGAAAGAAAGTTCCCAATGCCTATCAGGTTTTCCAAATTAGTATTTTACTCTTTTTTCCCACCTTCTCCACAGCCTTCCTCTTCCCTTGTCCTGCAAAGTTCTGTTTGTTTAAAATCACTGCTGATGAGTAGGGAAGTATCTATCACTCACTGAGCCCTCTGTAGTCTAGTTTCATTTCTCAGATTTCTTGTTGGGTGCTTCAATCAGCATCACTTAATATTTTCCACACTTTTTAAGCTGGAATCAATTGAGACTGAACTTTTCACTACCCAGAAATGCCCAGAAATAAGCTAATATGTTAATTTAAGGAGGTTAATTTTGTTGGTTTATAGACCTAAGTATGGATGCACAGTGAAATCCAAGCAGCTATTCCCACTAACCGATTGTTCACAAGCATGTACACTAGACCATTCCCTCCCATTTATTAATTTGTAAACAAGTAATCGAGAGGTGAGCATTGCCTTATTCAAGATGAATGTGAAGGGGAATAAAACATCCAGTAACAATTGTCATTTTGCTGATATTGCCTTCAATAAAAAGCAGAAGCTATCAGCATTCAGCAAATAACTGATACTTAACTAGGCAGCATAACTTCCCTGAGGCTGCTCTTTTTGTCCCCAAGAGCCTTAAGGAACGGAGACTTCCCAAAGAGCAGTAATTCCAGCCACACTTGTCTCCTCCAAGATGCTTTTCCTTTCTCTCCCTCACCTCATCCACAGTAATGTGTCTCTTTCTCTAACTGATGTTAATTAAAAAATCAGGAAACATTCTGACATCATCAGAGCAGCATGATTAGGCAGATGAATAATTTAGTTTCATGAAAACTTTAATGAGAAATTAAGCTTGTTTGCAGGGGTTTTCAGTATTTCTTCATCTTAACAACTACCTTCCCTTTGCATTCCTTCCACTTACTGTTCCCTCTCCCACAGCTTCCAGCCAGTCACTCCTGTGCTTTCACCCATTCATGAGCCTGTGGGACTGCACCAGAAATGATTGTGATGTAAAAAAAAAAAAAAAAAAAAGAAAGAAAAAAGAAAAAAAAAGAAAAGGTTGAACAGCAGTTTTACATTTTTACTTCTACATCTGGATTCTTGCAGGGGTCCAGCTTGCAGAGTGCAACATCCCAAGGCACTTTCATCGCCTGGTAACCACTGAATAACAGATTCAAGAATAATAATAAAACTACTATAAAGTTGTATCATATTAATGGTAGTCTCATCACAAATATTCTGTTCAATTCATTTATCCTTCTTAAAGAAACTATATTAGAAATAGATACAGGTCCAAGGATGAACAATGAAAATTATCACAGGCACAGAAGGACTTTTGCTATTTAGTTTACAGGGGAGTTATTTCAGAGTCTAAACTAATTAAAGACTGCTTTTTCCCAGTCCTCAACATTATGTTACCAGGCAATTTGTCTTTTATGAAAAGTTAATACCTGCCCCTCCAGCATCTGAACCCACCTATATTGAGTAAATAATTCGATTGCTTTGGCTTGGTACAGCAGTTGCTGTGTGCCTGCATGTTAGCAATTTGGGGACTGATTTTTATTTTGAGCTTGAAATAGAAGAGACAAGGGGGTGTATCTATAATATAATACACATATATGTACCCGCCTCTCCCCCCGGTAGATTATTCAGTGGTTAATGCATTATAATGGAACTGTTTATATTTGTTAGCTATAGAATATTGCGCATTACATTAAAAAAATCTGGCACCATTCATAAATCATACCTTTATTCTGTACTCCATTTAGCCAAAAATATGCACATATGTACAGACACATTTTATTACACAAAAGCACTACTGAATATAAATAGAATATTTCTCAAACTTCAGATTAACATAAAACCAACATTGTGCAAATACCTGATTCTGCCAACCCCCTGGCACATCCTCCACATTTTTAAGTGTTCTGCCTAAAGCAGCATAGCTAAAGACTACGTTAGTAGGAAGAAATAGGTGAAAATACACCATAGATTACACAAGTAAAAGTAAGAGAGACAGCAGATGTCACTAAGATGAGAAAAACCTTGCTGACACTCCAGGGAACCTTCCACTTAAATGATATTTAAAAATTAATAATCAAGCACTGACAAACTGAGGGTAGAACTTCTCAGAAAGGAGACAATGTCTCACATATATTGTCGTCTCTGCTAGAATCAGGAAAATTACAACTTCCTTGAGTGAATTCACAGTTTAAAATAGAGGATTAAGCAAGAATCACATAGCATATTTAAAAATGTACATCTCTGTTTAATGTATTTTGCATAAGCAATCAATATCTGTTGCCTACACATGGCAAAAATGTTTGAAATACTTTCCAAAACCTCTGCAAGCAGTGTCAACCCAAAGAGAAAGCAGCCGTGGGGTATGCAAAAGATAAGGGGTGCTGCCAGGTTCTCCTACCTGGGTATTTACAAAAGCCTGAATTCTAGTGACTTTTAAGTTTAAATCTGTACTTTTGCAAAAAGATGTGGTTTTAACTGCAGACTAACAACATCTGTACTTTGACACCAACTCCTTCTTAGGAAAGGACCTTGTTTGGTCATTAGGTTGGCTATTGTAACTGCAAATCAGCACCAGCACCCGGCAGAGTAGCATACAGACGCTGGGTCTCCTCAGTCCTTTGGAAAGAGTGGAGAACTTAAAGTTTTTGCACCCAGCTGCAGCGGCTCCTCTTGCAACCAGTTTTCTTTTTAAATAAGGTGATGGAGGAGTGACTGTATTAATTTCACTAAATTACTTCAGTGACAGTCTTAATGAAGACCATGAGTTCTGTGAAAGGGCACACAACTTCTCTATGTTATGGCAGCAGAGGATGATAGACATGGAAGCTAAATATTTTTTTCACAGTTTTTCAAACAATACGAAAGATTTTAACTTGTAAGGTAGATGCTTGAATTTAACACAGAGGGGATATTTATCCTTTCTCTGCTCCACTAGAAGCACACCTGCTTTCTCTGTGTTCTACTGTCGTCATCTAGATTTGTGAAATGTGAAACAGAAGCAAAAGGGAAGGAAATTGAATATAATAGTTATTAATTGGTTACATTTGTAAGCATTATTCTAGAAAATGAGCTTGCAGGGAATGGAGTGGGGAGGGACAGTATAGTTCCAACAAGTGCACACTTTCAGTATCCAGGACAGCAGCAAATATAGCAGGTCAATTTATTAATTCTGAAATGTTTACAATGTTGTTCAGCACTCACATGAACACTGCTTTGTAAAAAAGGCCCTGGCAGTAACTTCAGTTGAAAAGGCAGAGAGAGAGAAAGAGGGGAGGATCCCACCACGTAATAAAAGCTTGTCATTTCCGCTGAGAAGGTTATTTCCTTGTGGGCCAACGTGCAGCCACTTTAAGGCTTGCCTTCCATCACTAGTCCACACTGGCATTTACAGAAGCCAGATCAGATGTAATGATGGAAGCTTCTCTGAAAAATTCCACAGGCCAAAAAGAGCTAATTTAACTGAGATTTATGTGATAAAATATTGTTAATTATCATCCAGAAAACTGTTGCACTCCAGGGCTGCTTGCCAGGTGCCATCAGATCTAGATCAAGTTCCTAAGTACTTATAACAGATCTTATACTATTGTGTCAATAAGTGGTTAAGGGAAAACAACTGTGTAAAATGAGATCTATTAAAAAACCTCTAGTGTAAATAAAGGTGAGGAAAATGTTATGAAGTCACACAAATGTACTAAAAATGTCAAACTGCCAGTTTCATTGTTTTATACATTGGTTGGCATCAGCGCAGGAATATCTATGAAGAACGAAAAGGAATAAATTTTGCCACCTTTGTCTGAAATATATGGGCCCCCACCACGACTGCTTTGCCTTATAGGTCCTGGTGCACTAAGACCACATCTCAGTCCTGTGAAACACAGTTCTGTCAAAGCACCTTATGATTAGTTGAGTAAGGAATTGGGAGTATTTCATACACATTGCAGCTGGAGTCAATTCTTCATTAGAACAAAGCTCATAATTTTAGCAAGTACACCTACTGTCAGAATTCAGCCTCAAAATATAAAGAATATCATGTCCGAATGTTAATCAGCAAAATAAATCTAGAAAGAAAATTCTCTCTCAAGTCTGAGGCAATGATGATTTGAAAGGGAGCAGTAGGTGAAAGAAACTGAAATAATAAATGTTATACTAATAGGGTTTTGCTCTTTTTTATTTGAGGTCTGAAAGCATTTAAAGAAAATAACAACCACAACTTTATAGCCTGATTTCTCAGCTGAGAAAGTTCTTGGTAGCTGACAATGAAAACAATGCAGTCTCCTTTATCACCATCCCCCCAAATAGGTAAGTTTATGTATTATACAGAGGAATTCAAAACCAAAGTTCAGAGTATTAAATCGCTTTAAAACGTTAGATGAAGGGAGTCTGGAGTAGAATTTACAAACGCAGAAGTTAGTGGCCTTGACATCAGTTTATTCATGTCCCACTTTTCGTAGGTTCTGTGCTCTTTTTCAATAAAGTGCAACCAGACATCTGCAGGACTTTTACATTTTCTTTGCTATTGCTGTGAGAGCTCAGCCAATTGTTAGAGCAGGAACTCTCAAAGTCTGGGTTCAGCTCCTGACTCAGGAACAGTTTTGGTAAGCAGCCTTGGAGGAGATACTGTAATTACAGATGAGGCAGCAATCTGGAGATAGTGTTTTATTTTCTATCTTGCCGAAGTAATGCAAGAATTAATGAAAGTCTGCAAAACACTAGAAGATCCTGAGGCTGAATATCCTATGGAAGTACTAATGATTTATCTCGTCTCTTTTTGAGCATATGCACACAGTCAGTTAGATGTTTTTCCAGAAAAGACTAATCTTGTCAGAATAACAAACTTGAGCTCCTCCTTATCACTCCATGTCATAGTTTTCAGTATAGAAGAAAACCAGCTGTAATTGATATGTATTTCCTGCAATCATTTTCTTGATTCTTCTCCATGTGTTAAATAATGTATGTGAATTTATCCCCTACATTCATGAAAAATTATTTGCTCAGTACTCTTCCAATTTCTATTGTCAGATTTTGTTTCTTCATCTAGAATTAACTGGTTAGTGAATTTAGACATGCATTTGATCTCTCATAGTAAAGCATTTCCAATATGTCAGAAGGTATGGCCACAGAAACTGTCTGGAGGCTAATCTATTCAAGTGTCAGTAGAGTGAAATAAAAACAATGCACTTCTTACTTGACAGTGACAGCAAACCATAACAAACAGGGAATGGTACAGTGATGGCAGAGGTGTGTGTCATTTTTATGAGCTATAGACATGCAAGTTGAAAATTTTGCATCTGGCAAGTGACTCCAGTTTGATGTACCTACTGTTACTCTGCTGAGATCTCTAGATCTGTAGATGGCTACCAGGATGAGCTGGGAAACTGAAAAATGGCTCTGTAAGCTATGGCTACTATTTATGACACTGAATTTGCCACTGGACTACACTAAATGCTGTTTGAACATAACTGATCTTATTGCCAGTACAGCATGATTTCTGGTCTTCTAAAAAAATTGTAAACCAAACCATTTGTCTTACATGCTAACTTCAGTAACACCACCACTCCCTCCTTCATCATTTGAGAAAACTTGTAACTAAAACCACATCCCTGTGGATGGCCAATGTCTGTCTTTATGTGGTCTTTTTGAAGCCTACTGAGGTCAAAGGAAAGAAGCTATCTCAGTATGTAACCCAGAAAACTGGATTGCAGTCATTCCTTACAGGATTGATGCAGAGAGAATACCCTTTCAAGCAGCATTTCTTAATCTTGCAAAGTCTATTTTGCATGCTAATCCAATCTCTGGAAGACAATATGGCTTTCAGTTACATATTACTTTCATTCCATAATTTCAATGCATCGCTGGAACCCCAGGAACGTTGACTAAGTCTTCAAAGAGAAAATCAAGAAAGAAAAAAGGGCTCACAATTTCATCTATCGTAACTGGGATCTGTGGGCTAAAAAATGTTATTTTGGAAGCAATCTGGGTGAATAGTGAAGTCTGAATTGCACAGGTCCCTGACTGTCAGACAAAACAGGTAAACCTGTGGTCCAAAAGACCATAAATGGATGGATCAATTCACACACTGAAGGCAATAACATGCTGAAGACAAGTCACAAATGGCCACATCCCTTCCAGATGTAATTCTCTTAATGAATGAGCAGAAACCACCTGCAATTTTATGCACAATTTCTATTCTCTGTCTCCTATAGTGCTATCCTTCTCTTCAGCTTTAGGGTGTATTATAGTTACGATGTCTTGTTATTTAGCTGCAAATATCAGTTGTTTTACTTTCATTAATGATTCCAATGTAGCAAGGAAAACTTTGGAGAAAGGATCAATCACCAGTTCACAGCTGCAGGAAGTTCACTGCACATGTGATAATGGAACCTGACCTCAACTGAAGGATGGTAAAGCATGCCACACCCCAGATGAGTGATTTGTGTACTGAATAGTTATTAGTCAGTTTTTGTTTGACTCTCAGGAACCAAAGCTTCTGCTTTTATGTCTTTGATAGTGAGAGGCTTAGGCCAGTCTGTCCACTTTAAGAGAGTTACAAATCTTTATGGTCTCTCCTCTAAAAAAAAATAATACCTTGAGGCATGTGTGGATAAAAGCATATTGAAGTAGAGCTAACTTAATTTCTTTCACTCAAAATGGCTTTGATTGAAAACTTCTCAATTCTACTGACAAACAACAATTTTTCTCAAACAGTACTTTTATTTCGTTGTTCTGCTCTGAAAAAAATGAAAGCACAGAAATGTTCAGTCAACACAAGATGTTCATTTCAGAAAGGCTCCAGAGCTGTAATATGGGCACTTCTGCTCTTCTTCAGTCTAGGCTCTCCAGGTAGAGGCCACTTGCTGCTGCGCCCTGCTACTTCCTATCACTGATGAGAAGTCTGATGTGTGATTGCCGTTTTCCCGTGTACTGGGATTAGTGTCATCCGAAGCCCTGCTCCCATTCAACACCACAGCAGCATTTCTAAATCAAAACACAGTCATTTCTGATTTCTGACTGAATTTTGCAAGAGTGAGCCTGTGGGTTTACTGTTTCTTCTGTAGATGAGAGAAAAACACATTGTTCTCTTGAAATTTTTTCACGTGAAAAACAATTTAACAGTTCTTATTCTATGGATTGCTTCTGCTTTATTTTTATAAAGGTAGAAAAGAACAAGCTTGTGGTGCTTTTGATGGGTTTTGAACCTGCTGTCATAACTTGGAGTCTAAAGTGATATAGCCTTCATTCTTTTTTTTTTTTTTCCCTTGCCATATCTCAAAATAATGACAACACATGGTAAAGCTGGGTAGCATTAGGTATTTGAGGCATCCCAGTTTAGTGAGTCAGTATTTACTTTAAAAGACAACACAAGTGTCAGAAAATATAGATTTGTACCAGCCCTCAAAGTCTTTCCTGAGTTCTGGGCATAATAACAGTTTTTTATTTATTTTTCTTTTTTAATCTGCTTGCTGTAGCAGTTGAGTGTAAAATTAGGTAACCTTATACAGTCTGATTAGCAGTTTAAGGATGAAAAAGGTGATGTTTGCACAGCCATGTGGGAACTGCAAGGCTCAGTGACTACCTGTTAACATCCTCCAAAGGAAGGAGTTCAGACTCATACGCACTCAGCATTTGAAACACAGTAAACCGTTGTCAGACACAGGATTACATACAAGAAATTTGGTTGGGAATTAAGTCTTAGTGAACTATTGTCAGTTCACACTAGGGTTATGGTTACAACTGTTTTATTATTGTTACCTGCTGGGATTTTACTAGCAACAGCACACATCAGTCTGTGGAAGGCTGTGCCATATTACAGCAATGCCAGCTTGTTTCCTTGGATTGAGATCCAAAACCATTAAAATATTACAGTAAGGTGCACTGTATTTCCCCAGCTCAAGATTGTAGCATGCACGTTAACGACGCGAGAGATGGTTTTTTTCATGATGGAGACATGCCAAAGAACAAGCCCACCGCTCAGCTCAATTTTCTCAGCACGACTGACTCCTTTCTCCGGTGCACTGCACCACCACAGGCGCTACGCGGGGCCACGCACGGGGCTTTGCGCAGAGTCCCCTGCCCACCCGCAGCGCACCGACGCGGGCACACGCACCCCTCCCAGGGCAGGGCCTGGGCTGCCTGGCCCAGGGGCCCGGGGAGCGCTCCCAAGCATGGCACCCCATACGCCATTATCACCTGCCCACGCGTGCGGCCCTGCTCTCACCAGGAGGCAGGGCAGGGAGAGGGGCAGCAGCGGCGGAGGATGAGGAATACTGCGCAGGGACATGTTTTCTGGAGGGGGCGACAGGCCACAACCCCAGTGCCACTGCGCAGGGCTACCAGCGACTTCCCTGCAACGGACAGGGCAAAAGCTGACACAAAGACTTAAAAAAATGCACGGTGCCGGGCTCCCCAGCCCTTCCTCACGGCCCTGAGGGGCACTCGCGAGCAGCCGAAGCCGCCTCCCCCCGCCTCCACCTCCCTGCTGCTCAGTAACGTTTACACCGGGCGGTGCGCGCTTTATTCGCCCCTGTCGCCGGGTGGCGACCCCCTCGGCGCGGCCGACGAGCTGAGGGGAAGGCAAGCGCCCACGCCCGGCCGCTGGCTACTGCCCCCGCGGCGAGAACAGGCGCGCTGAGCATGCGCGGGAGAGGCTTCTAGAAGGAGGGCGGGGAGAAGGTGGGAGCCGTGGTGCCGCCGCGCTGGGGGTGGGGCGCAGCGGCAGCTCCCCGCAGGCAGCCCCCTGAGGGGCTTGCAGGAGGCCGAGGGCATCCTTCGTGGGCTCCGTGCCTGCGGCCGTTCCTTAAGCCTTCGTGCGGCCGAGTTCTGGTTTTTGAGCGTTTACATCGGGTGTCCATCTGGAGGTGAGGTGCGGGGCAGGGGGCTGCGTGGGTTCGGCGGGTGTGGGGGGCCGGGAAGCGGGCGGGGGTGGGGGGGCCCTGGTGAGAGGCAGGGCGCCGGCTCGGGGTGGCCGTGTCTGCTGGGGGTTTGCTGCTTAATTAATACTTTAGGATGCGTAGCAGTAACCTCTTGGGTGCTGGCAATAGTTTACGCTTGTAATGCAATGAAGTTAATTTTCAGTAATCTAATTTTGAACTCGGAGGGGAGCGGAGCAAGGAGGTGAGTTTTGCAGAAGAGCTGTGCTAGGCCCCTGGGTGGATCAAGGCTCTGAAGCGAAGATAACAAGTGCTCTCTGAGATTTTACCCGAGTGCTTCTTCTGGTCTTTTTCCACTTTTCCGATCAACACTTGAATGCCATTGACAAGTGTAATTGACGAAACTAAAAAGGACGAGGAAGTAGGCTTCCAGTCCAGAGCAGGTGAAGTGACATTACTTACAGAGCGTGTCCTGCCAGAACTGTTGGAGTTCGTACTGAGCTGTCTTTAACCTGAGGCTCTTATGCCCGTAGGAGAAACTCGTTTATATTTTGTGTCCGACATATTTAGTGAAAACATGGAAAACACTAGTGTAAATCAATGTAAAAGTTCTGGAGGAAAAGGCATTGCCGCAACTTAAGGCACTTCGCTGCTAGTTTGTTAAAAGTGACATATTGTAAGCCTTGTAGTATCTAGTGCCAGTTTTTTTTAGATGTTGTATTATTAAAAACTGTTTTCCTTAATGTTTGTGATATCTTGATAGTCACTGTATAATCTGGAAAGCTAAGAAATTATCTATGTTTATGCTGCAGAATTTAGAACTGAATTTTAGTTCCTCATATTCTAATTTATGCATTCATGGAGTTGGAGAGTAACATGCATGGGTGTATGTATGGGAGGGGGAGGATCTGGTGCTTCTGACTTGATTTAGTATAAAGTTTAAGTGGGAAGCAATGGTAGAAGCAGCCACGGGTGTCACAGGGGAGTGACCCGTGTCACATAACACATTGTTCACAACTGAAATCACTACCCAGAACCTAATCAAGGCACTAGGGGGTGAAGGTGGGTTTCCAGCCAATGCTCCCGTGTCTCAAGCATAGTGACACATTTCAGTGTCACATTTCTGTCTCACAGGAAGCCCTCCTTACTACTGAAGTGAACAGCCCAAACATTGTGTGGTCACTTTCTCATTTTATTCCATATATAGTGAAGGGAGAGGTAGCAAGACATACTTAAAATATATATCACATTATTACAAAATAATGGCTTTTTCAAGACTCAGTTTCTGAATATATGCCTGTGTACAGATAAATGGAAAATTACTGTTACTGAAAGCACAGAGGTGTTACTGCAGCTTCCAAAGCTGCAGTATTGCCAGCCTTGTGGACTCAATAAACCAGAGAGTGATCTAGCAGAGTCCTAGTAGATGAAACAGTGCATACAGAAAAGCCTGTTCCTCTTATGACCCCCTTTTTTCCAGATTTAACATTTCAAGTAATAGATGATCTCAGTGCCCTAGGAAATAGAATATTCAACACTCTAAAAATGGCCTAGTTTTGCCAGCATAGCCTTTTCTGAGATCACAAAAAAGTGGATAAAATTTGCATTTGCTTGTGTGACTTAATCATATTCTCACCAGTTAGGGGGCAGGAGAAAGAGAAATGCAGGTGACTAATAATTAGTGGTAGTAATGAGGCCCATATGCATATAGATGTTACTTAGATGCACGGTGCCCTAAGCATTTGTCAAATGAGGATTTTGCTCCCTGTGGACCAGCTATTGTTGTTCCTGTATTGGAAGCTTCCAGTTAAAAATTGACTTTGGAATTCAGAATGGTGAAGGTAGGTGGCCAGTCATGTCCATGTATAAGAGAGGCTACAAAGGAACAGAAGTGCTTTTGCTAGGGGTGGTCTTGTGTTCAGGAACTGAACTGAGCTTCCTTTGTGTAAACAGGCACATAAAATTAAAACCAGAATGCTTATTTCATTTAGCTTTCTCTGTTTGACTTACCTTTGGCTGGTGTCTGGCAGCTTCTCAAAAAACCTCTGCATTTTGCCTCCCTGTTCTTGGCTTGGGGAGTGCAAAACTGGTATCAAATTATCATCAGACGTGATAGTGTTCTTGCTAATGCCTAGAATGTTTTTCTGAAATTCTGATTGCTCAGACTGTTTTAAAAGGCTGCCACATTACCAGCAGGTCAAGAAATGCTAAACGTTAGCTCTTAAGCCCTGTTTTCACTAAGCTAAATTCAAGGTGGCAGCGATTTTAGTTACAGCTAGAATTACAGTTACATATTTCATGCATATGCTGTACTGTAGGCTCTTGTGGTAGGACAGCCATCTCAAAGGTATGTGCTAGAGAATAGGAAAAATAAATACCAACAGGGAATTAAAAAATAAATAATGTTCCTGCTAATCTAAGATGACAATGTTTTACAGAAGAATCCAGCATCAAAAGGAGGGAACAAGCACTGCTGGGACCTCGCTGTTTTTTAGAACTCACAGATTACAGCCTAGAACAGCACACAAGAAAACTTGTGAGTAATACTGGTTGTATGCTTACTGACATCTGGATGGCTGCCAACATCTTCATTTCAATAATTGTGGTCTTGGTGATTGCTGTACTCTACAAGAAATAGATCCTGGGGACACTGAGAAGGGAGATTTTTTTTTCCTTGGGTAGGTATAAATGACTAAGTGTTGTGCCAAGAAAGATAATACAATTTAATACTTAATGCCAGGAATGCTAGTGGGATCTGGATTAGTATTATATAATGAAATTAATGTAAGCAACCTTGATTGTTGACTCAAATATTTAAATTTTATTCCTTAATTTTTTATTCATTTTTTGATTTCAAGAACAGCCAGGAAATGGGAGTTTTACTGGATAGATCTGCCTTCAGCATGTAGTAATGTGTGTTGGTTTTGGTTTAGTTAAGTTCATATAGTAAACTTTTTGTCAGTAAACTATTGGTGTGCAAGGCAGTCCTACTCATATTTATCATATCGCTTTTTTTTTTTACTTGCTGAATGTGTCACATAGCCAGTTACTCATGGAAATCAATTTTTAAATACTTGTGCATGTCTGTTCTCAGAAGTAGGTTATGTTTGTTCATCCAGTCAGGAAATGGAAAAATACCAGATTATCTTTATTTGAACACAGCTCAGCAACCCTCTGAATATTGGCAGCCGAGCCCTATGTAGGGAAATGCTGCAAAGAGATTCAAATACATTTGAATAATGGAATTCCATTCACAGTATTCTAGGAACATGATGAAAAGAGAGAGGCTAAGTTTGTCAAACATATTATTCGTGGCAAATTATTCATTCAGCTTTAACAAGCATACAGCAGCTGCTGTACTTTGCTGCTAAACTGGTTCTTCAGTGACTTCCTCTAAAAGTGACATGTACTGGGGAGTTTCCATCCTTGCTCAGTGTGCAGGCTAGGTCATCAGAAGAGTTTTTCCATAGCTGCAGGCCATGTCATCCTTCCCTATCTTATCCTCAGTTCAATTAAGACATGATATGCTTTTCCTCCTCAATGCTCTCCTTTTATCTCCCCTTCTTCTTATATTTCTACGGTATTGTTTTTCTTTTTCGTACTGGAGTTGGTTCTGAATACTGATAAGGTTAAATATGCTGTAAATTACTGGAGAAATAGGCTAGCCTTGTGGTGTCTGGTGTCTTGCAAACATCAAACCTTTCATGTTCAGAAGGTTCCAAGAATGATCTGAGTTTTCAACCTTTATTTTTCACAAGGCTTAAACACAAATGCCTTTTGTTTTTTTTTTTTAACTGCTTTCATAATTCTCCATTTGCAAGGTTTCCCAGTGAAGACTCAATGCAAAATAAAGTAAAATTGTATTAGGTCTCAGGCCTGTGTTAATTATGAAGGTTTAGAAAACCTCAGAAGTTAGGCTGGCCCAACAGAGGTTCCTGCTGTATGGTAGTAGTACAGTTCAGATTGGTTGATTTGATGTTTTTTTGTTTTGTTTTATTCCTCTCTGTTTTTTGATCTTCATCTTTGACTTTCAAGTCTTTCGGCCCTTGTGCTGGCATTTCTGCTCAGCTTCTTAGCTTTCACTTTTTTTGTGAATTTTAGTATTTTTAATTGAAATAGAGTGAAATTGGAAGATGAACTTCTGAGCTTACAATGATCAAGGTGTTTCAAAATAAAGGAGATTTGTGATTCACCTCTGCTGTCAAAACCCCCCATGTCGTTAAGAAATTAATTCAAGAGCTCAGGCTAAGTCTTGAAGCCTGACAGGCCAGATTAAGTGACTGAATCAGTTTGCATGTTGTTACCTGCAGTGGTTCAGTACACACTCTTCCTCTTTTTGGAAGTCCCCACGTGCTTTTTCTGATTCAATAGTTGCCAGCCTTGGCTAGCCAATAATTTAATTTATAGGTTTGTGCCTGAGTTAAGATCCTAGTTGGGTAATACACAGATGGAACCTTAGAGAAGCTCCCAGATGCTAATATGATCAGAGTAGATGTATTTTTCCCTTCTTTTAATCATTAATTTATTGTTCTCTTTCTAAATACTCATTTGCTAAAGGGTGCATAAGAGGTTATTTTAATGTGTACATAATCTGCAGAATAACTTTCCTGATGAAGAGTGAACTACGCTGCTTGTTATTAGAGAGGAACTACACAGAGTATTTGTAAACACACTGTGGAAAAAAACTTTGCTTTGATAGAGTACAGACAAAATGACCTTTTCTGTCTTGGATCTTTGAGCTCAGGCTTATACCAGTGGAAACACTTGTTTATGTATTTGTATTATAGAGCTAGTGATACTGTTTTAAAAGACTTAGTTTAAAATATTTAAAGGGATTTTTAAAAATGGGTTTTTAAAAACTCTGTTAATGACACCATCGTAAAATTTTTATATACCAACATAAAATTATTTTTTAATATTTATATTAGAAATATCACAAAGAGATTATCAAGTTTTTAAATTTGGCAGGGAGGCTGAGAGTAGAGATCAACTTGTTTGTCTTTGCCCTTTGAAAAAAAAATTTCCAATTCATATTTTCTAGGTGACTCCTATTTGTAATAGACCAAACCTTAAACTTCACATCAAAATGTGTGGGAGCAATAAGATTGTTTAGATCTAGGTTGTTTGTTACGTGTGTGGGTTTTTTGGTGTGCTTTTTTTTTTTTCTCTAATTCAAGAGCATTTTATGATGGGGGAGGATTATATGATGATTGCCTTGTACTTCAGGGACAAGACATGTATTCAGCGTGCCTGTTGATTATAAACCTGTTTGCTTGATTTGGTTTGGATTTTTGACTCGACATAAACAAAGCAGTAACAGCAAAAGCAACTTGGTCAAAATCAGGACAGCATTCAGGCTTTTCCAGCTGTAGTTTATTTTGGTTTGTGGTTTTTTTGTTGTGTTTTTTTTTTTTTTTAATACTTCAGCATCTGGATATTGCTTTCCAGAAACCTGTTGTGGCTTTTTAATGCTGTTGAGAGTTCATGTGTACCTCTGCTTATGAGACAGGGATGGGATAAAGCTAGAATTAACTTGCTGGTTTATTGAGTCTTACCTTTCTGTAATCTACATGCTCAACCTACTCACACTGTATAAAATGTAAACCTGTGCTGAAGTTTAGGTGATGTTGGAATGCAGATGATTGATTTAGTAGCATTTTATCATTGGAGTGTTGCATTTTGATTAAACAACTGTTCAAGGTAAGGTGCTTGCCCCAATATTTGGGGCAAAAAGAATTCAGCCTATCAGTTAGAAATCAGTTTTCAGAGCAACATGAGGTAAATCCAGGTATAGCAATGAGAAGGATATGAGAAGTTTCTGCAGGTACTCTATCCTTCCTAACCAAGCTACAAAACTGTACAAGTTTGGTCGAAATTGTTGTTTACAAAAACTTACAAAATATTGGTACAAATTTCATCAAACCATCAGTAATATTCACACAACCTTTTTGAGAGATTGGTATGTTTCAGAGCATGAAATCTTGGGGAAGTTTGTCCTGGCTGATTCACTCACTTTCACTTCCTGATTTATTTTGCCAGACAGTGTCTGTTTCTACTCCAGTGACCCAAGCTTCTCCTATTCACTGTTTACTACCTTTCTTCAGCAATTTTAAGTATCTGGATCTCTGTGTTGCTTTTTGGAGACAGCCCAAGAGGCCGTGTTTACTAGAGAGTGGAGACTCAGCGGTTTTTGAAAAACTGGCATCTTGTGGAATTTCCAGGCCTGGCATTCATCATCATTAGTGATTTCTAATGTTGCTGATGGCATTCCTGTAGCTATTTCTGCAAAGCAAACTGTGTGCTCTTTTGTGGTTTCAGAAGCTTCTTGTGTGAATGGTGTTACATGTAAGTGCTCACTCTTCTCTTAGTTTGTGTGGAGTAGCTATGGATATTATCTGTTCACACATATACTGCTATCCCTGCACCAGTGGACCAAGGAAGGAGAGCACTGAGAATGGCTGAACCAAGTGCTCTGAACACTGCCATAGATTTCAGGTACTAGTTTAGGGAAAAGTGGGTTTTACACACATAGGTTTCATCTTGGCAGAAACGTTTGATTTGGGATTTTGGTTTTAACGCTTCTTACCTAAATGAGTAAGACAGACCTTTTACTATAGTAGTCTGTCAAATCATGCTTTGGGTAATTAAGGGTCAAGATTCTGCTCTGGCATAGAAGGTTTCATGATGTTTCCATGAACTCAGCCACTGTGGGCAGCAAACTTCATGTGGTGTAACCAAAGGAGCATACACTTACCCCAATTTCCATTGTTTTGAAGGCTGAGGAAAGGGTGGACAGTGGCTCCTGGTGCTTTATCTCTCCTGAAATAATTGGCTGGAAATACAGAGAGAAGCAAATGATGCTTTATATATGGAGTGTAGTAAAATCTGCGTGTGGCTGAGAGCCAATGCATGTAGCTCTTTGGCCACAGGACATAATAGGAATCTCATCAGTTGTCTGTATGTAGGTAACCTTACTGTATGCAGAGCAGTAAATATAAACAGTAATACTGGAAGTTAGGAAACTACAAGAAATATTGTGGTTTGTTTGTTTTGGAGTTTACTATGCAACAATCAGCAGTAGTGATAATAATAGTGTTTTAAAATGCTTTTAAGTATAGCACTCGATGTCTGCCATCATTGATCTTTTAGTTTAAGCCCTGTGTTGTTCAATTTTCCACACTGCCATTGCTGGTATAATTAGGAAAATAAAATTGCTAGTTGGAGTACTAGGCAGGTGCAGTATCTCTTATGGGTGTAACGTGCAGCATCCTGTCACCTCAATATAAATGGGAGGTAAATGTAAGACCGGAATTGTATCTAGGGCCTGCAGTGCAGTGAGAAGAAGTTCCATTTAGTAGCATGATGGGCTCCTCTCTGCCCTGTCCCTTGATCTCCTGGTTTCTGCTTTTGTAGCACTATGTTGATGAACGTGCCCATGGAAAGGGGAGTCTTCCAAATTCAAAACCAGCTTTTGATTGTTTTAAAATGTTTTTAATGGTTTGAAGTAGGTTCTGAGACATCCAGCTTCTAAACCTGTTTCAAGTGAAAGGTAGTTGGTCTTCAGAAACTGATACCCTTCTCTGATTGATTAGTTTTTTAACACAAGCCCACACAGAGGAAGCAGAGAACAGAAGCTTATTGTGAGTTTTCCCATGCAGTGACAATTACAGAAACCTCTTCTGCTAAGTAACTACTGTTGATGTACTGTGAAAATTCAGTGTCCAGTAGCCCTCAGAATTTCTCTTTTCTGTGCTTGTGAAGTTGTGTAGAGCCTTTGCATTGGCTCTTGTACAGCCAGTAATGGCATACATACCAAGATTTAACTTGGGAGGTTAGTGGGGTTTTTTTGAGTGGGTGCATATTCAAGCTTTTCATGTTAAGGCAGAATGCTTGCTACAGAGATTCAAACCTTTCCAGAAGCTGATTTGTCTAAGTCGGAGATGTGCCTAAACCAAGGTTTGTAAAGGGAACTATCAGTTGAAAGGCAACTGATCAGACTGGCAAACAAAAATAGCTTTCAGGAATACCAGCCCTTTTCTGTCTCTTCCAGCTATATCACTTGTCCAATAAACTGCCTTTTCCTGCAGAATTTGCTTGCTTCCATTAGATTCAGGTTCAGAACTTCACTGCTACAGTATAGAAATAATACAGGAATGTTACCATAGGGGAATAGTTTAAATTGTTGGTATTAGAAGTATGCCACCAAAGTCACATTATCATTATTGAAAATTGCCAATTGCTTGCACAGTGATGAGATGTACTTATGTGAAAAAGTTTTAGAAGTGATGCAACTAAATGTTGATTTAGTATAAATAATAAGTTCTACAGTGTTCATTAGGAGATGATCATTATGCTTAATATGGAAGCACATCTTCCTGTGTAACGTTTCTAGCTTTTTATGGGTAAAGAATTGATGTCTCTTCTGTGGCGTGTTAAGACATGTCCTGAGTAAAACCTATGTTGTTTGTTTTTTTTTCCCCTAGTTAACTCTCACTAGTATTGAGAATTGAGTTTTGCATTTGTGTTTACATTTAGGGTTCTATGTAGTAATGCTTTTTAAAATTGAGATTTAGGCTCCAGCATTTTCTTTTAAACAAGAAATCTCAAAATTGATGGAGACTCTGCAACGTAACCCTTGGAACATGTTGGACTGTTCTTTTCCCATCTCCATTTTTCCGTGACTGCTGCATGGAATCTGGGCTGATGCTAATCTAGAAGGACAGTCACACCTCATGAAAGAATCATCACTGCTAATCAAATCAGAGTGAAAATCCACCACTCTGCATCAGTGGAGACATTTAATGTGCTGAATATTTCATGTAGTGGGGGATCTGGCTGTAGACCCTCTCAACAGCTCCTTGTTGCATGCAAATATTTACTCAAACACTCTGGTGTGGTTGAACGGGTGTGCAGTAACACCAGGAAGCCTTGAGTGTTCCTTCTAAGTAATGGTAATTACATGTGACTCCACACATGCTAGGTCACAGTGGCTTGCAGACAGCCCCTTGCTTTGTCAAAGCTCCCCTTGCCTGCATGATTAAGTGGGCAGTGTGCCACAGGAAATTTGATGCATACAGGATGACAAATGTCTGTTTTGGCTGCTGAGAATTGAACTCGATCGTAGATCTGCAGAAACATCAAAATACAATCAAGGGCTGACATCAAACCTGTGAGCCAAGAGAATTCCTCAGGCAAAAGAGTTGAACTTGAAAGTACAAGAAAAGAGTGCTTTAGTTTGTACATTGGTACACCAGTTTGTTTTTGCTGACTCATTAACAAGGAGGGGTGGAGGAAGTAACAACCCAGAAAAATGTGTGTGTCTGCCTTTCCAGTTATTCTTTACATTAGAATTGTAGTGGAGTGGTGAAAGAGCAGAGCAATACAAAACAGTAAGTTTGCTTTCAGTTTTTAATATTAGGCCTTTTAATTTTTTTCTCTACAGTATACAATAGTCGATCTTGGATGTCTGTAGTCAAAAGCATGCTTACTTCTTGTTTACCCTGATAGTATCTCCTTGTGACATAAGGAAAAACTCCCTGTTAAAAATAGTGGTGCAAATGCTCTACTTAACTGCTGCTTTTGCAACTGCTTGATCTTATATGACTTTTAAAAAGCTGTCATATTTTGTTGCTTGCATGTTGCTCATACTTGGTACAGTGATAAATGATGACACAAGGGGTAAGACTGTAGAATCAGATTCATTATGTATCTCCCAGTAGAGGTAAGGATTGAATTAATGTTATTTTTAGGCCCTAGGTTTGTACAACCTGAACAGTCCCGTAGGTTGATGTGTGTTACGGAACCCACTTCCAGGTTGGAAGCAGGCTTTAAGTTTGCAGCACAGGCGCATCATCTTTGAGTGGAGAGTAGTGACTGTGTTCCTTTGTTCTGTGTGAATGATGACAGAGGTTGGTTTTGGCCAGTAGATCCTACATCAAACTTACTCTGTGGTAAGAATTTTAACTAGAGCATTTCTGCAGCAGTATTACTGGTGCTTGCTTGCAGCCTTACAAGGTTTGTAGACCTTCCTGAATATGAAATGAAGGGAGATGTCTTGTAGAGCTGCAGTCATGTTGTCTTCTTCCCTCTGCTTTTGTAGTACTACTACACCAAGGGTGGGGACAAAATACTTGCTTGACAGGTGCGCTTGTCAAATAATAAAAATTATTCCTAAACAGGAGTTGAGGAGTTGTGAAAAGAACATGTTGAAAGAGTTATTTGCTGAATTTGGACAGTCTCTGCAGCTGGTTGAATAATGAACTGCTGAAAGGAAGTTGAAGCAAATGTCAATATTTGTCAGATAAATTGCTTTCAATAAATAATTTTTTCCAGGCTCTAGTCATCCATCGGGAGACTTGGTGATGATAGCTCTAAAGCAAAGACCTTTATAAGGAGTACAGAAGCACTATGCGTAGCGATGCTTCTGGGGGAGTCTCCGTAGAGGGGCAGAATTCCTCACAAGGCAGACAGAGCGTAGCTTCCACCCTGTCTCACTTGCATGTTCTGCCATACAGCTCTGCTCTAAGGAAGGAAGGAATGAAAACTGTAGTTGCTTCCATCCCAGTCCATTTGAGTATCCACAGACTCATAGGAGTGTTCAGACTGTATCTGTGTTAAATACAGAGGATTAAAACCAAAACAGTTTTATACTCTGTGTGCCCTGTTTCACCTGTAGTGGCCAGATAAGTAATAAGCAGAAACATCTATAACTGGTAATAGTGGCCATAACTGTTTCAGTATAGACTAGGGACACATGATTAACCTTTTGCAAATAAAACTGTCACAGACTAAGAACGAACATCAAACCATAAGCAAATAAAACCTGAAGAATAGCCCCGCAAATACACAAAGAAAGCTCTGAATACAACTTAGCTTTCTTCCAAGAACGACAGATTTACTTTCTGGATGTAAATGACTAAATTTGTCACGCTCCCAAGTGCTGCCTTCCAATGTGCAATCTGCTTTTGCATGCAGCACCGTAAATGCCACTTGCCCCAGGCTTATGTTCTTGAGGTTTTTCCTCTCAGTGCCTGGATCCGTAGTGGTAGAGTGAAACTCTGTTGTTATGGCATATGTCCTTCCTCAGGTGTGATCAGTCTTGAGGTTTATCTTTTCGCAAAGTCTAGCTATGGAAATTTAAATTGCATATTACAAGCTGAAGATTCAGATAGTGGTTTTTTTTTTCCTAGGAATAACTGATTTTTGAATGACAGAACTCACAATCAAATACATGCATTTGTCTTTTCCATAAATGCTTTCTGTGCGAAGCAGAACACTTTGTAAGATGTGAATGTGATTGTTTCCCTCTGTAAGGAAGAGGGCATTTGTAAAGAAATACTTTTTCTCAATGTGTAATGTGTATACTCACGTACAATATTTTATCAGAAGATCACAGTGTTACTTGATGTGGCTTTACTATGTCTCCTTCTGGACAGATTTTCATGATGTCAGCTTCTTCAAACTAGATTGAATCCAAGAGAAATGGTGATTTTTAATTTTTTTTTTTTTTTATTAAGAGGTAGGCCTCTGTTCTCCTTGCAGTTCAGAAATATCAATCAAAAAAAAAAAAGCATTTTGAAAGTTGCATATTGTATCCTTTTGAAGTAGTTATACTTTTGAGGAAGCATGTGAACTGCTGGGTAGGCAGCCTGACATGCTGTTAGGCTTTTTGGAGAATTTCTTCCATTGTGACCTTTTCAGGAATTGTTTTTCCCCTCTGGGGAAGGGGATGCAAATTCATTTTGTTCCTACGAAGAAATGTTGCAACGGTTGTGATATGTGTTTGGGTTTAATAAAAACAAATCCTGATACTTACTGCAAGCATTCACAGTATCTAATGACATGTAAGAAATGAATGTGTCGCTGCTCTGAATGCGGAGTGGCTGCATGGAGTCACTGAATGTGACTTTCTTTAGAATTTGGCTCCTTGCCGTTTGCTTAGTACCTGGGAAGCAGTGAGTGGTGGTTAAAGTAAGAGTATGATTCTGCAGACAATATCACACACAACTAGTCTTTGTATTTCGGTGCTTGTTTTTCCATGTTTTGCTATTCATTATGGGCCATAAAAGTATCTTAGCCTGGAGGGTTTCAGCTGAGCTTATCTGGACGTTTGCTTGAGTAAGGTAGCAGGGATATGAGTAAGAATTGTAGAATGTTACCAGGTACAGAGAGAGAAGCCAAACTATCTATTTTTATTAAAGGTTTTTTAAACGTGAAAAGGAGTGTTCTGTAGTCCTTATTGTACTGCATTGTTGCAAGTAAAAACGTATGAGATGCAAGGAACTTAAGTCCATGGTTTTCCAGCCATTTTCAGGCTGTCTAAACCAATATTGTACGCCTGCACTGAGTTTTCTGAAATAATGTAGTTACAGTTTCTTGGGAAATGTGCATTGGGGAAATCTTATTTATGCCTGAAGTCTTATAATCAGGAAAGAACCCACCATAATGTGTTTGCATTATAAGTGTTTGCACTGATCTTCAGTGGAAGGTCACTGAGATTCAAGCCAGTTGTTATATTAGGAACTTGCTACATCTTTGTAATGTCTTCTGTATACATCACATCTAGGCTGCTTATGTTCTAAACTTCAGGAATTTTGAGAATTGGGACTTAGAATGGTTGTCAGATTCATTCAAAAAGACAAGGGTTTCCAGCTTTTAATCCATGTATTTTTTCTTCTTGCTTAACTTACATAAAAGCACCTTCACCTGTTCTGATCTTAGAAGTGCAGAGTAAAGAGCAATGTTTGCTTGCTGAAAATCCAGGAAACACTGAATTGTCTGTCCTGTTGACATCTGCCTGCCCATATGTGCTTTAAAAATTGGATAAGGAAATGGGAATGTATTGTCCTGCTCTTGTTTTTTAATGGGAATATCTCAGAAAATAAATCACTTCCTCCACCCTTTTTCTATGAGGAACACAAGGATAATTCAGGCAGAATTGCAGCAGAAGCTTCAAGTAATTGAAGTTCTGCTTTATCTGTTTTTTGATTCCCTAATGGACCTTCATCCCCAAAAGACTGAGATGAGATGGGTATGTTCTGATTAATGTGGACTATTTACCATTTCTGCTGATAAGCTGGGAGGATGCATTAAATCTACCTCAGCAAGTGGCAGTGAAGTTTCAAATGGTAACGAGGACAGCTGCATCTTTCTTTGACTCCTGAAGGTCAAGCATTTCTAAAGCCTTTCCCAGCTTATAAATAAGACCGCTGATGTGATTCAGTTAGTTACGGAAACTGTAACCTCAAGGATATTTTCAGCCTTTTGTGTTGGTGGAAATACTTCTGGCTGTATTTATAATGATATTCCAGATAGTACTTTCCAGTGTTTATTGGACAGTAGCTTGTGTCAAGCTGTTGTCCTAAAAGTGGATTTGTTACCCGGTGTGCAATAGAGCAATCTCACACACTCAGGTGAGACACTGCTTATTCTGCGCAGGGTGCTCAGTGGACTTTCCACAAATCAAGCACACCAGATTCATCAGGTGTGTCCCTTTTATACAGTAACAATTGCATCTAATTTATAAAACTACTGCTACCTAATACATATTCAAACTATCTAATGCATATGATTACATAACCATGACACATCAGATGCTTCCTTCGGACGCGCAGGGGTCTCGGGTGGTCTTCAGTGGTTGTTTGAGGAGGTATCCCCTCCTCACTTTGACTGCTAAGTTGCTCTGTATCGGATCAGTGGTTCATTCTCCTGCCAAGAGGGATGCGCCATCAATCGGGAAGAACAGAAAGGATTAGAATTGGTGCTCCAAGTGAAGCACCATTAAACAGGAAGAATAGAAAAGATCAGAATGCTCTTGACTAGCTAACTTAATTTAAAACAGGACTTTCTAATCTACCACAGGATTTTCTGTATCTGACATCAAAGGCAGAGACATGTTTTGAATGAGTAGCAAGACTGCCAAAATCTTAAAGTGGAAGTTGGAGTTAAAGCAAGATTCAAATGTGACAATTACATGAGGAAGAGGTGGGTCAAAAGCCCTCAGCTTCCTTAGGCTTGTGTGTTTCAGGCTCTGTGGTTCAGTGCAGCTTGTGCTTGGTGTCTGAGACAGAAACAGAAGTGATTACTTGGAAGATTACAAGCCCTTCATATGCCTGTCAAGGTTAAGATTTTTAGCTTGATTTTTTTTTCTTTTTTTTTTCTCAGTAGTATTGAAGAGCTGCATAAAATTCAGATCTCAAATGCACCTGTGTATAATCCCCATTTGAGAAGAGGGGGGAGGGAAATGGCTACTACATTACTGGTTAAAAAGGGGGAGAGTAAGAGCAGGGTCAGAGTTGCATGTAAACCTTGCAGCCAGCTTCCTCTGGTGGTGTTACCTTTGTGAGTGTCACAGCCCAGAATGCCAGTCTCATGCTTGCAAGACATCTGCTGCTACTGGGGGACTCAGTGTGTGGAGCGGTGGTCACTATCCCCCTACTTTTTTGCATACCTTGTACAGCAGTCTTGTATTTTGCAGCTCTTGTCTGTGCTTTTGTTTCCGGTCTTATACCCTTTCTAGCCTGGCCCCGGCTGCTCCTGTTTGCTTGGTGGCCAGTGAAAGTTGTCAGCCCCCTCTGACTCTTCCCCTTCGTCTGCTGCCTGTGTCAAAGCTGAATCTTAGCTCCTCAAGGATGAGAACAGTTTCCTTGGAAGGACTCTGTTGTTTCCTCAGGACTGAGAAGCCTTGAGCTGATCCTGAGTAATGGCTTGTTTATTCATCCCACAGATGATGGCTGTGCTTGCCTTAGAGAAGTGTGTACTGTTGCAACTTCAATGGTACAAACTACCTTGCTCATAAAATACAGACGTACTTGCTCTATTGTAAAGCATTTTTATGTTAACACTTCAGAGAACTTAATCCGATTAGTACAACTTCTTACTTCACTGCAGATTCCTTCTTTTGGAGTTTGTCCTAGTGCCACCTTCCTCCTATGAAGGTACTCCAGCATTTGAGGCTTTAAACAAAAGGTAAAGTACGTGACTGTGCGAAGGTGGTCAGTGCTAGTACTCTGAGAGCTGCCAACCTCTTCCTGAACAACTTTCTCACTTTTTATATGAGCTACTTTCTGATCTGATTTGCATATTGCAAATACTTTGAAGATGTCCCCAAACTTCACATAGTGATGACTTGCATACAGGGCAACAGTTAAAGGTAGTTTAGTTTAGTGCTCTGTTCTTGGTAGTGGCTAGTACTACCTTTATGAAAAACGATTAAAAAAAAAAAATAAAAGAATCATAAAGATGTAAGCTAAAACTACCTCTGTGTTTATGTCTCACTTGCATCTCTTAAGAAGTAGGCACGGATTTGTCATGTGATGTGGGAGGTGTTTACTGATCCATCCACAAAATAAGTTTAGAATCAGTTGTAACGCTGGATAGTTAGTTATTTCTTCTGTGTGTCATTCTCTCTTAAATAATGGTAAGTTCTTGTTTCTGTATCAGGGAGTTCAAACTACATGTTGAGTGAAAGCATGTTTCCTTTTATCATTTACAAAGTGTCAGTTTATCATGTGCAAGGTCCTCTCTGGATAGAGAAAACGAGTGTTTTAAAGTGGTGCCTTTACAGAGGCAACAAATTTATCAGACTAGGGTGCGGACAGACAATTGTGTAATTGAAATCATCTGGAGTTAGAGTGGAAATTTGGTTTGCTTCTGGGATTTTGGTATTGCTATGGGACTGAGAGTACTGTGGCTCCTTTTACTGGAAGTGTTGTCACTATAAAGGTACAGAGATTACAGCTGTGTAATTATTTTTTTAAATGCAAATTCCAAATAATGCCTCTATCCATAGTAATTTCAGTCAGATATTCCAAACTCTAATTTGGGTGGGGGTGTATTGTGTGTATTTTTAAAATTGTGTTGTGTAAAAAGTTAGTTTTTGCTAATGCACCACTACAAACAGCAAATGCTTGGACTGTTGAATTTCCTGAACTGTCACTGAAGAAGAGTTAAATTTTCTGTATTATGTACTACTGAAAGGTCTTTCATGGACTTGAATAGGAAGTCTGTATCATGGGGATCTAGAAAGACTTCAGTAAACTTCAGCGATGAGCTGGCATGCCATGGGTCCTCTTCACAGTAAGGTTTTGCCTTGAGCTTTTTAGCAAACTTGACAAACTGTTTGTGAGCATGAGAAGAAGTATACCTCAGTAGTTTGGTTTTCTGAAAGCTATTGGTACAACAGAGAAACATACAGCTGGTTTTCTGATGCCCAGTGACAGTTTTCAGTGAGGAGTTGACTGGTATGCCAGCACTCCTCTGGTCCTTCACTTGTAAAGGAAGTGAAAGGGAGGAAAAGCCCTAAATCAAACTGGTTTTCATTTGCCTCATCAAAGTGGACTTAAATGAGTAGATTCCTGTTGTCTTTTATTTTGTAACTTGTTAATTTTTGAGAGATCTCCTCAGGAAATAGCTAAAATTTGAGGCATGGGGGGCTATTGCTTCTGAGATCTGCAAATGAGTGTTGCTTTTGTCTTGCAGCAAAAAATCCTGACATGCTGATGTATGACCAAACTGATGTGCATCCAGCTACTGTGAAGCACAAGGCTTTATGGAAAGCCGTTCAAAGCACACTAAAAAGACACCTGCTGGTCAGTGCTCAGATTTAATCAATTGGCCAAGTCATTGTTGCTGAGTTCCTGCTGTGTGCACATTCTGTATGCCATCCTGGCCAAAACTGGGATTGTCTTTGCTCAGCAGGCGTTTTGCCAGCAGAACTGAATGGCAAATACCCCTCAAGCAAGTCAAACATGTCCTAGTAAATGTCAATGACATACAATGTATGGATATGGTTAATTAATCATTTGGTGCTAATAACACAATAGACCTTCAACTGAGATACTAAAAATGTGGTTTTGTAAGGCTGACTGTATGCTTCTGTGTAAGTTACATAGGTGGTGGGTCAGTGTGAGGTTTGTGCCCTATAGAGCACATGTGAATTCATACAAAGCTTTTCTTTTGGTCCAAGGAATTCAGTGACTTGGAAATTAAATTCAGAGCCTGTGCTACAAAGATTGCCAATGTTCCCTGGCTTACGGACAATCAAACCAGGGCCAAGGAGAGACACCCTGCTGGTGTACCATGTTATGCTATGGAAGAAAGTGTTTGCAGGTGATAAAGGATTACTAATGGTAGCTGGAGGGTTGAGGAGACTAAAGTCCCTACAAATCACTGGCTCTGAATTATATGTAAAGAGACCAGTGCAGCTTGTCCACATCTTTATAAGAAAGGCAGTGCAATTTTGAGGTGAAGATTTTTTTTTTTTTTTTTTTTTTTAAGAAACTAGGAGTTTCACAACAAAATCTGCAAGATGTCTGTGGTCCACCAAGAAAATGCAAAATGAATTGCATGAAGATGTTCAGTGTGGGCAGTGTAACTAATCAGGTAAGTACAAAAACCCCAAACCGCTCAAGCTTATAGTACTGTGGGAGAAAAGCAGGCAGCTCACTTAATTTTGGTGGTAAATCTCTTTTCTTGATTTCCCCCCCGCCACCCCCCCCCCCCCCCCCCCAGGTTGTCAGTGTTGGGTTACAGTGCGATTGGATGTATGGCATGGCATTTGTGTTAGGCAAATGGGCATTTAAATTATGGTATTTATATTTATATTTGGTATTATGTTTGTATCCATTTATAGACAGTTACACTGTTACATGTCACATTATCTTGGTTTGCTATGGACTCCCTTTGTAATGACCTGCTATACTTGATTTTTTTCAGTAGATGGGGGGGTGGGGAGTGGAACTGTATAGGTACGTGTATGTCAAGATACAAACCGGATGCCTTCATGATGAGTTCCTGAGCCTGATTTCTTGTGCTGATCTTGGTCGCTGCCCTTACTTCAGGTAAGAGAGGGAGATGAGGGGAGGGTTGGTTTTTCTCCCTGGACAGTTTGTATGTTACCTCCTTTGTTAATCATGGCAGGGAGACAGGAATGTGCATAAAACATTCCTGGGCTCCATCTACCAGATTGTCTCCTTGTGGTCACAGGCAGGCAAGCAAAGAACAGGACAACACCCTGAGGATGGGGTGAAGAACACTGGGCTGCAGGCCACTACCCCTGAGCAGTGGAGAGGCAAAGATGGTGTTTAACTGTTTTTCGCCATGCTGGTTTTCAGGGTTCTGTGGAGGACTTCTATAGCTCAGTGATGGATTGTATCCACATTGCTTCCAATTACCAGTCCACTCTCTCACTTCACTCCTTATTGTATCCTAAAACCAGTTGACTCTTCCCAGCCTCTCCTTCTTCCTAAAAATGCAAGGTAGAGATGCAGCTCGTGGAGATGAGAACTGATGTTTTTGTTACTTTGTTAGTTGTGTACTGTGTTAAATGTACTGTGGAAAAGGAAAAGGCATACAGCTGCCCATTGGTTGCATGAATTTTGCTGTTATTAAATGTTGAGAACTGAAAAAGAACTGTCAGTCATTTCTGTGAATACATGTAAAATGTCATTGGGTGTCCATGTGGATGTGATCTTCCCTTTAACCCCCCAAAATGAAGCCTCTGATACTCTGCTGTGTTAGATGATTATGGATTCTGCAGCAGATCTTTTCTTCTCCCAGTTGACAAGGAGGAACACTTATGTGGCCTGGGGTTGTAATGTGCCAGAAGAATTGGAGACCAAGATCAAGCAATACACAATGTAGATTGTGTGCACACCATGCCTTTAAAATGCAGGACGGCTATTCTTTATGGGGAACGAAGGACAGTTAAACCTACTGGGCCAGATGTTGATGCTCTCCTATACCCTTGTACAGAGGAGTGAATTTACGTAAAGGTGAATGTAGTATGGATCAGGTTTGAGAGCTTTGTTTTCAGTATGTGTAGTGTCTGTTATTAAAATGTATTTTTTCAGCTGTCAAGTGATAGCCTCATTTTGTAACTGGAGTTAGCTCCTGTCAGAACTGTCATGCAATTGTATTTTATGTCTTTTACAAAGATATACTGGTAAAAATTGAGCCATACAATTATTTTGGGCCTTTTAACTTTCCTTTTTCTATCTTCAGGTGATCTAAAGCTCTGTAAATGTTGGCTGTTAAGTGTTATATTAAATAAAGCTAGGCAGTACAAAACATCAGGTGTTGTATTTTTATATAGCTACTTCTGTATTACAAAATTGCAATGTTTTTTCAAATTAATACTTCCCTGCAAGCCAGAGACTGCACATACATAGCCAATCTGCTGTACTTTTCAAATTCAAGTAAAGGCTGTGGGAACCCCATGGCTTCTTCCTGCCAATTGCAAGAGTTCATGTCACACTTTCTTTTTCCCAGATTGAATTTGTAATCATGGGTAAATGCAGACATATGACCAAAGTTAACTTACCCTGTTCTGTGAAACTTACCTCCCAGAAGTAATTTGACTATTGAGATTGTCTTTTAGCTTTTTAAATTGCATAGTGAAGAGATGATGTCGGTGTTGTACCTCAGAAACCTTCATATGACGAATGAAAGGAGTAATATCTGTTCCTTCAGCTGTGAATTTCCTGATGGCAGTAATGCAAGCTGAACAATAATATTAACTCTTTCATCTTTATTTTTGGTGTGTAACTTCTTTTGGATTTGATACTCTTTATAGCTTTGGCACAAGGTTGAACACACTTATCACACCTCATTGGTTGCACATTTTACCCTTAGAAAGATTGTTAAGAGTCTTTTTCTTATTGATTCCCAAGCTGAGCAATTTCATTTTTTGTTTTCGTACTTTGACCTCTAACCCTGGGATCCATTAGGACACTGAGCCAGCAAGGTGTAGACACATCAACTGCAGAGGGAAAGAACTAAAATGACACTGTCTCCAGCAAGGGATGCATTAATAGATCTGAATTCAAACATAGAAAAGGCAATTTTTTTTCCTGCTGGGAAGCAGAGTCCTCAAGAGAGTCATCTCAGACTGAAGAACCTGATATGAAAATCAATAAAGGCCCTATTGTGCTGGTGATGTGTCCGGGAAGTGTCATTTTATATCTTGTTAGTGGATATCTAAAGGAAGTTAAAGCTACTTTGCTCATAATAATTGGATAAATCCTCTTTCATCAGTGGTCTATTTTGCTGTTCAAAGTAAAAGTGAAAAACTGTGGAGAGTCCAGTTTGGATATGATGAGACTGAATTAAGGCAATGGCTGCTAAGGGTGGGTTGTGGTTTTTTTTTTTTCGTTAGGCTGATACTGTTTCCAGAACTGATTTCCAGCTCTGTTTTTCAATCAGAGATAAAAGAGTAATTAAAAATAGAAGGCTTTCTTCCGTCTCCTTGATTGGGAGAAAACTCTGCTCCTGACATTTTTACTACATTAATGCTTCAGATAAACTGTAAATGCACCATTTGCTTTATTGCAGTGGATGAAGGAATTATGGGTCTTGGTTAAGTTTGTTTGCATTATTAATGTTATAGGCTGGATAAACTCAAATGATGGCAATCATAACTGTACACACAACCTTGGATATAGTTGTGGCCTCACAAAATTAGCAACAAATATGGTAACGTTATTACAGAAATTTCAGTTAAGTTATTGATGGAAAAAAACCCATACAGTTGTCAGAAGGAAGAACATGAGTTAGGGAAGAAAAAGAGAGTGATTGCCTATGCTACAATTCAGTTTTTCAGTTTCTTTCTGTAGGTAACTGACATTCTGCAGTTGCTATTTCATGTTACCACTTGAAATGACATATGTGAAACAAAATTGAGACTTTTTCCTTCTGTGTCTTTCAAGCCAGATTATTGTTCATTAAACATGAGTAATGACAGGGGTAGGAGTTGACTGAATGTTGAAAGAGACAGAGAAATTCTGTGCATAAATTTTGCTGGTGGCAGACTTTGTAAAGGCATTGCTCTCTTCTCTGCTTCCTCTGTATACCACAGGGGAAAAAAAAATGTATGAGAGCTGAGAAGTCTTTCCTCCTCTCTGGAAAGTTTGATTGGTATGTCCATGTCATGAGCTGCTTTACTTTGCAGCTTTCCAAGTCGTTACATTGACCTCGTTGGGACTGTGTGAAATTCTGCTTATTTGCAAAACACTTATTCCTCCTACCAAATGCATTCAGTGATCTTTTTGTTTTTCTTAGGCCTTCCCTTTTACCCAGTAGCTTTTAACTTAGTTTCTTGATGAAACTGAAGGTTTCCCAATCAGTTTGGTTTTTGGACCGTCTTCTCATTGTAAGATTAGGTAACTTTGTCTCTCTGATGCATCTGCATGCTTTGCATTTCTGTTTTTAGGTAATGCTTCCCTCTGCTGAGATTGCATGGTGGCTTTTTTTGGCTTGCTTCGTTTCATTAAAATATGTGAAGAAAGATGTAAAACAAGAAGCTCCTCTTTTCTAGCTAAGAACTGTAGCAAGGTAGAAAGAAAGATTGTGTTCTACCTGCTGGGCTGTTGAGTTGACTAGTGGTGCAAGAGGCAAGGCAGAAAAGCTGACCTTTCCCCTTACAGTGTCAGCTTTGATTATTTTTTTTTTTCCTTAATGGTGTGATATACTGTTTATTGCGTGAGTACAACAGAAGGCAAAATCAATGTTAAGAAACAGTGGGGTTTCCATGCTTACCCCCTCCAACACACATGCACTTTCTTGCAGTGAAGATGTTATGCTCATCAGTAGTTGTGGGATAATCTGTCCCAGCACCACCACATATTATTTATTTTCTTCTTATTAAAGTAATCTTAATAATTTGAATGAAAGTCCTACTAAAAAAAAGGAAGTCACACAAGTGAAAGACCTGGTTGCTACAGAAGTTTTTGCTTTAGTAGCATTTGACCTCATGTTGTTGATTGGGGTGAAATACAATGACAATTAGGACCACCTTCATTTCTAGGGTTTTGTTAGAGGCATATGGGACCAGAAGGCTTGATAATAAATACAAGGCCTGACTAATAGAGATTAATGTAGTATAAGCATGCTGTAGTTAAAAAGATAAATCTCCAACATGCTTTGAATGAATTTTTTCAGCCTTTAATAGTATTATCATCAGTGCAGTGTGGATGGCTTTTGCTACCTACCTCCTGTCTTGCTAGACTGTATTCTGCAAGAGCAGTGGTTACATGACTACCACTGGCAGTGTGAAACTACTATAACCTTTAGGTGTGATCTCCCAAAAAGTATATTTACCAAGTACAGTAAGTCCTGTTATTTTTGCCATCCCTGTGAATATCCAGTCCCTCCGAGAAACTTGTTAGGTTTGTGACCTTTTATAGGAAGATGTTTTCTTGCATGTTGCTTTTCATTACAATTGCAAGTGTGTATATATGTATTTTTCACTCATGTCTGTGTATGTGCAAAATTTCTGGTTTCTTACTGCAGCTGTGTAGAATAGGTCAGAGGTTACTTCTATGCTACAAAATACTGTTCCCACTTTTATTCTTGTACATCTCATCTCTTTTGCACAAATTCATTTCAACAATAGAGCTCAGTTAACATCTGCTATTAAATTTCTGTTCTTGAATTTAAATGACTGTCTTAAATCTCATTAATTTGAATAATGCATTTTATTAAAATTGGACTCTTAAATTCAGTGCTATCAGTGCCATGTTAGCCTCCTTATTTCTCCCTTCACCTTACTCGTTGGAGGAAAGTAGCTGGAATAATACTCTGGATACTGCTTTAAAGAATATTTCCCCTAATAGTTGATTGTGCTTGGTTGACCCCAGTCAGCACCTAAGCCATCACCCAGTTGCTCACTCACTCTGCCCTCCCCAGCAGCATAAGGGAGAGAATCGGGCAAAATTGAGAAAATGTGTGGGTCAAGATAAAAGTAGTTTAATAAGCGAAGGAAAGAGGAAGAGAAACAAAAAAACCAACCCCAAAGTGATGCAAAGGGAATTGCTACCACAAGTAGCCTCATGCCCAGCCAGTCTCTAAGCAATGGCTGCCTCCCAAAGCTGCCTTCCCCTTAGTTTTTATTGTTGAGTATGACTTCATATGGCATGGAATATCCCTTTGGTTGATCTGGGTCAGCTGTCTCAGTTGTGTCCCATTCCAACTTCTTGCCCACCCCTGGCTTGCTCACTGGGAGGGACGGAGTGGAGGAAAAAGAGGAAGCCTTGATGCTGTGCAAGTACTGCTCAGCAACAGCCATTACACTGGTGTGTTTTCAGCACTTAGTCACAAATCCAAAACACAGCACCACATGCGCTACTACAAGGAAAATTAAGTCCATCTCAGGTAGACCCAGTAAATTGATACAAGATTATGTTCTGACTTCCTGAACTTGGTTCCCTGATGTGCCCCACCCTGCCCCCCCCCCCCCAAAAAGTGACATTTGTAGAGTTTAGCTGCCTTTTTCATGAAGGCACGGGAAAGTCAAGAGATTGTAAGTTCAGGTAAGTTTATTTTAATAAGGGGATGTGGCTTCTCTCTTGTCACTCGTCTCCCCCATCATCTGGGCTTGTGAAGGGTAGAACTTCCTTAAAATCCTGCTCTGATCCTGAGATCCTTTCAGTCTCTGCAGACAGAAGGAGTTTTCAGTCCGTCTTTAGTGTTTCATTCCTCCCTTCCTCCTCACAAGCAAATACTGTCTCCCAGTGCTCTTTAAAGCAGTAAATGGACAAGGGGTGTTAAACTGGTGGGCTGAGAACAGAGCTGCATCTTTTATGACCTTTATAGGTCTGTCATCCCACTGATGCTACCAGAAATGCTTCTTTACATTCTTGTTCACCATGATGAATCCCCTTGGAGGAGATAACCATTACAAGTCGAACCACCAGCTGTTCAGCATAAAAGCAGGGCCAGAGTTTTTGCAGAGCATGTAACTGTGTTAAGACCCTGTTCAACGCAGACCTGTGCTGGTCAAAAGTGACTTGCGTGATGTTCTTAAGGAAAAGGTACTTCTCTGCAGGGGGATGTGTGTGTCAAACCAACCCACACATCTCATTTTAAGACTTCCAAAAAATACAGTCTCCTGTGCCAGGAGAGAGGGATTTCTTTATGGATGTACAGCTCCTTTCTAGGTTTTGCCTACAAAAACCCCAGCCAAATAAAACCAAAACAAAAACCCCTAAACAGACAAAACCCCCAAACCCCCCTGAGCGCAGTGACTCCTCTGTACTTTTCAGTGTATTCATTAACAATACCGTTCCTCCTAAAATAAGTGTCTTGGAGCAATATTTTCATTTCAGATCTTGGAAAAGGAGCAGTTAATGATAAGATCAAGCTGCACAGGGCCAGGCTGATGCCTTGGTGTAATGGAAGAGCTGATAGGTGATTCAGTACACCAGATGGTAGCACCTAAAATAAATCCATGTGAAAAATGGTAATAATTTGGGCTATTTGTCATACACTTTCTTACAGGAAAAAAGTAACTGCTTTGTGTCTATGATAGCTGGTGGTTGTTTTGTTTTGGTTTTTTAAGTTTACTAAATAATCTTTCAGTTGTATGGTTTTTGTATTGGCAAACAATACATCTTGGAATAGACACTAGAGGCAAAGGAGTCTGCTATAGTGATATTAAGAATAGATAAGAACATTCTGGATTCATTCTGCATATCTTCATTTGTCATTGCTTTGGTGTTTATCCTGGTCATTATGAGTGAAAGTATTTAATGGCATTTTCATAAGCTGTATAAAATGTCACCTTCTAGTAGTTGTTTAAGTATTGCTTTAGTACTAGAAAACCAGGAAATGAAGTCAAGCATTAATACTTTTTGAAAGCTCAGTCTCTGAACTGTAGTATTTCAGTTGTGTGACAAAGAAGTTCTGTAATAACCAAACAGAATGTAAAATGTAAATACAAACTAGAACAAGAAAAACTGAACTCAACTAGTACTGACAATAAAAGAAGCATAGCCTGATACATACAGAAGAAAATTAGGAATCAGAAAATCTCTTTGCCGCGTCCCTCTGAGAAAGCCTTTTTTACTTCCTGGCAGTTTATCTGTTAAAGAAAAGTATTGGGTGACTCTTCTTGGAACTTTTAAGTAAGTGAATCTTGTGCTGTCTGTGCTGCTGGGGCATGTCCCACAGCTATAACAAGATATGAGAGGAATTCTTCTGGGCCTTGGTCTTGTCTCTCATGAATGACTGAGGTCTAGTTGCAGGTTTTTATGGTGCAAATGAGCTGTACAAAGGCACAGAAACAGGTTTCTGGCTTACTGTGGTAGACTCCAAGTCTGTTGATCTCCTGATGAGCATTGAAGGGCCCCAGGTGAATTATGTAGAAATAAATGGGGCTGCCTGATAATCCTGCCCTTCCCCAACTGCTGATGTTTTGGGGAACCCCAAGCTGCCTTTGGGGCATGCTGCTGGGAGATTTATTGTGTTAGGTGAGGAATAGGTTTTGAGGTTAGTAGCGCTCAGTACAGCATTACTGATAGCGTGTATGTTGTTCTACTTGCCTCAGTCTCATTCTTTATGTGTCCATGACTCTGGTATCAATTGATTTTCAGTATTTTTTTTTAATTTGAAAATAAGCTACTGCTTTTGGAAGAAAGTATTACTTCTCATTTAACTCAGTAGTAAGGATGTCTAATATTAGTTGTTGGTTACTTCAGGCTGAGGTTTTTTTGGCTGTGAAAATGGCAGTCTGGGATTTAATGTGAATTTAATTATTGGTAGTTATGTCTTGCTCTTAGCAATGAATGGGAATGCCAAATATATGAGGAACTTTCTGCAATAGACTTTACAAGCTGGGGAAAAGAGTTTGGCTTCAGTTCAAGAATTTGCAACCAACCTTTTCATGATTTTGCTCATCACTTCAGTTTTATTGGAGGCATTTGAGAAATGTCCCTTGACTTTCCATGGGCAATTTACTGTGTTTTTAAAAAAAAAAAAAGATGGAATGTAAAGTTTGTCCAGCATTTGCAGACTTTTTTCTTTTTTCTTTTTCTCTTTTTTTTTTTTAATGTAATGTAGCAATGGCTGTTACTGCTTTGTTATTAGTGTTGCTTGCACAAGTAGTTGGAACTTAAGCTGCTGGTTCTGCAACTCCCCAGCATTTGAAGAGCAACATGACTTAAAAGGCAAAGAAATACAGAACTCTGGATATATCTCTGTAGAGGTGTTTTTATAAAGGCTTTTGGAGTTAACTCTTCCTTAAATACAGAGACAAAAATCAGATGAAACTGCACTACATGTGGAGTAGCAGGGAGACATCAAAATAAACAATTGATTTGCTAACCCTCAGATTAAAGCTCCTACATGAAGAAGAGATAGTGGCAAGTAATGTAAGCTGTACAAGCAAGAAAAGGGGGTATACCCTGTTTTCTGTAATGGTTAAGTTGGGATTTGTGAAGGCTTGCTCCTTTTTACTGTAATTTCATTTTTTTTATGTGTTGGAGCAACCACATTCATGCTAGATTGTTATCAGATTACAGTGTGAATTATGAAAAAGTAAAACCTGTCTGGTTTGACTATTCAAACATGTCAGAGCATGTTTTCCATTCATAGAGCAAAAGTAACTGCAAGAATTGAAAACACCTTAAGGTTGTGATGAAAGGGAGAAAAACTGGCCTGAGAATATAGACTACAAAAGTTTTATATGAATATATAAGCTACAGTTCCTTAGACAGAAGTATTAGAACTGTTAGTTTTGTCTTCTTGACACATTGAGCTAGAGCAGTGCAAATCTTGTATGAGAGGATTTTCTGTATTTTGTGTTCTTATATAGGCATCATAGAATGTGTAGGAGTTGTGGCTCAATTTTTATTCCAGCCACATTATTACTATATTTAGAAGGTCATAAGTAAATATCAGAACATGTTTCTATATTTCTAGCCAGTTCTGAAATGTCTAACACCAACCTACTATTGGAAACTTCTTCAAATTCCATAAGCAGCCTGTGATTTGTACTATATGCCTGCTGAGTCTCGACCCATAGGCACAGCAGAGCCCTTCAATTTACCTGTCATGAATTTGTATGTGCTCTGTGAATCACAGAATTAGCACTGTGGCAAATTTTTAGCTGACAGGTTAAAAAAAAAAAAATCCATTCCCCATTAGCCCTAATCTCCTGCTCTTCCCTTTGAGCATTGGCACTTGCAGGCTCTGATCTAATGCAGTGTTTGGTTTCCATCTTTTCTTGAGCCAGGGAGGAGTTAGTGCTATGGAGCTGTTGGGAGTACATATGTGTACATTTTGAAACCCCATGGCACAGGGCATGCTTTATTTCAGAATATGGTATAGATTCATGATTAAGCAGCAGTTAGAGGCAGCCCAGTGTGCTCAGTTGATTGTGTACTTCAATCCCCTGTAACACCAAAGATGTAGTAATCCCCAGCACTACTCCCAGATGTAAGCATTATTCTTCAGTTCACTTGGCCAGTATTTTATCCTGTCTTCTGAGGGAAGAGCCTATTACTCATTTTAAGTAGTGACATATGCTCTCAATAGTCCAGATGCACAGTTTTCTGATTTTCAGGATGAACAAAAAATGTACATTCTGTCCAATTCACCAACAACTGCTATCTTGCTGATGTTACATAGCATTTTTTTCTTTTAAACACTGATATTGAAAAAAATGGGATGGTTTGTAAAGAAAAATACTATTGAAATGTTTTGTATTTCCTATTCAGTAAGTATAGATGCCTCCTGGCACAAAGTGAGGGATCCTTCTACAAAAAAGTGGGAGGAAAGGCAGACACTAACCCCCCCCCCCCCCCCCCCCCAACCAAAACCCCAACAATCAGGAGTTCTTGAAATGGGGAAGAGATACTATTTTGGAACAGTTGATTTCCATGGAAACATTCTGACTCTCTGCTTAATGGTTTATAAACAATTAAGACACTAGAATTTTGGAATAATGTTGTATCTTGTAGTTACTTAACAGTAGAAGCATACTGATACGTGTACTACGTACCCTGGGATGTAGCAGAGTTTTCACATTGTTCTAGAGGTTTAGATTTTGTCAGGCAACTCCAGTTACATGAAATGACTGGAAGGCATTACAAAGGAGGACCATGTTGTTGGAGGAACCACTTTTGATGCTGTCTAGTAAGCTTTAGATTGTGGATTTTGTCTCAAAGTGGAAAGGATTCCTTGGAAATTATGTCATGAAATAATGGTATTTAGAGCATGTTTCTTGTTCCGTGTTTTACACTGCACTTCAGGTGCCCAGCAGATGCTGGGCTTTAGCAAAGCTCGTTAGCAAGTTGGTAATTCAGGAGCTGCCTGCATGATCTAAGTGTTAATTATACTAGTTAATACTTGGACATCAACGTAGCTTTAAAGAACTTCAAAGACAGTGAGAGAAGGCTGTTGGCACAAGTGGATGTTTGAAATGCTGCACTGCTAAAGCATTGAGAGGTTGAGAAAATAGCTTCACATGTTTTGTATCTAACCCTCTGGAGGTCTCAGGGACTGTATTTACCGTGTCTGGGTAAAAATATGAAAAGCCATACACTCATTTTACACTTGCTGGGCCATGTAAGTCCCCCTCCTCCCCTAAGATAAGAGACAAAAGTTTAACCTGAAAGGAAGACAGTGCCTTTTAAATACGCCAGTCTCCTAGTACACAACCCATACAACACTTTGGCTACTTCTCAACAAAAGGACATGAGAATTTTATTCAGCCTCATTTCCTGTTAGCTCTGCTATGAAACCTATGCAATGTTGATTCTAATGATGTAAAGTCAGAATTAAGGAAGACAAACTATTTTACCTGAGAATTAGTTCCAGTCTGTGGCAGAAACAAAGAAGCCTAAGTGCATCTTTAGATCCTCTAGCTAGGCTTGATATAGGAGTCATCTTGTTGTTACAGCCTTCCAGTAATGGGAAGAGGAGGAATTCTGTTAGGAATAGATGAGGCTTTTCAGGCTCAGATTGTTGTAGTAACAGTGTTGTGGCTTCTTGTGATTTAATCACATCATATTATGGTTTTTCATTGGGCTCCAGCTTCTGTAGTCAAGGGTGTAAGAATTGGTACTGTCATTTGAAAAAAATCTCTTCCTCTTTTCGTTGTAGATAAAACCTTGTGAAGTGTATTAAAAAGTGAAATAACTATGTTTTATTTTAACCTCTAATGAAGGCATATGGTTAGCAAGCTTGTTTTGTTACCAAGGTTTAAGAAGTAGGTCTTGTATATTTTGGTAACCGTAATGCAGCTTTTTAAGGGAAGTGCTAGCCTTTGAAGAACCCAGATATGGGCTGGAGTTCAGATTGTTGGTGTAATACTGACTGCAATTTCCTCACAGGGAGAGAATGACTTTGTTTTGGTTTTTCATTGCTGTAACTTTTCTAGTAGCTTAAATAGCTTAAATACTTGCTTTGGGAATGATTAATAAGAATTAGAACGGAATAATACACAGGGGTGTTCTGTCTTGCACTGGTGCGCAATTACTTGTATGAATATACAGAACCACTGAGAGAAAGGCACGTGGACTTTCGAGCAGGAGTGATTACTCAGAGGTTGTTTATTAGAAGACAAGATGTAGGCTTTCCTGTATTTAGGAGGCTTACTGGGAAAGTATCATAAGCATAACTGAAGTAAGAAGGAAGGTTAGCAGTGACACAGGAACAGTGCTTCAGTGCTGAAAACAGAAGGGGGCTGAATCTGTGTGGAATGTGATAGACATTGAAGATGGGTAAAATTGTGCCAAAGATGAGAGGACAGGTAAAAATCTGCTTTTTAGTAAGTTGCTTGATCTGAAATGTTTTGTGAATGAAAAGAATAATAAAAGCATCTGTGATAAAACTAGAAAAAATACTTTAGGTATAGCATGGGAACACATCTGAAAGCCCCCATTTTTGTTTTTGTAGAAGGATGAAAACCAGCCATGTAGTGGCTACTTACTTCACTGGATTTGCCAGCATTATCATTTAGGCATTTTAGTCTGTGGAACAAATTTGGGAGTGATGGTCCATTGGCATGAGGCAGAGCCTCCCTGCAGCCCCCAGGGAGCCAGGTGAGCTGTTGTGATACACAAATCACGTCAGCCTTCCCTGACAGTAACAGCCAGGACTCTTCTGGAGACAGGGGCTTTGTTCCAAACTGGCTGTGCTGTGGTCTTGCTACAGCACATCTGGATCAGACTGATCTTTTTAGGAGAGGATGCAAAGATAATTTTACCTTACAACTTTCTTGATAGTAGTACAAAACAGAAGAGATAAGCAAATAGTATTTAGTCAGGAAGTATGTTTCCTGTTTTAATTTGCTCTTAGAAAAGCTTTTGTCGGATGTGGTAAGGAATAAGAGTGGGAGGCATTCCTGCACACAGAAGTACACATAAGTCCTTTTCTTCTTTTAGTTCCCTTCATGGTTGAAACATGTATGTAAAACACTTTGGAGTGGTTGGGGGTGAGGAAAGAAATAAAAAGGGAAAATGAGCATTCTCCTGCTCTAAAGAAAACAACACTAAATGACTGAAAATGAGCCAATCTCGGTGGACCAAATAAATTCATCTCCCCTTCAGTATTGTATGTTTGAGGTTTGTGCTTTGTAAAAAAGCACCACAATTCAGCCGGTGTTTTAAGAAAGGAAAAAAAAAAAAGCCACTCTTAGGACAGTTTGATTCTTGAGGTGGTTGTTGAGGTAATTGCCCATTTCTAGTATGTTTTGTTTCCCTCCTATCTGCACCAGCCCAGTAGTGCAAACAACTTTAATCCAGGCTGGTAGAGATGTAGAGGTCTCTGAGTTAGAGTCTACATGCTGTGATGGAAAAGCACTGACAGCTGATGGAAGACCTGCAGAGTGAGCCCAAGACTTGTTTGACACCAGAGGATCTGCATGAAGTTAAAACTGTCGTGAATGTCCCGTCTAGGAGAGAAGAGAATTTGACTTGGTCTGTGGATGTTGTTAGACTCCAGAAAACCCTCCTGTAGGGACCCACTCAAAAGGCTGAGGGGAGAGAGTAGAAACCCTGAACTTCTCTCCAAACTCAAACTGATTCTGAAATTAATTTTAGAAGATAGATAGCCACAATGTCCTCCTATTTTTATTTTTTAAGTGTTAAATATTCTACCACAACGTAAAAACATAGGAAGACTACTGTCTTTATCTGGCCTGACCCTAGCCCAAGCACCTGAGCTAAGGTTTAAGCATGTTTGCAATGTTTCTGGGTAGTTAGCTGAAATGAAGCACAGGACTTTTTTTTTTTTTTTTTTTTTAAAAACTTTATAAAAATTGGAGGATGGTGTCTGCCTGTGGAGCTTCACAATGCATATTTTAAGGAAGAGTAGGTCTACAACTTTCAGATGCCAAAATATAGTTCATTACACTTCAGCGAACAAATTGCTATACTAATCCCTCTTCTAATGTGAGCTGAAGTACTTTACCTTGGTTCCCAGTTGTACTAAAAGCAATTTGAACATCCTTGTCAGAAAAAAAACTTCAATAGCACACAAAAAATCTGACACTGAAAAAGAACCTGACCAGAAAGAATGCCTTGTTAAACATAGTATCATGCAATTTTGTAGTGCCTAATATATATTTCTGGTGGCCTGATATTTCAGAGGCTTACAAGATACAGCATTGCTGGAGTTATTTATGAGAAGTTAGATTGTGTTCTTGCAGTAAAGGAGAGTCTCAACGGCAGTGGTTAATAAAGAATTTGGCTTGGTTTTAATCCACAGATTTTATAATGCTTTATTTTTTCAAATTACTGATACTTGTACTACAGATGTAAGAATGGTTGTAGTGGTAGTTCCCTTAAACAAAATTGGGGCAGAACTCTCAACTGTAAGATGAATAAATATTCTTTTAAGTATGCCTCTGTGCTATTTGCACATTTGTGATATGAGACATTTGGAAATACTTGTATTGTGTAATAAAACCTAATGGACCTCTCATGGCTTTGGGTAGGAAGCATTAGTCCAGCAAATTTTCCTAATACTGACACAATGCAAAGTGTATCATGCGTTCTGCATCTTACAGCATTAAATACCATTAGTGACTCGCAGAAGACTGTCTTTGTGGTCTACACAAATATGTGATTTTACTTCAGCTCTTAGATGGTAAAGTGTTTACAGCAGTCCTCTTAAATGTGGTATTGTACGCAGTCCTAAGTTGGTTTGAAAAGATAAGTAACATAAGAGCAGATATCTTCCTCATGTCCTGATGTGCCTAAAAGCTGCACAGCTTTCCTTTCTTGTTATAAAATTTTAGTAGAGGTCAGAGTATGTGAAGGGACCAGCAGTGGGACAGACAGCCTTTCGCTTTTTACCTCTAGGATTCAAATCCAGCCAAATCATTAGTAGCTGCAAGTTGTTACCACCCGGTGGCTAAGCACTCTATGTAAAATTAATTTGGTAGTCTCAGCCCAGTTCTGAGTAAACACATTTCCACTTTACAAATATGATGAAACCTGGCACTAATTGGCACCCTTGCTAGCAGCCTCATCAGAGATGCCAGAATAACTGAAATGTTTCTTTGCTTCTAGTGGTGGTCTCTCCAGGTTAGCAGTGAAATACAGTGATGGGGCAGTATGGAAAAGATGGCACAGCTGTTGCCCTCGCTGTTTTGTGGACTAAGTCTGCAAAGTTGTCAGTCTGGTGTATTTCTCATGCCAATCTATGTAGAGTTATTAGGATTTTTCCACCACTGTTGGTGCACTTTCAGCAGTCTGTTGGCAGTCAACTTAGAAATCCTTTTTGCCATCTGTGTGGTTGATGCAGTGATAGCATAATAGCTAAGTGGTTCAAATGTGGGTTTGTATGGTATATTTAGGAACTCAGAATTACAGCCGGTGTAGGCAGAGCACATTGCTGACAGGTAGCTATTAATCACTTTTAGCCATTTTTTTTCCACTGCCAGCTGCTTTGTAAATGAGGATTGGCACATAGTAGATGAATACCTCCTCATCGTCCAAAATGAAAGGAGTTTGTACCTTGTTTTCAGTGGTAGCAACCCCAAATGGAGATAACAGATTTCAAAGTGAGACAGTAATTTAATGTATGTAATGCCTGGAGGGATACAGGTTTGGGGGAAATAGTTATAAAGAGGGAAAAGGAAAATTCTTTCATGTTGTCTTGTTTTGTGAGACTGTGTGTTTGATAACTTATTCAACTGAACAAGAAAGTCACTTTGTGAAGTGCAGTCACTGACTTAATCTCCACCACAAAAGGGGGGGAGGGCTTGACTGCATCCACAAAGTAGGGGTGCCAGTGTTGCTAGGGAATCCCCTCTTGCTTTCAGTGGGAGTTACAGTAATTTGTCTAGTATTCTTGTTGCAGTGTAAAAAACCTCATGGAAATCTCAACATATAGATTGCTCCAAGAAGTGGTGTTGGTAGTTCAAAAAGAGGCAAGTGCCTGTAGAGTCTTCTCTGCTTCCTTCAGAGTGACTGCTGCTCTGCCAGTGCTTTTGTGTGTGGTCAATGTGACAGTGCCTCCAGGAAAAGTATGCAAAATGAAGCTCCTGGCTACTTTTGGTAATTAAAGATGCCATTTATATCTGCCTCCAGTTGTGAGGTTCTCAACTGAGGCGTGCATATAGTACCAGGTAACATTGGAAACTTTCACCTTGTGTTTGAATGGCACATGTTCAGGTTGAAGGTGCACGTGGTACAGGTACGAGAGTCACAGTAGTCAGTCATTGCTTTTGCTTTTCTGTAGGCAGAAATTGCATTTTGTAGGGCTAATTTTGCATGGAGTTGATTATGGTATTTTCCTTACTCAAGCCTTTAGTTCTGCAGTTCAGTTTCTTTGAAATATTATATTTAAAATATGTTCAAGTTTTCCTTCCAGAAGCTTTGAAGTCTGCAACAAAATTGTGCACGCTTACTGCTTTTCCATTAAAATATTTTCAGGCTAAATGTACTGCCTTGTTCACCAAAACTCTCAATTGCTATTGTGAAGCCGAAAAGCTTTATAGATATGCAAATATCTATCTATATATGGATAGATACTGTATTTGTTCTGAAGTGAATGAAGAGGGTAGTATAGTCTGTCTTGAGAAAGAGATCCACAGGCTTGCCCTTTGAGAATCAGTGTAGGTCCATGGTTTTGATAGGGGTATGTCAGTTTGTGCTAGGTAATCAGCCAGCTCAATCTAGCTGTCTCTGCTCTGATTTATTTCATTAGTACAATAAATGTGCTTATGTCTGTGCTGGGGTGCTGGGCCTCAACTTCCTGGGCTTTACTGATGGAGGTTGTAAAAGTGTGTAGATGTTAGAAAGATCAATAAAGTTCATCCAGAAACTACTCCTTAGACTCCCAGAGATACAATTAATTTACTTCTGGGAGAAATTACTCTGGGGGTCAAAACCAGTCTGCACAAACTGGTAAACTGTCGAACCCAAAGAACTGGAATCTAGCAGGGCTGTTGTGCGTTACCCGTGAGATCATGATTTATGAAGATACATACGATAGTATCCAAATGCCAGTAATGTCCATGCATAATTAAAAATTTTCTTGATTTTTGTTTAACTGACTATCTTCATGTCCTTTTAGTATAAGAAAAGGTGAACATAAATTATCTGTTGTCTGTTAACCACATTGTTTGCTATTCTGTATGCTTCTACTAAGTTTATGTGTATTGGTCTCTTCTTGAAAGTAAATAAAGCTAACCTTTTACAGGGGAGTTGGGCTATGCCTTTTAAGCATTCTTTTATAGACTCCTTTTTGAACCACCAGTACTTCTGCTGTATCCACATAACAGGAGATACAGTAGCACTGCCATGCCAGCACTGGCTGAAGGATGGAAGGTGGAGGGGTAGGAGGTGTTCTCAATGGCATAAGATGTGCCCTCTCCCTCAGTTCCAGATAAAAAAAATACGGTAATAGCAGGCATGTATACTGACAGCAGCAGTTGCTTTAAAATTAGCTACTTTGTAACCAGGCAGATTTGCACTTTAACTTTCATACCTATCTATGTTTTTAATCCTTATTTTCCAAGTGAAGTAGGTACTGAGCTTCAGAGGTTTAGTGAATTAGAACACCTTTCGCTAAAGAGTTTTTGGAGCCTGAAAGCTTGTTATCCTGTCATCTCACAATTTACAGACATACAATTTTTAAGTCCTTTTTAGTTTATTCCAATCTGCTAAAGTACTCAGCTTAAATAAGACATGCAGAAAAGTAGAACCCAGAATAAAACAGTCTTTCTTGTGGACTAGCTTCTTGGCCAGCCTTTTTAAGATGACTTTGTAAAAGAACATCAATGCAAACTGGTGTATTGGCTTTGTGTGGCAAGGTTTTGTAGCGGGGGGGTTACAGGGGTGGCTTCTGTAAGAAGCTGCTGGAAGCTTCCCCTGTGTTCGAGAAAAGCCCATACCAGCCGGCTCTAAGACGGACCCGCCGCCAGCCAAGGCCGAGCCAATCAGCGATAGTGGTAACGCCTCTGTGATAACATTTTTAAGAAGGAAAAAAGTTGGGACGGCGGTATTCGGCAGCCGGAGAGAGGAGTGAGAACATGTAAGAGAAACAACCCTGCGGACACCAAGGTCAGTGAAGAAGGAGGGGGAGGAGATGCTCCAGGCGCCGGAGCAGAGATTCCCCTGCAGCCCGTGGGGAAGACCATGGTGAGGCAGGCTGTCCCCCTGCAGCCCATGGAGGTCCACGGTGGAGCAGATATCCACCTGCAGCCCGGGGAGGACCCCACGCCGGAGCAGGTGGGTTCCCGAAGGAGGCTGTGACCCCGTGGGAACCCCGCGCTGGAGCAGGCTCCTGGCAGGACCTGCGGATCTGTGGAGAGAGGAGCCCACGGAGCAGGTTTTCTGGCAGGACTTGTGACCCCGTGGGGGACCCACGCTGGAGCAGTCTGTGCCTGAACGACTGCACACCGTGGAAAGGACCCATGCTGGAGCAGTTCGTGAAGAACTGCAGCCCGTGGGAAGGACCCACGTTGGAGAAGTTCGTGGAGGACTGTCTCCCATGGGTGGGACCCCACGCTGGAGCAGGGGAAGAGTGTGATGAGTCCTCCCCCTGAGGAGGATGAAGCGGCAGAAAATAACGTGTGATGAACTGACCGTAAACCCCATCCCCATCCCCCTGTGCCGCTGGGGGGTTGGTAGCGAATCCGGGAGTGAAGTTGTGCCTGGGAAGAAGGGACGGGTGGAGGGAAGGTGTTCTGAGATTTGGTTTTATTTCTCATTACCCTACTCTGGTTGATTTGTAATAAATTGAGTTAATTTTCCCCAAGCTGAGTCTGTTTTGCCCATGACGGTAATTGGTGAGTGATCTCTCCTGTCCTTATCTCGACCCACAAGCTCTTTGTTATATTTTCTCTCCCCTGTCCAACTGAGGAGGAGGGGGAGTGATAGAACGGCTTTGGTGGGCCCCTGGCGTCCAGCCAGGGTTAACCCATCACAACTGGAAAATGAGTATGGTCTAGAAATAGCATTCATGTGGAAAAAGGTACACTGTCTACCACCTTGCATTTTCAGCATACCTATTGCACTTAAATGACAGTCACATCAGCGCTTTTTGTCTGCCCAGTGTCTGCCTCTTCCTGTGTAGTTCAGTATACCTTCACTTAGTTTCATAAGCTTTTGCAGTCCAGCATTCTTTGCTATTTATTAGCTTGTGTAATATGCAGCCAAAATGAAATATGAATTGGTATATTTCATACCCTGTTAGAGATAAAAAACTAGAAGCATACGGGAATTGGGACAAACAACACTAGTGTAAGTTATGTGTGTTCATTCTCATTGTCATATGCTTTTAGTTTGGCCCCATAGTTTAAGAGTTATGGTAGGTCCTAGTAAGCATTAGAAGTGGAGTCATTAAATTAATTTCCTTAAGTAAGAGGATGTCTAGTAGGAGTTAAAGCTGGTCAGTATTTGAGTGGGACTGAGATTTCTCTTTTAAACTGTACTAATACAGTGTTTGTGTGACATTACAAACTCTGCTCTGGATTTGCCTTATACGTTTACAGTAGACATTTCAAACTGTAACTCGTGCTATAACAAAGATGCTAATAAAGGGAAGAAATGCAGAAGCAAAGTCATTCCTCTCTAGCCACTGCTTAAGTAATTTGAATGCATGGAAGTTTTCCTTAGGTATGGTACACAGGAACTATTTAACACAGTGACTCCTGCTTTTTCTAGACATTTTTGATAATAGGTTTCAAAACAGATTAATATGGTATTTGGGGTGTCTGTCACGGTATGTTTTTGGTGACTTTTTTTCTAGCTACTTGGCATTCAGTTTATTAGGTGAAGTGAGAACATTTGAGACCTGTATTAAACATTTCATATTGCAGATTAATTTAAATGATTAGCTGTAGGGCATCTGGCTAACGTGCAAAATATCTTTGAGAACTCAAAACACCCAGGCATAGTTAAATTTTGGAATGAACTTTGGAGTTATAATGATACGCAACTAGGAAAACATTTTGTGTTTTTAATTTTAGAACCTGCTACAAAATATTGTCTTGCTATTATCTGAGCCTGGTGTCTATTCAAGTCCCACAGTTTTTCTGTTCCCTTGGGGATACACAGAACCGATCGAAAGAACAATGTGATTGTATGACTATGTTCGTGGAATATGTAATATAAATTAAATGCAGGAGGTATTAGAAATAGTTTTAAAATCAAACTTTGAGTTCAGTACGTGATGGGAAGCAAAATGCTGATACTGGTAGAAATGGAAACAATTAATTTAATCACTCTCTGTAGTTACTTGCTGTAATTCATTTAAGCACTTAAAAAAATTTATTCATTATAAGCCATTTACTCAATATAATTCATTTATCCAACAGTATAATTCATTTGCTGCTTTATCCATTTACTGAGCATAATTAAGTCTCCTGAATGAATGTATTTGTAAAGATTCACTATCCTTTCATCAGGGCATTAAGACGTCTCAGTTAAGTTGAAGGAAAAAAAAATCTGTTGTCATAAAGATTAGCTTCTTCACAAGCAACTTTGGTTGCATTTATAGCTCATCTTCTGTCTGATTTGATAACTGATGCTGGTTGGAAAGCTCCCACCCCCAGTATAAGTACAACTAGAGTGTTAGTTGGTCATCTAAGAACTTCAAGGGTATTTGCTGTAGCCATGAAGCATCAGCATGCTTGCATGTTCTTTCAAGACATTGTAAAGCATAGCATACACCTGAGAATAAAATGATCATGTGGCAGCTCCAAACTGCTTGCTTATGTATGTGGAGATGACCTGTCCCCAGGCTGAATGGTGAATGGTGGTGGCTGTGTTGAACGTACTTGGTCACTAGGTGTGGTCAGCTAAGGCAGAGAGCAGAGCAAGAAGCTGCTGAGAACAGAACAAAGTTCAATGGCTTGTTTGTTTTTGTTCACATAGTTTCTGTTCTGCAGGTTCTGGGGTTTTGGTGGTTTCGGTTTTTATTTTGGGTTGTTGGTTTGTTGTTGTTGGGGGGGGAGGGTTGGTGTTTTGTTTTTTTTTTTTTTAATTCTCCTCCATAAATGGAAGCAGAGTATGGGATTAGTCTGCAGAACATTAGCATGCTAAAATGTAGCTACCTTCTCCATGCTAGTTATCTACAGACCTAATGGAGACATGCCCATGGAGTCCCTCAGGGAGGCTGGGATAAACTGCCCTTTGGAGAGGCAGAGGGAATATCCATTGATAACAGGGCAGTCAAGATACCTATTTTAGATCAGCCATCTAAGTTCTGTTCCCTTTGCAAGGGCATGACCAAGGAGTGGTATGTTCATTGAGCTTGGAGGTGGTAATTTGATTGGGTATGAAGAATGAAAGTTGGTATAGTAATAGTACAAACACCTGTCTGTTTGTTCGTTGCTTTACCTGAAAGGCCAATACTGTTACTGAACAAATTTCTGGTTATTTCCCCACTCACCCAAGCCTGCAAAGCAGGCTTATCATTTGCAGAGGTTAATAAGCTCCTTATGTGTATAAAGAGATAGACAACGTAGGTCGATATTTGAAGTAGTCAGATGTTCTGCTTGTCTTGGTTCTGCCTCCCTCTGTTACTCCATGCTTTTTAATTTAAGATCTGTAAGGCAAGCAAAACCTGTAAAGTGAAATGGCATTCGGTGGGTGTCCTGCTTGATCACACAGCTTTAGTGTAGCCTTTCACCTGTTTCCAGGTCACTGGACTGGTCTTCCCTCTGACACAATACTTCCTGAGACTGTTTAGTTGTCACCTGCTCTTTTCAATGCCCTTGGCCTTTTCAGTTTTCCAAGCCACTTACCCACTTGCCTTTCTGTTTCCAAAGCTCTTTTTTTTCATGAATACTGATTCAAAGCACAGTTCAGGTACTAATGAAAGAAGGCGGGAGAGGCTGGGCGAATGGCTGGCATGGAGTACAAGACGCTTCAGTCTCCAACCTCCTGCTAAGGTGTCTTTACTATTAAATTACACATATAAAAATCAAGATTATTGGTACTTGTCCTGTTCTTATAAAATGGATTTAAAGGGAAAATACATTTTCATGTAGATGATAACTTACACCTTTATTTTATATTTTTGTGATCCTATGCCATTAAAGTTCTTAGTGTTTGGTCAGTTACAAAAAATATACATGCACACATTTAAATAGTTTTGTAATAATGTTACATGTTTGTGTGATTTTGGGGATAAGAGATGTTATATTAAGCAAAGGTAGAATGTACAATGCTAAAAATAGCATTTAACATTGAGAGGTCATAAGTTTTATTGTAAGACTGTGCAGCTGAGTGCATTCTTTTGGAATACCGAAGACAAGCTGGGAGGCAGAAAAATTAAGTAGTTTGCCTACAGACTGAATCACAGTGCATGGAGTGAGCAGTGCGTTGCAAAGTTGTGGCTGCAGAAAGATCAACAGGTGAGCGAAGTAGTGAGGTTGGCTTTCAACATAGGCCCAACCAAAAATGCTCTAAAATAGTAGTGAGAGAAGAGGTGGTAGCATTGGAAAAAAACAAAACGGTAAAGAATGGGAATGTATAGTATTCTCCATTTTGCAATATTTACTAACAAAAAAACCCAAAACAAACAAAAAAGGCAAATCAATAAGAGCAAAGGAAGCGTTCAATAGAAAGAGATAATTGGTTGATTTGATAAGTTGGATGGGTTCAAATGCAAGATGGTAGCACTGCAGTGCTCCAGAAGTATCTTCAGAGAGGAGGTAGTGATCGATTCTGCCTCCTGCTTCCTTTCCCCTTTTTCCCATCCTGGCAGTTATATAGAGGTGTTCTAGGAGCATAGGTGAGCAAACAATGAGAGGCGAATAAAAATCTATTAAGCTTATTAACAAGTGTAAGGTTTGGAGTTGTCCAGTAGCAGGATGACAGATGACACCATGAGTGAAGAGAACAAAAAACTTTTAAATCAGATGATGGTGTGTGGTCTCGGAAGCAAAGGAAGATGTAGACAAGTGGTCTGGAATTCATTAGCTCTTGTAAGGTACGTGACTTTTTTTAAACACACTTTATCTTTCATTTTTGTCTCTAAGTGAACCTTTAAGCCTAATATGAAAAACTTAGTGAACGTAATCTGGCTTTTTGTTAAAATTATGACAAATTAACTTTTTTTCCCCCTACGATTTTGTGAAACTGGGAAGTCTTTTCCTAGAGCTAAAAGAAAAGATAAATTCCATGAAAACTATGTACACTGTGGTTGTTTTTGGATTTGTAATAAAACCCAAGTTTTGAGCAAGTTTAGCAGAGAATGATGTTTTGTGTTCCTTGTTAGATAAGGTTTTTTTAACGTAGGTGAAGAATCCTGTTCTGAGAGATACGTGTAGCCTTTTTCTTTGCACCACCCAAAGCTGAAAATTTAGTGGAAATATTAATTGAGCAGTTTTCTTTTACTATTTCTTATTTTCTACTCAAATTTCTTAAATTTTAGTGAGGGAATAAATTGAGCAAGTTTGAGTAATCTTTTCTCTGTTATCTGTTGTCTTCTTCCTTTCTCCTTCTGGAATTTGGTATCTTTTCCAAGTTTGCTCAGTTTGGGAAAAACTAAGATAGAAAAATTGCTATTAGGGCCATTTGCCAATAGGTGCAGTAGCTGTTGCCAGGGCATTCATTAAAAAGCAAGAAGGTAACTTCTGTATCTGAAAATTGCTGTCCTGTACCTTACTTACATGAACATCCAAGTGTTAGTCAATCAAAATACCTTTGTCTCACTCTTTGTAGTTATGAGTTGTAGAATGTGGGAATAACAATGAGAGGAGGAGAAGATGAAGTCAAAGAATATAAAGCCTTTTAGGTCATTCTGCCTTAGTGTCTTTAACTTTTGTAGTATACTAACTGTATGACACTTATGAAGCTTGCTAATGCAACATTGCATTAAACTTAAGTTATGTTCTAAAAGCTACCATGTAGAATTACAGAATGTCCTCATCTATATTTTTATACATTTATATTTCTCAGTATTTAAAAAAAATGCAGTGCAATTGATTTCAGTTGAAGATCAATTTTGGCTTTGAATTTTTGAATTCTGATTTCTAATCACAGTCAGCATTGGGAAGGTTCTTGCAGTCAGGAACAGCTCGATTTTTTTTGATGGTTGTTTTCATGGTGCCATGATGCTGTAGGAGCAAATCTGCTTTCACTTCAAGGGGTAAGGGGAATCCCTTTTCATCTGAAAACTTAAGAAAATCTTCATATAAGTATAAGTATCCTTGGCAAGAATGGCTAACAATGACAACAGCAACAAAGATGTTTTGGTTTCCCTTATTCTCCCCTTCCTAATACCTTCTCCCACACCCAGAATAAAAACCCCCAAACCAACAAGTTTGAAATACGAGAATAAAATGATGTGGATTATTTCAGGTAGTCACAGCACTTAGTGCTGTGCATTTGTTTAGTAACTTGCAATCAGAGAAATAATTTATTTTTCTGAGATTGGATTGATTTCTTAGCTGTATAATGTGGGGGTTGTTGGGTTTGCATTAAATGAAGTATAATACTTTCAGATTCATACAGCTCTGAGAAGTTAAAATAGTGCCAGGTATAAATAGAACTGTATCATCCTGAGTTTTCTTTTGCATTTCACTCATTCTTTTGATATGAAAAGCTGTTACAATTCATTATCTTGGCAGAAATCATATTCTAAGGATGAAACAAGTTGTGATTTGAGGTGGGCTAAATTGGAATGGAAATATTTTACTACAGGAAAGCTTCAAGGAGCAAAAAAGAATAATTCTACTATTAAAAAGTTATTGCCAAAACCAATAACCTTTATGGAGTCAGCATGCCTTTGATTTAGCAAAGCACAGAACTGAGGCTTTAAGTCTGAGACACTGCTGCAATATTTAACAAAGATAAATGATACTTTGGATGAGAAGAGGTGTTTCTTATTACTTCACACATCAGCGGCCTAAACTTTTTCCACTTACTTTGGTTTATTAATTTTAAAGATGATGACACTTAGGGGCCACAGTTCTCACAGCTCTAGGTATGTTTGCTGAATATTGTAGAGCTGGAGGACTTCAAAGAAAAAGACGGTTAATCTTATTGTTTGTATAAAAAAGCCCAAACTGTTTTGAGAATGGCAGATGAATGGTGCCAGTGCTGTGCCCTTATGTTCTTAGTATAAAATGCAAACACAATCTTTTAAATATTTGTAATACATACAGCTAAGTGAATTAGCATTACAGTGCTAGATTATTTTTTTCTTGAATACAGGAAAAGGTCAGAAGAATTCTTCTTATTGTACTACTTGGTCTTTCATGAATAGATATTTTGTTCCTTTGAGGATCTAGCCCTAGGCTTTGACAAGAATGGAAACATGATGCGCCATTTACTGTCTGAGATAAAAACGAAATACTTAACATTTAATTTGTATTAATTGATACTATGCCAATAGTAAGAAAAAAGTCACACTCTTCTTTGAGAGAACTGAGAATGCTCAGTGTGCTTTGAATTTGACCTGTATCTTTATAATTAGAAAAGGCTTATAACTGTGGCAACCAAAGTAACTTTTTTTTTTTTTTGCAACTCTAATATGCTGTTGACTTTTCATTGCTGCCTGTTACATTACACAGAAAGTCAGTTAAAAAGTTACTTAATTACTTTCTCCATCCTAATAGTCCTGTCCCACTGCATTGCTTTTTACCTTTATTCATTTTTTGTTGGGAATTCAGACTTGGATGAGGTTTAATGCTTTCAGGGAACTCTTTCTTTTGCATGCTGGACGGGTATAATCTAAAGTTTCTGAACTACGCGAATGCAAGCCATGCTTGTTTGGGATGCTAGTACCTCAGCGGAGATTGGGCAGGTTGTCAGAGGAGCAGCAAGAGGAGGAAGGACTCGTGATATGATGAGTACTGCTTTGTGACGGATTTTTGCTCTGGGACAATGAGGACTCTTAGAACGTGAGAAACAAAAAGTGACCTGGGTTTATTAATTTATTTATTTTATTCTTGAAAACTACCGTCTCCTTTAATCTTTGTTCCCAAGGATGAAAGACCAGTTGCTCAAGTTGTTTAGGAAGGAAAAACCCAGTCCTATTTTCACCTAGGAAGATGTTAGCCCAAGTAATTAGTGTGGCAACGAAGACACTGTCTTACAAGGAAACAATAAAGAGGCCATTCCATTTATAAATATAATGGGAACTATATGGAGGAAAACGTGATAGAGTTGGTACCTAAAGATCATTGCCTTGAGAGGTGTGGAGTTACTAAACACAAGTAAATTTTTGCTAGAATGATCACTAAATCATTATTCAGTACTCCCACAAGTAATTATAAATCTGTAATGATAGAAATTTTAATACCTCTTACCTCTAAAGAAAACAGTTGCTGCCAGTGGGTACCATTTCTTTGGAGCAATCTGTGTAATAAATGGAAGCTGCCAGCCATGAAACAAACAAAACAAATTTCCTATTCCCTCCCCCCCCCCCCCCCCCGTAAGAATCGAAAAGCTTATTTGTCACTCATCTTATGTTAGCAGAGGGTTCATGGGTTTTTTCCCCACCCTTTCTTTACTGTGTAGCGTTAAGGCTGTGTTCTAGAAGAATATGCTAGTTATTAAGTGGAAAAAAGGCAGGGAAACATCTTCAGAAAAAAACCCTTCCCTCTAGAGGATCCCTAACTGTCACCTTTACTGAGAAGAATGAGCATGTCGCAGCATAAATAACCTTGTTGACTCTGTCAGAACCCCTTGCAGAGCAATGTCCTCCTGATCTCTGCAAGAACAGACACTTGGCCCCAAGAATTGTATACACAACTTGCTCTTGTGACTGTGTACCAGTGTTTGTGCATATGTTTTCTTTACAACAGCACAGAGGAGATGGATGAAAAAATGGTGTGAAATGCTCAGATTAAAAGAAGAAAAAAATTGCTGGAACCTGCAGTCTGTCAAAATAGAAATGTTCTTCCAGAAACCAGGCAGGATTCTGGTCAAAAATTGTTTGCCAGGCAGGATTTTGAACCTTACTTGTTGTGACAGAAAAGGACTTAACTGCAAGCTTCAAGCAAACGACTTGAACTTCACTCGCAGACTTAACACGCCACTATTGCAGGTTTTACAGATACACTGGAGGAATGCACTACTGCAATATTTTAGGCAAGAGTAGTACACTATTACAACCACAAGCAATTCACAGACAACACAAGCACACACGTGTTTACAAACTTAAAGCATAAACAATATTCACTTACCCCTCCAGGTAAGGGCTCTCAATCCCAGGGAAGTTACCTTGACCGGCATCCCGATCGGGGGGGGGGAAGGGTTTCCTTCACAAGCCAACTGTATAGTTGGAGAATTGACTCCCCCATTTCCAACCTGAATCTTAGAGCTTTTATCCCCTGACTTGTGGAATGGTGTGTATGACTATGTCTGAGTGAATTATGATATATGCCTAAATGTATTATGTATATCTGAGTAGAGTTTCCCCTTATCTTTCCTTTGTTGGTCTGTGATTGTTTGAATACACAAGGTTGTCATTTGAAACTGAAGCTGAAACCCTCCAGGTTTTGGGGTTTTTTTACCTTGCTTCCTCAGGCAACTGAATAGTGGTTGGATTGAGACTGAGGACATACTATTTGTTAAGGGATTTCAAGGCTCAATTCAGGTTTTGGTTCCTTGGGTGAGTTGGCCAAGAGTTGCCATCATTTTCCTAAGGGAGGAAAAGCTAATGTAATTCAAGGAGTTAGCTGCAGGCTTCTGATGATTAGTAAAAGAATAAAAATGGTAATGAGTTAAGCAAATAAAGAATCTGCAAAAGAAGTCCTCTGCATTGCTGAATTGTAAATCTGTAGATCTTTGCTGGTGTGTGCACACGCTTATCCTGGTGTTCTTAATGCACTGGGATGGGTTTGGAAAAGCTCGCTGTGTGCAGCCTGTTCATTACGTCCATAATGTATGGCGTGTTCAAAGAGGTAGCAGTACAGAAGTATGTAGGCACTGCAACAACCAGCACCGTGGTACCAAATTTGACGTGCGTGGCAAAACACGTGGGATGTAAGCCATCTCGCCGTTCCAGGTACTGCAAGGTTTGTAAGAACTGCTGCTCAGTAGCTATCCAAGCTAGGGAATATTTTTTAAATTATTTTTTAAATTATTTTATTTCCCCCTTGTATGGCTATGAAAAAGCCATGTATAATCTGGCACTCTGTCAAGAATACTTTTGGTCTAGAGTAAATTGTGGGGCTCCTGCCATGTTTTGAATGGAGTCATGTTTCCAGCTGAGAGATTCTTTGGAGCAGATACCACTTTGCCAGTTCAGACCCTGATTCTGTTGCCCTTGACTCCAAATGAAAGGAGTAGGACCTAATGAAATCAATTGGTTTTTATTATATTGTCAAAAGATAGTATAGTTAAAATATACTGGTTTCATGCTAATACATATGTATTTCCCTTTGAATCCTGCATTTTGATATCTGCCTCTTTTTCTTGACTTTTGGGGAGGGCGTGGGAAGATTTTGAGCATGAGTTGCTTACAGTACATGAATGAGTTCAGCCTGTTGGCCAGATTCTCCAATGTCTCTGAGGTGGGCTTAGCAAAGTCCTGAAAATGAAAAAGAGCTTCAGGCTGTCAGATCCTGTTTATTAATCAAACTGATTATGCTGTGGCCATCCATGGATATTTCAGCACTAGTAGAAATGTGATAGCCTTTATTGACAGACAGAATTGTGAAGTAAAACACAATTGTATCTGGAAGCAACTGGAAAATGTGTAAATTGGCGTTTGAGCAGAATGGCTCCCTAACAGAGAATAACGGAGCCGTGTGATGAAATTGCATTACACTTTAGGATTATCGTCAAGACATTTCTGTATTTCTCCATGGTGATAGATGAGTCTGCTGATGATAGTACAGCTATCTGCAGCTCAAGTCTCTGTAGTATAAAAACAGTGTTGGAAGTGCAAAGAGCTGTGGTACCGGTTTTAATTCAAAGCCAACAAATGTCTTTGTTTTCCAAGTGTCTGTTTAAATAGGTGTAATTTTTAACATTGACTTGTATTATCTTTTAGATGCTTTAACTTAAATCAGATTTTGGCTGAATAATTTCACTGTTAAAATATTAAACAATGAAAATATTCTGTGTATTTTGCAAAACAGTTTCTTGCAGAAATGTAAAGAGCACCTGAAAGCTTTGATACAGAATGGTTTTCTTAGTAAAAATGATTTTTTTTTTCAGAAATAATTTTTGAATTTTATTTAAAAAGTAATGGTTACAAGGGCTTAAAGACAAATAATGTTTGCCATTCCTTGGAAAAAAAAAAAATTAAACCCCAACTAATTCAGGTGAGACATGAAAGTGTTTTCATAGCAGGGCTTTTGACACTGCTAGAGAATTGAAAATATATTCTCTCATTATCCCTGATATTTAATAAATAGGTTCTTTTCAGAATGAATAGTGGCATAGTATCAGACTTTAAGTACCAAGGCAGCAAATGAATTAAAAAGTTTGGTATTGATACAACATATGCTAAGGGCGGGGGGGAGAGGAGGAAAAACATAGGCAATACTTGTCATGTTCCAGCTGTCATCCTGGAATAACCTTTACCTTTTTGCAAAACTTAAATTATGACTAGTATTTTAGCTGTTCTTTCAAAAATTGAAGCTGAATGCAGTAAATAGAGCTAATAACTAGAGACGTGTGGGCCTAAAAAAACTGGGGAGCAGGGGACAGCTAGGAAAGACGCATTTCAGTTCTGAGCTATGGCTCTTAATTGAGAAAATACTTCCTGGAAGCTTTATTCCACTCTCATTTTTTTGTGTGTGTGGTGTTTTTTGTTTTTTTGGTTTTTTTTTTCCTTCCCCCCTCTCTTAGCATTGCATCTCTGCTGCTTACCCCAGTGGGGAAAAGGTATAGCTAGGTTGGTTTTGTCTTTGCTTTGCCGTTTTGAACAGAGGCGGTAGTTATTCATAGGCAGGTTAAGCAGTGACCTTCCTTAGGTGCTGGGTTAAAAGCAGACATACAGTGGATAGAGGAGAGATTCTTTTCTGAACAGATTTTGTCTTGGGTGGATTAGGAAGCATCTGCCTGCATTTCAGACGTTTCGGAGGCTGTGAGGAAGGCCACTGGCCTCTCAGCTCAGCTGCAGACCTGTCTCTGGCAGTGCTAAGCTAGAGCTGACAGCATTACCTTGTACTGACCTGAGTTTCTCATACCCATGGTTTCCAATGCCTGTAATTGCTTGTTGAATGTGAATTAAGACTTCTATAAAAGGCTTGCTGCTTGAACAAGCCCCCCTGGGAAGTACACGTCTTTGTTCACAGACTTTCCTGCTTTGATGCTAGAGCCAATGAAATTGCTGCACACCATGTATTTGGTGTACAGGCAGGGATTTACCCCAGGGAAGCTAATGGGGCTTTATCTTCCCCTTCAGCACTGCCTGGTATGCCCTACCCACTCTGTAGTTTGCTCCCTTCTCCAGCTGCTGATCTCAACAATGTGGTGGCACAGTCATTCTTCACAGTGTAATCTGCTTGGCGGAAAAGACAGTACTCTGTAGCTTTCCAACATCTAATATTTCTGCCTGCCTTTCAGACATGTTAGGCAGTATGGCTCTCACTTTATGTAGCCAAAATGTTCTTTCTCTTACCCTGCAGCTTCACTGTCATGGTGGACTGTGCCCCCTTCTTCCACTGCTTAAGTTGTAGCTTTAGGGTAAATTGTTTTTTTAGGCAAACTGAACACTGACAGTCAGGTTGTTACAGTATTGTTAGATATTCTGTATAAACAACAGTTTCTAGATGAGTTCCTTTTTTTCTTTTTTCTTTTTTTTTTTTCTTCACACATCCAAAATATTTGTTGAAACTGTCATGACTGAATTCCCTTATCTCTGCGTAGTGTAAGGAACCCCTCTTAAGCTGTTAGTAAAATTACCCTTTTTGTTCACTAGCCTGACCATCTCTCTTCACTCCATTTCCTTCTGAGCTGATGTGCAAACCAAAAGTGTTAGCTCATCACAAGTCAGAAAGCAACAACATATTTGAAACTTTGTGTGCTTGTAGAAGTTTCACAAACAGGAAATAAAGCATTTTTGCCTGTGTTCCAGGTCATTCCTGTACGTACGTGTTTGTGTTCTGTGTCTGCTCATTGTCTGTCTGTGGCTTTAGAATGTAAAGCCTTTTGGAGAAGGCTGCTTTGGTTGAATCGTAAATCCTGTTTCTTCTTGGGCCTTTACTAGGTCCCACGTTGTATATGTTTACTATGCTAGCTAACTGAAAAACCCCACTTCTGCCATTCAGCAAATGTTCTGTAGGAACTATTTTGATTAACTGCATGTTGGTGAATTGGTCACTCTGAGCATTATTTGAAGGTATTACTGTTTGGTTGCTTTGAGTTGTCTGCTGTGTCTCAGGGGCTTGTTTCTGGGTCTTGGGATCACTGGTCGAAGGACTAGGTGGTATTCCCCTAATTTTAGCATCATCATGCATTTCATATGTAAACAAATCTCAGCAGTTTGCTCTAACTTCACTTTGCATTAATTTTCAAGCAACCTAAAGTCTTACTAATTTTCATGAGGTGTTAAAAACATGGATGCAAGTGGACTAATTAAAATGTTACTGCAAGGTTTATATTTGATTTTTACACTTAACTGGGTTCATACACATAATAAATGGAAAGTGTGTTTGATTAAATTGTGTTTAACTTTGAGTCAAGTGTGTGACAAACTGCAATTTTGGATGTGTGGAACTTCCTGGAAGCTGCTGAATCTAGTGAAATTTAAACTGTGTTTTAAATGTGGTTGCCTAGAAAAAATAGTACCTAGTCCCATATTCTGTACAGGATAGAAAAAAACAATCTGAAGTATGAGGACTGGTCTGTGTATGTGTTTCGCCCAAAGTGCTCCAAACTAGACTAGGAAATTTCCTTAGGTATTAAAGTGAACTGTATTTTGCAAGCCACCAGCCTCTGTAAAAGCAGCCACCTCAGTGGCCTGAAGCTGACAAATGCATTCTCAGAGCTACTGGAGAGTTTGTAAACAAATCAGATAAAAGACCAGACCCCGTGTAGAACAGCCCTAGTTTGACTGAGGATTGTGTAAAATGTTTTGGATTTATGTATTCACTGTTATATAAAGAGATTCTTGTATGCAGAGTTACAGCACATTAGCCAATGTACCATAAGGTCTCACTGTAGTTTACATAATTTAAGTTCATTCAGCTGCTTGCTAAGAGGGGGTCCCATTTTCAAGAGTATGTGTATATTAAATGAAGAATTTCTTTAAAAAAAAAAAAGGGAGCTGAATTCCCTGTGTAGACTTCAGTAGGGAGTGTGTGATGGTCAGAAATTTTTTTTAAAAATCAACCCCCAGTATGAAACAAAGTAGCTAAAACTTAGGTGAACTTTTTGGGTTACTTTTTCAGTAAGTTCCAATTAATAATTCTGTAGCAATGTGAAGTACCACTTTTGGCTACAAAGTAATCCATTCAGCAATACAAGGAGCTAAGTTACAAGTCTTGGTTTCCCAAAACACTGTTTCTTAGCCCATTTCTCCAATTCCTGTGTAGCTTTATTTTTTAGAAGCAAAAGGGATTTACTCTGAACTGCTTTATTCTTTCCTGAAGACTGCCTTGCAGACTGTAAGGGTCCATTTCAAGCAGGTAACAAAGATGATTTCATCTAGCAAAGTGTTTGTAAACCCTATTCATCTTTCAGGCCTACAGAGTATTGCTGAGATGATGCATTCAGCTTGTCAAAGCTATCGAAGGGCATCTGCCTCTCTGATGGCTAAATAGCTTTTCCATTAACTTATGTGAACCATCTTGAGATAATCTCCCTGTAAAAAATGCTGTAATCTTTGTTCTCTTGGGGGCTATGAGATTTCCTGTAATAACATCAAATTTAGGCTAAGTTATCTGAGATAATCTCAAAGAAGGAATCCAGACTTTCAAATACACTTGTAGATCTCTGGGAGTGATTGGTAAATGTATACAAGGATACCATCTTGTCTTGATTTGAAACTGAGAAATCACAATGAAGCTGAAAATGGTTGCCCATGGTTTTACCTTTCCCTTTGGTATCAGGTTTATACAGTGTGACAAGACTCTTGAAGCAAATTTTTATGTTATACCGTTTTAAAATTTCATTTGCCCTAATTTGTAGGGCATAGCCTTTAAGAGATAAATAAATGCTTTGGGGATCAAGAATACTTACCAAACTTTACCTAAGCACAGTAAAATTCACTTCCTCTAATGGCTGTTAACTCATTTCTTACACAGAACAGATGCCTGACCTGATCTATTACAGTACTTAACTCTAAACACATTTAGCGTGGCAGATTATTAGTTTATCTAAAATTTCTTGGTGCCATTCTTAGCTGAGAATCGCTCCCTGGTGTATTGTTTTATTTTTCAGATTTTAGCTCTGTAATAATACTGATAAGTAAAGTTACAATCATAGTTGAATGTCTTTTATATTCAATATGTACATTCAGTAATAAAAAAAAAAAAGTGTTGCCTCTGTCTGCCTTTAAGAGAAAAGCCATGATCAGTAAAGTGTCCATATTCAGGAAGACCTTTTATCTGGGAACATGCTGAATTTTAACTTTCCCCTCTCACTCCTCCCCTCTCTCTCCTCCTCACTTTCCTTTTTTTTTTCCTTTTTTCCCCATTTTTTTTCCTTTTTTTTTTTTTCCCCAAGGGTAAGATGCTTTCAAGTACATAAGAATGACTATAGTTGCATTTCCAGCATGGATTATTGTTTTTAGAATTTATTTTCATAGCAGCTTGGTAATGAATACTGATCAGTACAGTTATGCTAAAATAACCAAACAGCTGGAAACCTCAACAGTCGATAATGCTGCTTATTTTTAATGGTTGTTTCAAACTCATTTCCTTGTGTATCTTTTCTTACAATGCTTCATGTTGTGGTTTTTTGTACAATTCAGACTTTGACATAATAATATACAAGTGTAGTTTTCTCAGATGTTAAGATTCTAGTTGAATATGATTTGGAGATAGGAAAAAAATTTAAAAAAGAACCAGTGAAAATTGCATAAATTAGGGGGAAAAAAATATATAAGGCCATATTTTGTTGACTCAAGACCTTACTCACCTGGAGTTACATATGCTCTTAATATCCTACAAGTGAAGATGAATTTACTTTTTTAATCTTTGAATCATTTAAGATTGTCTGAATGCTCTGTATTCAGCGTTCTGCAAAATATGAAAACATCCATTTATTTCTATTCCAACTAGCAGCATAAAATGGAAGGTAGTTGCTAAAGAAATACTAGAAAGGAAACAGAAAGAATAAGCTATGGTATTAGTTACCTCTTTTGTAATTGCAATAGGTGATATATGGCCCTTCGGAGAACTTTGCAGTGTTGGCTGGAAATGGATTGCCATCATTCATCCCTGAATGCAGTATAACTTAAGAGTCCTTTGGCGGCACAGTATTTGCTACTTAGATTATTTAGGGAAGAGTTTATATTCTGCAGCTGAATCTTGTGTGGGACAGCCATTGTGGGACATGAGTATAACATCACTGAAAGTTGCATGCTGCTGAGCCAGTCTCAGCTGATTTCTGGAATTCAGCTGCTCTTTTTCTTTGAGGTGTCTTTCTCAGTTGTAAGGCATATTTTCCCAAATCTCTCTGTTAGTGGGAGATTAGACCTGTGGTGGGTGTTTTTCCTTGTATTTTTAGTTCTTTGAAGACCAACAGTAGTCAGGGACCACAGCCTAAGTTTAGTTAAGCCATTACTGGTAAACGTCCCATGGATCTATTGTATTTTATGGAAATCCGTGAAGGAGATTCAATATCTTCCAGAGCTCTCCTGTGTCAATGTGTGAAGTATCTGTACGATTAGATCCTTTCCCTATTCATGAATTTGGGGGGGTAGGGGGGGCATGTGTGTGTTTGTGTCAGATTACAGCAGTGGTTGTTGGTTGGTTTGTTGGGGTTTTTTTTTTTCCCCCTAACATTGCAAGCAGAAAAAGAGAGAAATTGACTGTCTTTTTCTTTACAATTATCCTTGAATACAAGGAGGGCTGTTTTTATCGGTTGTCTTAAAGAGAAAACCTGATTCTTACTGCATTTCCCAAATTTTCCATTTTTCTCTTCCCTCTGACATGTGCTGTGCCTCCTGAAGTGCAGTGCTCTGAGCGAGATAAAGTACTTGTGGCCTTGCTAGGTCCGGGAACAGTGAGCATCCACAAATGTCCACTATAGTGAGTCTCCTGTGAATGTGGGATATCCGACTTAAATCCTCTTAACTGCCACCTGCTCTCTATTTTGGTCTGTATTGCCTGTATCAAGAGCGTAGGCTGCTAACCTAAGATAGCTACCTGGGGAGACCTAAAATGAAGAATGTGAAATATTCTTCACTATTTCACTTCTCTGTAAGGGGGTATACAGTGTATGTGTCATAAACATCTGTGGTTGGTTTTTCTGAATAGCAGTTCGGATACTTTCTATTAAACAATAACTATTTGCACATATAGACTCTTCTAATGAAATCTTTTTCTGCTCCAAGTAGAGAAAGCTGTAGAGCCAAGTTACTGCTGAACCATATATGACAGATAGCCCAGCTGTTCCTTGGTAGGTAGTTTTTAATTCCCTCCTCTTAGAATGTTTCATAGCTAATTATAATTATACTTTAAAGCTGATCACTTTCTGAGCCTGCCTGATGAGGCCTGCCTGTCTACAGTAGTTATGACCCATCACTCAATCCTGCAGAAAATGGCAGAGCTAGGACAATGGTAATCTAAATATGTATTACTTTTTAAATCTAAATATGTAAATATGAATCTGTTTATGAAACATCTAATAGTTATCTGATATTGCTACATTCTTAGGCTGGAAAAAATTTGGCATGTAGATCAACAGCCATCAATAAGGAGAGGATGTCATTTGTGCCTCCATTAGTAGATGCTCTTGCTGGCAGCTGGTATTGGGCTATGAGCTTATGTGAATGCAGCTGCAGACATATTCTTCCCCAGATGTTAACTTTGACTGTGAAGAGTTGGTCCACAAAAGCAATACTGGAGATGGTACTGGAGTCTTCAAAACACATTCCTGAGGTCTGTAATACGTACAGATGTGGTTTTGGTTTAAAAGTCAGTGTGGGCTCTTGGGGGTCAGTTTTACCTTTAAGCAAATCAGGTGGGCTGTCTTTAGTTGATGAATTATTTTTTGAAACTCTCAGATTATATTTCAGTTCTGCTTCTTAGCTTAAAGTTTTGCAGTTTAAGCTGGTAGAGTTTATCAATCTGAACAACAAGTTTCTAATGACTGAGGTGTTGAAATTAGAATTGCTGGCGTATTTGCCCATCAAAGGATAAAAATAAGGGCACTTCCACTAAATATGTCAGACTTCAGTGTTATTGAATATGCTGGTTAACACTTGATACTAATAATTTCCTTAGTTGAAAATAAATCTCTACTTCCCTGTTTTTTATTACTATTATTCTTACCATCTGTTAGAACCCAGTGCCAGAGCCTTTCAAACCAGCAAATGTACTTTTACCTTGTGATATCCAATACCAGTCTGGCCTTGCCTTCTGCAAAAGGGTTTGAAACTGGTGGCTATGAGTGACACTACTGAGAATCAGTACTGCTCCTGAATTAAGTGTTTGACCACAGACCAGTAATATTTACCTTTCATAATCTTTACTATCTGTTAAAATGAGATTAGCATTACCTCTGCAAGGTTTGTAGGCTTGCAGATTAGGAACCTGAATAGCAATTTAGATTCCCTAAATTAAATATTCTTATGCTAAAACAGTGTTACCGTGGATTCTCAAAACCTGAAATCTGAGTTGATCTTGGTTCTTTTGCAGGACCTGTGTAAGATACATGCTGTACCTGGTAGTTATTTCTGTGTGGCTTTGTATACAAACTGAAATAATATGCTTTTCCTCTGTCTTAATTGGCATAATACCAATGCTTTTTATATGAGACTTTGAAAACGGAATTGAGGGACACTCAGAAGAGTCCTTGGATCCCCGGATTAGATACATATCTAAAATCAAAACTGATTAAAATTGAACATTTTATAATAATGTCACTGGATTTTGTATTTGGGGTTTCCTTTCATCAGTGATGTTTCAGATGACAGCATGTTACTGGATTGTGTTGGTACTGTTGAAAACATATGGGGTATGCCATTAATGTTTTTACTGTTTGCAGTTTGTTTTTGACAGCACAGTTTATCATTAAGTACCTGGTAATGAACCATTGCAAACACTCTCCAGTGAAAGGAGTAAATGAAAATATCTCTGCGAGGAAAACAAAATGCATTTTTAGCTTCTGTGAAATCTCTGTTGTCTGTGCAGGGTCCTCTTTCAATCATTCTAAATGTACCATTAAGTAGCACTCAGGGGCAAAACTGGAAGAAGTGGTACTGCAAGTGTTCCTGAATGTGAAAATGGCCCTAATATTTCACCACCTGCCATGCTATCATAATAGCTGTGTCTCCACTGAGATGGGTCACTTACCTTTTCGTAAGTGCAGACCTTAGTATTTTAAAGAATAAAATTATTCTGAAGTGTCAAAGAAGTCACTTTTATGTACCTTGGAAAATGTAGTATAATTGTGTGGAAAATGCAGATTGAGGGATCCAGTGGTCATCCTCCTTCATCTCATTAAGACCTGGTTCCTGAAAATGAAATTATTTGCTTGAAGCAAAGCTTTAATCAGTCTTCAACTTAACAGTTCATTGCATTAATTTTTCAGCAGTGAGTTCTTACTTCCTGTGTTGCAGTATACACCACCTGATCCACATCTGAGGGGGGAAAAAAGACTTCAAAAAATTCTGCTAGGTAGGAGGATGAAGGAAAATGTTGACAGCAGCAACAGTTTAAGTTTTAGGAGTATCAAGGCACTTTTTGTCCCCCACTGTCAGCTGTAGTATTTGTTGATACTCAGTCAGCTAAGCACTTCGTGGCTTGTTCAGGAGGAAGTACACAGCAAGACTGTTCTTGTCTCATGCAAAGACATTTGCCAGAATCTTAGCACGCTTTCCACACAATTTATACCAAAGACAGTTCTTGGCTTCATTAGAGGTACAAAACATGTGTTACGGATGCACGACTAACCAAATCCAATAGGTGTTAAAACTCAGATTTATTCTTCAGTAAAAGGTTAGTTAGAAGTCCGGTAACATTTTATAAAACCACAGGCTCAATGATGTAAAGAGAATTAATACTACACGGCCGACTTAAGAATCCCCAAGATTTAAAGGTGATGACTCAAAATGCGCATATCACTCAGCTAAAAGCTGAGGGCTCTCTCCCTCGAGGAGTTACCTGGGGCGGTGCCCCGACCCGAGAGGGAGTCCCCGACTGCAGACCCGCTGCTCCGAGGAGGACTGATTCCCACATGTCCTCCGGCGGGACCCCCTTTATACCCCTGTCGAATCTGACCTGTGGTCATTTAATTCTATTGGCCAGGAGGATCACCTTGGTGTACCTGGCACATCTCGACTGGCCAGTTCAAATTTCAACCTGCGGCCTCCAGGGTTTCCTTCCCCTTCTCCCTTCCTGGAGAAGTTTTGTTTCCTGTTGGTGGGATGGGGGGACGGGGGGAGTGTACTGCCACAACATATAATAAATTAAATAATGTGGTCCTGGTCTTCAGCTCTGTGAATTGCTAAAGCAGGAGTTATGTTGGGGTACCCTGACCAGGTACATGACCCAGGGTATCTGGAGAAGAGCCATACAGCTTTTCTACACAAAGACAGATTGACTTGTGGTGAATAGGAAAAAACCTTAGTTGCAGAATGAAGTAACTCCAGGCCCCAAATTTTAAAGGGGGTGATGAGAACTTCATGCCATGCATCCTCAGGGGCACCAACTAGAAAATGCTAAAGAAACACTCCTGTGAGAGATGTTTTCCTGGTAGCATCAATAATGGGGTCATAGCTCTACCAGAGGAAGGGCCATAAGATCAGTTCACAACACTGGTGTGAGTGAAAACCCAAGAAATCTATACTGTTTCTGGGAGAGGGTCTAGAGGGCAAGGAACCAATCCTGTTCTGTGTTGGCTAAGTTATGATCTTTAGCCACTGTGGAAAATTGGGTCTTAATACAGCTCTACTCATACCTGTCAATTGCATCTAAGCACTTTCAGGTGTCACCATTCTCCCGTGTGTCATAGAACTGAGTTTGACCTTGGCATAGAAATTGTGTATAATTCACTAAACCAACAGAGGGCTGGTAAATTGCAACTCATTACTGATGGAATAAAAATGTGTATTAAACTTTGGCTTTCAGAGAAAAGAGAAGTTACTGCCTCCAGATAGTCCTGAACTAATGTCATAATGTTGAAAAACCACGTAAGTGGAATGACTAGCAAAGACAGGAATAAATCAGATGAACCTACGACAACAAAATAAACAGTTCTATAATAAAAACATGAATTCTCTGTTTGTGAGAAATCACTGTCACGCCTCATGCATTCAGACAGATTTCAATACTGCAGTCTATTGTGCAACTGCTGAAGTTCTCCCATCTATGTAAATGCTTAGAAATAACCTTCACCAGTTCCTTAATTCTGTTTAGAGTTTTGTAGCAACTGATCATCATTTATATAATTTCAAGAATGTAGAATTGCATACAAGAATGAAGTGCTCCTTGCCCTAGACATTAAGTACTGAGTGGGCAACACTATTTTAGTTTAAACACATGTGCAGACTCTGATCCAGAGGGAATAATGCAGTTTAGCTGTTGTAGGCATTATTCTTCTGTCTTTTGTAAAATGGTGAATGTAAGGAGAACAAGTATTTTGTTTAAATGCCTCATGTTTCAAACTTACGCGTGTGAATAACAGCTTACACACAATTTCACTCAAATGAAAAAAAGTCTTTACAGGATCAGGGTAAATACTCTGATCAAACTTCTGGTCTTGAGTTTTGCAACAAGATGGCTGCTTACAGTTAGATACTCCTCTATGAATCGATTCTTCAATTTGGTCTGGTTTTACATGTGCTGTTGTTACTTGGGTAATAAAATGAGTGGCAGGCCAATAGGTATGAAAATCAAAAATGAATGTGTTGGGTTGATACGGGGGTTCCACTAGTTAAGTGGTGGTAAAATCTGTATGATAGTCCATTTGTAGTCACAGTTCTGTTTCAAAGCACAGAAAATACAAGAGTTAAACAGTCTGTTTTTCCTGACCAAACACAGTAATTCAGTCCTTCATTGTGCTTCATCCTTTTTTAGGAAACACTTAAATTTTTTAATTTTTTTTTTTAATTGGTGTCATCAGCACTAAGAAATGCATGGATTTTTTATGACAAGGTCAGTATTCCAGGAATTACAGAAGCAGTAGATGGTAGGAGTGTGGTGATTACAGCACAAGTAGAAACAAATGTGCAACAGAAGGGGAAGATACTTGTTCTTGTTTAGTCAGCTTCTGGTATGTGATTAAACTGTAAAGCAAGAGAAATAATTGCCAAATACCTAGATCATATTACATTTTTTCATAATGAGGTGAATACGATTAACAAATAACTTTAAAGTGGATCATGCTCAATGGAAGCTAGTTAAATTAGATAAAGATCTGATGAACTTTTTTATATATGTCTACTTTATATTTGTGTACTTTTCATGCTCTCTATTTATCTGTTAAACTCAGCTTACAAATACTGGTATCTAAAGTATTTAAGGAAACAATTTTAGAGCAGTACTTTCTGATTGAAGTTCTATTGAATTTCATTAAATGGAAATTAAGTTGCAAATAAAAATCCATCTATACCACAGTTCACCAGTAGTCCTGGAGTCCAAGCATTTAGTTCACATGAAAACCTAGGTGATGCCTTACTCAACAGTTTTCTATTTGAATTGTGCCTTTTAAAACCAGAGCAGGAAATTTTCTTTCATCAGTAGAATTTAATGAATTAGGGAGCATGTACCTTTAGATTACATAAAAAAAAATACTGCACTTAAGACACAATTCAAATAGTTTACTACCTTTGGTGGAAAGTATATATCACTTAGTTTGAAATGCTCCCTTTAATGTGCACACTTCTATTGCAATTAAATAATGAAGGCAGCCAAGTCTAATGAATGTCATGAAGTGTGCTTCAGCTGTAATGGGTCTGCTACTTTCTGAAGCAAAAAGTACCACAAACATGTTAGTTAAGGAAAGTTGGAAAAAGAGAATAAGAAAATGAAGTCAAAGTTATAGACATTAATAATGAACATCTTAGTGCAAATTATAATACTGTTCTCAGTATAAAAATTAAGTCAAATCTATTAGATAAAAATAATTTTTGAATCTTGATGTTCGTAGGTAGAATCCAGAATGTTATGAAGTGTTGAGGCTGCATCTATACTCAAAGTAAACTGCTGCCAGGCCCAAAATAAATAGTTGTCTGTATTGGTTGGTAGGAAGTTTGGTTCTTGGCATCATTTTAGCCTAGGCTAGTATTCTTTGAAACAATGGTCAGGTGAGGCTCCAAAGATTATATATTCTAAAAATTGTTACTGTAAACAGTTTGGGCATTGCTATTCTTGCGGGGGGGAGGAAGCGGGCAAGAATTTAGCAATTCTGCAAAGTATTCACTTTCCTGTTTTATTTAATAGTATAGAAATAGCTTTAGATAACCAGTGCATGTCTGTAGCTCCAATATGAGTTGTCCTGATTATGCAAGCACTGCATTACAGTTCTGTTCTGGATTCTTAAAATGAAGGTACACTTGTGCCTACTTAAAGACAGACCTGAATTCTGATGTCTGCCCCAAGAATGGTTTTTGTATTTCTCACTAAACAGTATTTAACAAAAGAGAAACAGCATGTAACAAAAGAACACAACTCCAATGTCTGAGAAAGTTGGGGATGAAAAAACAAGAAGAAGAAAGTGGATGTAGCTGGAATTTCAGTGTGTAGAGGCTTACATGACAGCTGAATAGATCAGAGCTATGACCTTAGGGAGACTCAGCTACCCAAGCCTCACTTCAGATGTCTATGTTTTCTTTTTGAGGAATTGTATGTGTGGATTGGATTTTTAAATATCCTGTGCAGTCTTTCTCCTAAGCGAGAAAATTGTGAGCAGTACTCGTGTCAAGACCCATTAGATGAACCAAGCTGGCCAGTCTTGCTCATCAGCTAATATGAGGATGTGTCTAGTAAAAACAGACAAATAGAAGAGGGTCTTAAGGATAAATCTGAGTACAAGAAGGCTTTATTGATATGTTACAACTCCTTGGAAAACTATTCCTTAATCAGGAGAAGTTATACATCATCTTTTTAATGTCTGTCTATAAATTTTAATGCTGTTTTTGAGCCAGTGGCTATTTTCTGTTTTTGTTTTGTGTGTCTCATACTTTCTCCAAGTATTCAGTTGTTAGTGCACTGTGAAAATATGCAGTTTTTCAAAGGGGTAAATGTTCAGCTGAACTAAGACTGTATTGGGAAGTGGTGACCCAATCAATTTCCTTTTATAGGAAGAAGGGAATGCAGAGTGTTGCCCCAAGAAGAGCACTGGAGAAGGTGCATATTTCTTTGGTGGTGGAAAACAATCATTCATTGAACCACTTTTTGGATTGTGTTCACTTTCATGATACGCTTCCATCTACTTTTTTCTCCTTCCGCATATTTGTATCTGGAAGGAAATACATTCTGTAAGTGCTTGTGTTTTGGAATTTGTATTGAGAACGGCACCTGTACTGCATTTCTGTTGCGGTTTGAGTACAGACCCAAGCCATTGCTAGCATCTAAACTCACCTAGTGTCTCAAATTTTTGGACACAAGTATGTATTTAGACAAGGACTTTGACCGAATATTAGAGCATTGCTGGGGAGTAATTTAGCATCTGTGCTACTCTTAAATGCTCCATTTGAATTTGCAACCACATGTCCAAAAATGCCTTGTGGATATGTAAGGGTACATAGAACATGCTATTTAGTACATTTTTGGATCTATGCTTTATTGAATAATGCAGACAAAATTAAGTGACTGTAGTAGCATTTAACCCCATTTTAGTCTGCTTCTCTGTATAGCCCTTCACAGGGGTGGATATAAGATTGCTTGGCATCTGGTTTTTGCTGTAGATGATCAAATTCTTCAGTAGAAATATCCCTTGCCAGCCTTACAGCCCAACTCATGTGATCTGTATGCTTGCCTTCCCCCCTCTCACCCCCAACGTTGAAGGGTGTAATTTGAGATTGGGTGAATAGAAAGTCTAATCTGGCAAGTGCTGTCCAACAAAACTGTCAGAACTGGCATGGTTCTGTGACAACAAAATAAAAAGTCTCTGGGATATAGTGATTTTGAATGTACCTAGGCTGATCTGCACCATAGCACCACTTCTGCTTTGTTCCTCCTGTGGCTGTGGTTATAAATTCAACAGACTGTGTCATCTGTTCTCCTCTGCTCAGATTTTGAGCTTCAATTTGCTGTCTTGAGCCTCTTGACAGAAAAACCAAGAACTATTTTTGGGGAGAACTAGGAGACTTTTTCTTTTCTTTTTCCCTGACACTTATACAGACTTTTTTCCTGAGGAACTGTGTTCTTATATGTGTTGCTGAAGAATACAGTTTTTTAAAAATAATGATTCCCTCTATTAGACCTGTTTCCTGCATAGGTTTGAGAGTTATCAGTTGAAGCACTTACAGGTCTGTAAATACTATCCAGGACACTAACAAACAAGGCCAGTTTTCCCCCAAATCAGGCACTTTATGCTCACCAAAGGTCTGACCTTTAGATTTGTTCCATACAAATTGTTTAACATGTTCTGTGACATTGCCAAGCCAAGCATTCTGCTTGATGACAAATCTAAGTTTTGTTGTTTGCTTTTAATGGGTCTCATTTCTCTTGTGAATTGTCAGTCAGTTTCTCTTCCTAATGGTTCTCTAAAGACCCTGCTTTCTAAATGATCTGTCAATATATCTTTGCGAAATGTCAATTGGAAATTTTAAGATTATCAATAGTATTCTGACACAGTCACACTCCCTACCTTTCAGTGACAACATAAATACCCTTAATGAACACCATCATGCATCATGATTCAACATGGCACTACAATAACTTTTGTATCAAAAGTTCTGTGCAACTTTAAGTAGTCTAAAAAGTCTTTTTGGCAATTTCTTTCTAAACTTGCTGCTGCTGGAAATTCAGTTGTTCGCATAGGATATGTACAAAAACTATCTCTTCATACTGGAACAATAAAACTTCAAGTCCAAGTAAACTCTACAAATGTTAAATCACATTCCTTCTTCCCTCCCCTGCCCTAATACCCCAGTTAGATTTCTTGATATGCAAAATCCTTCCGGATTTCTACTTGTTACTTACAAACCAGTTCTAAAAACAGCACTGTTGTCACCAAAAGGAAGATACATCTTCTGTGTGATACACTTGTTTCAGCATACTTTTTAGTTCTGAATATCTCGTTTTCTTTTCAGAAGTTGGTATTGCTACAGGTGGCTATTTCATATTGGAACATAAATACAGACAGCAAAGAGCCAGCATTAATAATAATTTCTGGGAATAATTATGCTGGTGGTGGTGTTTGTTTGGCATTTCCCCCACCCCTGCCTTGCACAGATACCTTAACTGATGCATAGGCTTTGTGCCTGGTTTTGTCCATAGCACGAATTCACCCATCTTAACCAGGCTTTTCCTTTCCACTCGGATAAGTCTTTTTAGTGTTCCTGACTCAGAAAACTACATGTAAAGTAAAAAGTAGGTCAGAGAGAGACAGTCGTTTAAGCCCTGGGCTACTGCTAAAGCCCACTGTATTATTTGGTGCACCCGCAGTGCTTGGATCTTCTTCAGTAAAAAAGGAGCTTCTTTTGAGAGAATGAAAATGCAGGTCACATTCATCTTAAAAGAGAGGGGAACCTGACATGGTAAAAACATCAGCATTTTCAAGAATACTCCCAAGAGAAAGCATTGGGCTTACATTCTAGGCTTAGGGAACTTTGAAGGGAAAAGGTGCGTTGAAAAGTTGTACATAGTTGATAATATTGAAAATGTTGATAAAGTTATGTGTTGGAAGGGTGGAAACTTGAATGGCTAATAAAATGGAACACTGGAGTTCTAGTGTTTTGTTTTTTTTTTAAATTAGCAGCTTCAAGCTACTGAGAATTTTCCTTTTTCCCCAAATATTTTTTGACAGCGTTAAATTAATGATCCTGAAAATGAGTCAAATATTAGGGTACAGGCAGTGAGGGGAAAAAAATTGGGTATAAAGAGGTAATTATCAATGGGAACGTGGGAGTCATAAAGCAATGATACTCCTATTCCTCCTGCATTTTAACTAAAAGTCTAGAAATCAGATTTCATAAAATTGCTTGAACCAAATGAACATTCTCTTCTACACTCTCCTCTTCCTGCTCACAATTGTGTGTTTCATTTTTAACTGGAGCCATCTCTAACAGCACTTTGATTGCCATAATAAGCTAATACAACTCACGACAATGTGAGAAAACTATCCTGCTAGGGTAGCATGTTTGATCAGTTTATAATCACATGCCTTGGAGTAGGGGAGGGGAAGGTAAAAGGATGGCAAATGGTTGGTGGCAGAGAGGTGGTGGAAAGGAGGGTGAGAGTAGGAGCTTTTTTATTTTAGTAGTGGTCAGTTTTTAATTCAGTTTAGTTCATCGTATAGTTCTCTAAAGCAAAGACCACCATTTTGCTTTTGGTTATTTCTCAACTGTAGGATTAAACTTTGAGGCTTTTCCATATGAGACTACTGGCAAAGTAAGTGTTAATGGCTGTCCATGAGTTTATTTAAAGAAAAACACCACTTAGTTTCATAGTAGAATAAATATTTAATATGCAGAAAATACGTAGCACAGTATATGGTAAAACATATGGAATATTAGCAAAGTATCTGTTCTCTGACAGTAAATAAGGAGGAAATCTTCACACAAAGTTTTCTCTAGTGTGTATATATTTCAATATAAAGACTCAGCATCATTTAAATTTCCATACATACTTCAGATAGGATTATTCTCTCCCTGGTTGTTGTTCAAAGTCAGCATTTCAGGCTTCATGTGAGAGCTGTGTATGTAAGTTAATGTCACTTAAACATTTAGCATTTGTGAAGTACAAACCCATATTTCATGTAGTTCTGCCTCTCAGGTAAACATCCGTGCTTACAGAGGTGGCATTTACATTTTGTATGTATGAAATTTGGAAGATGGATTTGATACTTTATTTGTCTTCTGTGCAAGTTATAAAACTTCTACTCCCAGCCTCTGGTGTCCCCTAGCTTGAGGTGTGACTTTGACGGGGTACATCTGCTTACCTCTGTCGTACCACATGAAGATGCTTTTAGGGTGCTGCTTTTAGTCACTTTCCAGTATTTAGCTGTGGTTGAGCTAAGTCAGCTGATTCTCAAGCATGTGGTAAGAAAATGTTTCTAGTGGCAGTAAGGTTGGAACTGCAAACTTCTGTTATCTGTTTTTCTTCTGTTCCCTTGCCAAAATACCACTCCCAGGCTCTGCTGTGCTTGAAATTGAGAAAAAAGAGGTGAAAAGAGTTGTTCTCTCCCCTCTGGAGAAAGAGCTGAGGAGGAGGAGGAATTCTCAGCATTTCACTTTCTTTTCACAAGTTCTGATGCGGGGCTTGTCTCGGGGAAATGTATGGAGGAAAGGTGGGGAGGACAGCTCAGGCGACCGGGTGTAGAGACCTAGTTGGGCAGTTAAGCTATGTAGGGATTAGAATGGAAAGTTACTGTTCTTTTATGGACTTGGAGTTCAAATACATAATCTTAAAAGGCATAATTGTGTAAACAACCTGATTTAATTCTGAATGAACAGGCTTGGAGAAAAGGACGCTGCATAGCCAGACTAATCCCAGGTCTTCATAGGCTAACTTGCTCTGCTGAGCAGTGTGCACATACAACTGTATACACAAAGTACCTGTATTCATGCAACTAACTTGAAGTTTTATGCCTTGCTTCTATCATGACATTGTTTGGCACAAATTTTAGGAAGTGACTTATTATTATTTATAGGTTGGATTTCCTGCAATGTAATCTTCCTTGAGAACATCTTGTAGTTCCGTACTGTATTTTGGGATGCCTCACACTCGCTCTTCAGTCATGAAAACCACGCTCTCGCTGAACTACTTCTCACCATTTTTATTGTCACCCTTTTGATAGTTTTTTGGGGGTTTGTTTTGTGAACAGAGATAACGCGAAGAGTTACATGTCAATTAGACTTTCAGCTCATTCTGAAACTGCTGTTATTCTTTCATCCCATCTGTCCCAGGAAAAGCAGCATGAGTTTGTGTGCAGAATAAGACCAAGTTCCCTAGTCACATTGTCCAGTCCTGTTTTTTCTTCCAGTCAGGCGTCTAGCTCTGAAGAGAAACCTGGGAAGATGAGCGTAAGATGCTGCCCAGTACTTCTTGGCATTTCAGTGGAACTGAAGCGTAATTCACAGATAGGAGAGGCAAAGCAGCTTTGGCTCTGAGATTTCTGTTTTCCTTTTGCCCACATGAATGCTCAAAGTTGTGTCTTTTCATTCTACTGCTGGAAATTCCCCTGTCAGGCACTAAACAGTTCTTCATCCCTTTCATTCCTCTTTCCCCAGGACTTTGTAGGTTCAGGGGAGAGAATAGTGGAACAGCTCTTTCATGACACAAAAAGAACAGAAGCCCAGTATTAGAGAGAGATGCTGAGCATGAGGTTCACTTCAGACTGCATCCATCCTGTCTTGCCATATGTGAGACAGAATAAAAGTGCATCTTCTTCCATTTGCTCACTTACTATTCCCTGGAGTAAAAAGGTGGTCCTGCTACTGTGTCGAACCTGAGAGTGTATTAAG